>NC_069387.1:125192166-125495196 GCF_027475565.1 Acinonyx jubatus
GTCTACATTATTGACAACTCTCCCACAATGCATAGTGTGCTTTAAGATACTCCATCTACTCCTGACATTAACAGCAACACTAACCACAAAAACAGCTAGCAATGAAAAGTTACCAGGTGTCTGGAATTGATCTAAGCATTTTACAAGTATTAGCTCCATTAATCCTCACAAAGGCCCTGTGAAGTACGATAACTTCCATTTATAGAGGAGGAATCAGAGACATTAAGTAACTTACCTAAAGTAACATCGAACTGCCTATTAAATAATAATGAGTAACTGCAAGTCAATAAAACCTTTTGGGTTAATCAAAGACTTCTACAATCATCTATCAGTTGATCAATATGAGATAATCAGTATTTTTTTTTTTTTTTGAGAGAGAGAAAGACAGAGGGAAGGGGCACAAGTGAGCAAGGGGCAGAGAGACAGAGAATCCCAGAAGGGACAGAGAGAGGAGGAGAGAGAGAAGCATGGCTCACCCAGAGTGGAGCTCGTGTTCGCCTGAAGCAGGGCTCATGTTCACCTGAAGTGGGGCTCGTGCTCACCCAGAGTGGGGCTCGTGCTCACCTGATGTGGGGTTCGAACACATGAACAATGAGATCGTGACCTGAGCTGAAGTCAGATGCTTAAAGACTGAGCCACCCAGGCCCCTGAGATGATCAGTATTTTTAAGGCTATTTCAGTGACCCCCTGCATGAGTATAAAGGTATGACTCACATGTGGCTTTGGGAAATATAGGAAATTGCTGATGGATTCCTATGGGCTGATGGAGGGTGTTGGGTGGGTGGGGCCCATGTTGGAAGTCACAGGGTCTAATGCTTAATATGCCAGCTCTGTTTTGGAAAAATCTCATCAGCAGTACAATCGTTGGCTGGCCTCTGCAGACAATACTGAGCTATCCTGGTGCCCCAAGCCAGCTAGTAGCCTGGATCCCCTTCTCACTGGGGGCAGAACACACAGGGAAGCATGACTGAAGGTAGAGGAGAGGGAGGGAGTGTTAGGGAAAGAGAGGGACGGAACAGAGAAGCTGATGGCTAAGCCAGCTGTTGTTGGTTGTTGCCAACCTGTTTGGAAAGATGTAAACCTCATGCATTCCACGAATTTCACCAAAGTCTTCATGTGTTTGAAAATAAGAGCTGCGCAGATCAACCACTATCGACCTCAGGCAGATAGAGGGCTTTCAGCATCCCTGGGTTGCAGGTGACAAGTCTTCAGCTACCTCCTCACCACAGATACCAATTGACACAGGTGAACTTGAATGCCCAGCTGGACTGTCAACCTTTCCCACCTCTGCCCTTCTCCTTCCCTCTTGGACTCCAAGCTACCTGAGGCACCCCTGGGTGTGTGTGGGAGGCAGTGAGTTGGTCTTCCTGGGGTCCAAGCCTCTCCTTTGGGGCCCCTTTCCTACTAGGTGATATCCAGGGGCAGCAGGTATCATAAAAAAACCAGTTCTGAGGTCCGACATACCCAGATTGGAATCCTGACTCACCAGCTGGAATCTTGAATTGTGTGGTTGTGAGCACCCCCAGTTGTGTGATCTTGAGCAAATGAAGACTAGGATATACTTTGCCAGTGTGGCGAAAGGGTTATTAATGAGGTGACCCACTTGGGGTCCTCCCAGGCCACTCCCTCTCTTCTGTGCAAACCAGCTGTCAGAGAGTGGCTCGTCCATCACTCTCCTACCCTCAAAAGTTAGGGACCAGCGAAGTCCAGATGCTATGTCCTTTCATTGTAATAGAGAACAAGCAAGTCTATGATCTCTCCCTCTTTGGGGTCTCATCTTTTCCTTCTAAATGTGGAAATGGGTAGCTGCTTCCTGAAATCCTTCTAAGTTTGAGACTACGAGCACTCCCAGCAGTGCCCCCCCACCAAACTAAACCGTAATAGCAAAGTCACCAATGGAAGTCATTGCTCTTTGACAGCTGTTCCATTCTTTCCATGTCTACTTAGTGAATGCCTAGCACTTTGTACTCAGGACTGTGCTAGGTACCGAGGGAGCTAAAATGCCATGTAATAACAGCTCAAACAGACCTCTGATTCATAGAGGGCTTACTGGGTGCCTGCTGTGCTAAGCTCTTCATCTATTTAATCTTCAGAATCCAATCCTGCTGTCACTATGCCCATTTTATAGGTTCCGTCATTGCCCAGGCACATGACTAAGAAGTAGAGAAGGTCAAATCCCAGCCTGGATCTAGCTGACCCTAAAGTCCACGGTTTCACCCAATACTCTGTGGTGAGTGCCTCCCTTTCAGCACCGTCACCAAGAAGTGATGGCTCCCTGTGTCAGCGAGGAAACAAGGTGTCAGCAGACAACAGTCTGAGGACTAACGATAGCAATGGGAATAGCAGTGACGATGATGGTGTGGCTATTGCCTGTGCTGCAGCAAGGAGGTCTGGCGGGAGACTGCTGGGCCATACAGATCAACAAAGGGCTGGAGGGAGCAGACAGCGGGATTGCAGTGGGACTTGGGCTTGTCCAGGAAGACTTTCTGGAAGGTGGAGGAAGGGACTGGTGTCCTCCCAGTGCCCAGTCCCTGCCACACTCTGTGCTAAGTATTTTAGAGAAGTGACTGCTATGGTCGCTCTATGAGGGAAGAAACTTGGTTCCCATCAGATGGGTAAGGAATTAAGAGCCAGAAAAGGACAGTGTGAGGACCCAGGATTGGAACCAGTTAAGTGGGGATAAGAGCGAGACAGAGAAGTACTTCCTCTAAACCCCGAGCTCCCAGCACCCAGCTCCTCATCCAGAGCAGATAGACAGCATGGACTTTGCTTTTTTACTAATCCTGACTCCAGTTTCCCCATCCACACCCTCCGTTCCCCTTGCTTAGGCTGGCTGTGAAGTCACTGCCTATTCCTGCAAACTGCTGCACATCTGGAGGGGTGGACTCCACCCTTCCTCAAACCACAAGTTCGAGGGAGGGACTGTCACTGACTGATGCCTCCTGTTTGTCTCTTCTCTGAAACTTCTCCTTCCTTTCTTGCCAAGAGAATGTGCAGCTTTGGGCAGGGGCTTTGTCAGATTTCTCAGCAGCATCTCCTCCCACTGGCCCAGGAACTGGAGGCTGGGAACCCAGAGAGGTCTGCAAGAGTCAGCTGCTGTGCAGCCCTGGGCTAGTCAGAGCAAAGCTACGTGGTGCCTCTGAGTACCTGCATAGCCTTCTTGCACAGGGGAAGGGGCAAGGAGGGGAGAAAGGAGAGACAGAGACAGAGACAGAGACAGAGACAGACAGACAGACACAGACAGACATACACGCATCGGAGAGACAGAGCAGAGAGAGAGGGAAAGAAAGAGAGAGAAACAGACACCACAGAGAGAAAATAGAGAGACAGAGTAGGGATGGAGAGAGTAGGAGAGAAAGGCAGAGAGGAAGACAGAGATAGAGACAGGGCAGAGAGGGGGAAAGAGAGAAACAGAGAAGGGAAGGAGAAGAGACTAGGGGAGAAAGAGACAGAGAGCGAGACAGAGAAGTACTGGAGAGAAAGACTCAGAGAGACATAGAGAGAAGGACAGTGAGCTATGGAGAGAGAGACCAGGATGACAGAGCCAGGGCCAAAAGGCAGAAAGGGTAGAACCTGTCCAGAGACAACACTCAGCTGCATGCCAACCAGTAATTTCTGCTTCTAGAAGGCAATGTCAAAAAGAAGAAAAGAGAAGAGGGCAAGGAAATAGTTACATACTTTTAGTAATAAAATGGACTTAGAAGTCAAATCATGATGTTGACTAAGGGCTCCCTAACTTCTGAAATCAATTTCCCAGCCCCAGAATCACATTTTAGGGATTGTCGTCCAGCCTCAGTTTCCTTATCTGTAAAATATGTTAAACGATAGTGGCTTCACATGGAAGGTTGAGAGGCATATGGTAGGCTGTGTAAACTGTAAAGTGCTGTGGAAAGACAATGGGCAGAAGAAAAGGAAGCTCTAAGAATCCCCCTCTGGGTTTTTTTTCAAAACCAGCTGGTGTCCTTTTCCAGGGAGCTGATCTGATTGGAAATGGGTGCTCAAGAGACACTGATCTTCACATAAAAGCTGCCTAATGTGTCCCATAGACCTACCTGGGTGACCTGAGAAAGCCACTCAGCTCTCTGGGCCTCTTAAGAATGACAGCTGAATGAAAGAATATTTTAAAGCTTCTTCTGGCTGAGAGTGTTGACAAATCTGTGACCACCAAGGTGAGGAGGCACTGGTGACGTGAAGGCTTCACTTGTGACCTGGTGGGGGTTGAGCTCCTGTTGGATGCTCCCCCTCCCTCCAGGAAGCCTTCTCTGGTTCTCCCATATCATGCGCAGTGCCTTCCTCTGGGCTTCTGGACACAGTGCTACCCTATCCTATTGTCTTCATCTGTGATGTGACTGTTTCCCCACTAGACTATGAGCTTCTGAGGGCAGAGACCATCTTGCTCTACCACTGGGTCCTCAGTGCCCAGGGCCTGGCACAGAGCAGACACTCCATGGATGCTTGTGGATATGAATGAGACTCAACTGCCAGCCCACATTCCTTCCCATTAGGCCAGACATTTTCAAGGAGGAAGGGCTGGGGCCAGGCTTAGCTGCCGGAGGCTTTGGAAGCAACCTTTGGACAATTTGTGCTGTGCTCTGAATCCTTTCTGGGAGCCAACTGAGATTCCAGGGTAGCTGAGAGCCAGAAAGGGTGGGAGGTAGATTTCCTGGCTGGGGAGAGCCTGGGTGCGGTGGGGGACAAGAAAGAAAAGCCGTCTTAACACAATAGCTAACATTTCTCCAGCATTTTACGCTTTACATAATATTTCCACATCCACTATTTTGTTTAAACCTCACGGGAATCCTAAGGCTAAGTAGGGCAGGTTCTAATACCACTGTTTCTCTTTTTTGGATGAGTAGAACAAGGATGAGAGGTGAGGTGGCTTGCTGGAGGCCACAGAGCCAGATCTGAAGTTGAATCTTTGGACTTTGAATCCAGTCTTCTTCTAAGACCAAGATAAAGGTGGGGGGTGATATCTGAGAGAAGTCTAGATTACTGCTCTGGTTCATTGTGGCTTAATGAATTGTTCAGTTTTTCTTAACCCACGTGTACTAAAAAGTGGTTGTAAGTGGGACTGTCATTGATGGAACCTTGTTAAAGTGCTTTGTTCAAAGTATATTATTCATGTTATCTCATTTAACCCGACTGTGACCCTATGAGATAGGTCCTACTTCTAACCTCATTCTACAGATGATGGAAGTGAAGCTCAGAATGAATGAAGAACCAAATGAAGACCAGACAGCCAGTGAGTAGCCTATATTTGAACCCAAGAACTTAGATTCTAGAGCCTGAGCTCTTAATCACCCACCATACTGCTAAGATCTAATCCTCAGCACCTAACGAGGAATCATGCAGTAAGTAGCTTCCTGCAGGAGTCATTGTCAGAGGAGAGGCATGGTGCTGGCTCTGTTTCCCCAGACGTGGAAACTGACAGTCCTGGACCTGCCCTGACTACTGATCCTTGTGATTCTTCCTGGGGCCTGGCCAGGGTGAGGGTATAGTGGCCACAGTTTGCAGAGCTCGGACAGCCCCAAGCTAACAGGCACAAGGAAGAAGCAAACTGAAGCCTTTCTCTCAACAACTTGTGCCCATCACTAGGAGTCAACCAGCCTGGACACTGCCTTGCATGATGTGCGTTGTGGCATAGGGGAAAGAGCTTAATGTTGAAGTCAAATCTGGGTTCCAATCCATCTCTTAAACTTAGCAGCTGGATGAGCTTGGGAAAGGTGGGTAAACTTACTGACCCTTGGTTTCCCATTCGTAAAAAATGATAATATGAGTCTGATAATATGGAGACCAAACACAGCAAACCACTTGAGGTGTGTTAAGGCAGTAGCCTGCACACAGTGGACACTCAATAATTCTTTATTCAAGAGAGGGTGGCCCAGGAGAAAGAGCATGGGGCTTGGGGTTAGACAGCTCTGGTTTCAAATGCTCGTTTTTCCAGTGATAAGCTGTGTAACCTTGGGCAGATGACATCTTCTCTGAGCTTCAGTTTTCTCATCAATAAAAGAAGGATGACAGCAACTACCTTCAGAGGGATTGTTGTGAAACAGTAACTGGGGTACAATCAGAGTTCAATGAAGAGCATCTAACACCAACAGTAATAAGGTTGATTCTCCCTTTTCCATTCTTTGGAGTGGGAAATGAGTGTATCTCTTCATTCACTCACTGATTCATGCATCCAACATTTAGGAATCTACACTACAGCTCCTGGGCTTATTCCCAGGGATACCAAAATGAGCTCTGAGGGTTTCCCTACTTTGAGGAGAAGACTGACTGCCATGTAGATATAATCATGATACAACTTGGAAGGTGCTTAGACTGAACTATGTGCCAAGTGCCCTTGCCAAGCAAGGAACAGAACAGCTGTAGGCAAGCAGACCCATGCCTTATTCTCCACCAGCACAGAGGCTTAGATGTCATGGGGCCACCTCAGATTGAACATCAGCAGCCCCTGCTCTTTGGCTCAGATGCTCCCCAGGAATACTCATAGCCCCTGTCTCCCTTGGCCTCCCTGAGCCATTCCATGGGATTGTTCTGGCTTAGTGGATGACCAGAATTCTATTAGGATGACACTCTTGGGTTCCCTTTCCTGAGCTTCCATGCACTGTGGTTTATTGAAACCTCTGGAACATTTTGTACCCTCCCCCTAATTCCCTCTCCAAATAGCTATCCCTGCTTATCTCTCTTGGACTGTGTCACTTTGGCATTATGTAAAGATCCTTGCTTTGCAATACTATAGGCCTAACCACCATCCTAGCCTCTCTCTGGAAAATGATAAACATTAATTTGGTAGGGTTTCAAATTTGGCTGGAGACAGACAAAAAGTGACTGGTCCCAGGTCAAACTTGGGATGTTGAGCTTTTCTTGAGGGTAGCTAGTCAGGGCCAAATAGGCATCTATTTGTTTTTGTTTTTGAGAGAGGGGGAGAGAGAGAGAGAGAGAGAGAGGCAGAGGAAGGGGGAGAGAGAATCCTAAGCAGGCTCTACATCCAGCACAGAGCCCGAAGCACCGGGGGTTTGGAGCAGTGGAAGGGTGAACCCACATATTTTTAATTTAGTTTTTAAATTTACATCCAGGTTGGTTAGCACATAGTACAATAATGATTTCAGGGGTAGATTCCTTAATGCCCCTTACCCATTTAGCCCATCCCCCCTCCCACAACCCCTCCAGTAACCCCCTTTTGTCCTCCAAAATTTAGAGTCTCTTATGTTTTGTCCCCCTCCCTGTTTGTATATTATTTTTGCTTCCCTTCCTTTGTGTTCATCTGAGGGTGAACCCACATTTTGTAGTGCCATTCTGTTCTGCTGAGAATACACTGAAAGTTGGCAAGGGCAGAAGCAGGAAAACCAGTTAGAAGGGGACTGCAATAGCCAAGTGAGAGATGGTAGGATTCTGGATTCCGGATAGATTTTGACAGTAAGGATTATAGATTTCCTGATGGATTGATTAGGAGGGAGAAGGGGTAGGGAAGGAGGGAACACTCAAGGAAGACCCTAAGGTTTGAGGTTGAAAACAGAGCTTCCCAAGTTAAATGGGAGAAGGCTGAGGGGAGGCAAATTTGGGGGAAAGACCAGAGTTCAGTTTTGACATGTGAAATTGAATCACTGTTGGATGTCCTGAGGAGATGTCTAATGCATAGCAGTCTTGGATACATGAGTCTGGAACTCATTTAGAATCATGATACTGAGTGAGGTTGACAAAGGAATAGATGCGTGGGTTCAGGTAGAGAAAAGAGGAGGTCAGCACTGAGTCCTGACAGACCCCAGACCCCAGACAGCATGAATGAAAGAGTAGAGGAGACTGAGAAGGAAGAGCCAGGGAGGCAAGTGTCCAAAAGACACATCTGATGAAGGACTGCTATGCCAAACACAGAACTCTTAGAACTCAATAGTAAGAAGAGAGACAACCTGATTAAAAAATGGACCAAAGACCTGAACAGACACTTTTCCAAAAAAGATAGACAGATGGCAAATTAACATGTAAAAAGATGCTCAACACTATATGTCATCAAGGAAATGCAAATTAAAACAACAATGAAATACCATTACACACTTCTTAGAACGGTTGAAATCTGGAATGCTGACACCACCAAATGCTGACAAGGATGTGGAGTTACAGGAACTCTCACAAATTGCTAGCAGGAATGCAGAATGGTACAGCCACTTTGGAAGACACTTTGGTGACTACTTACAAAAGTAAACATAGTCTTACCATATGATCCAGCAACCATGCTCCTTGGTATTAACCCAAAGGAGTTGAAAACTTAGGTTTACTCCAAAACCTGCACAGATTGCAGCTTTATTTATAACTGCCAAAACTTAGAAGCAATCAAGATCTCCCTCAGGAGGTGAACGGATAAATAAATTGCGATACATACAGACAATGGAATATTATTCAGTGCTAAAAAGAAATGAACTATCAAGCCATGAAAAGATGAGGAGGAACCTTAAATGCATATTACTAAGTGAAAGAAGCCAGTCTGAAAAAGTGACATACAGAATGATTCTGACTATATGATATTCTGGGAAAGGCAAAACTATGGAGCTACTACTACCACCACCACCGTCACTGCTACTACTACCACCACCAACATCACTGCTACTACTACTACTACTACTACTACTACTACTACCATTACTGCTGTTGCTGCTGCTGCTACTACTACCATTGCTGCTGTCTCTACTACTACTACCCCTATCCCTGCTCCTGCTGCTACTACGTCTGGTGCTACTACTGACTACTACTACTACTACCACCACCACCACCACCACCACTACTGCTACTACTACTACCACCACCATCACTGCTACTACTACTACTACCACCACCACCACCACCATTACTGCTGTGGCTGCCTCTTCTACTATTTCAAATACTACTACTACTATTACTACTACCTGTCTTTTTACTGAGTGCTTGCCATGTGTTAGCTCTCCACTATCTCTTCCCAGTATTTCATTGTCTCACTTAATCCTCACGGCAACCTTCAGAAGTGCTCTATTATTCCTAGCTTACAGACAGCCAAGCAGTCAGTACCGTTGCCTAATAATTTATATTCCTTCTGGAGTCCTGATTCCATTGTCAATCTCTTCTGCATCTAGAACAGGGTCTGAGACAGAGATGACACGGGCATGGCTGATGTGCCAGGGGCAGTGGATGCTGTAGGAAGTGCACGAGCTGGCTTTGCTGACAGAGGGGTAGAGGGGGGAGCAGAGATATGAAGGGAGGTGAGCCAAAGCCCCAGGACTCAAGGGAGAAGTTGCGAACTCTGGGGAAAGTCATGGCCTTCCCCGGAATCAGGGCTGTTTAAGCCCTGAACAACACGGATTTCCTTATGGTGGTGGTGAGCCTAGTCCCAGAACCTCCAGCTGAGGCCAACAGGAGCCTCTGGACCCCTGAGTAAGACATGCTATAGGGGGCAGCACTGCCCTGCTCCATCTCAGCCTAAGCCCTCCCTTCTGCAAAGCAAACCAAACATTAGAGCCAGGCAGGGTCAATAGGTCAGAGTGCATGGAAGGGTCAAAGGTTATGGGTCCTGCCGGTGTGTGACATTCAAATCAGGCAGCAGGACCAACCCCAGGGGTTAGTATTTGATCACATCCAGAAATTGCCAATCCCTGACTCAGGCTGTCTCCAGAGGAGCTTCTGGAAGACCCTGACCACCCTGTGACAATGAATCATGGAGAGCTTCCCAGGGGAAGGGTCTTGGGAAGGGTTGGCTCCACTTCAGGGAGGGCCTCAGGCACAATCAGACTCCCCAACAGGGGCTTATGACTAGTGACCCTGGGGCCCATCAGATCCTCCATTGCCCCTACTGCTTCAAAAAAGTCTGGATCACTGGCATCCAAGGTCCTCACCACCTTACCATTCTTATCTACAACCTTATGCTCTATGACCCCAACTTCAAAGACATCTTTATTCTTGAACATCTATTTTATGCCAGACACTTCACAGGCATTATGTTCTTCATCCATTCAGCAAACACAGACTGAGGGATCATCCTGGTCCAGGCATTGTTCTAGGCCTTGGGCAAACAAAAGCGACACGGAGCCTGTCTTCATGGACACTCTGATAAGGAATCATCCCCGTTTTACAGGTGAGAAACTGAGGCTCACAGAGGTGTTGGGCTGCAGAGCAGTGACTTGAACACAGACACGCCTAACTCCAACACAGTTCTTTCCATCCCTATACTTTTCTGTAGCCACCTGAAGCCCCTAGACCGTGGTGGTGAGCCATACCTCCAGGGCTTTGCATGAGCAGCTCCCTCTGCCTGGAATGGCCTCCTCACCTCTTCTCTAACCAGCTGATCCCCTTTTGTTCCTCCAGGCTTTTCTCAACTTCACCTCCTTCTCTTCCTCACCACCTCAACACCCCCACCTCCCTGGGCTGGCAGAAGTGCCCCTCCTACTCCCAGACACCTCAGGTCCCTATCCTTGCCTGGAGTTGCTCATGGCCTTCTTTGATTGTTGGTCTCTACTGAAAGGTGGGCCCCTGTGAGCACCATTGTCTCCTCAGGTCTGAGTCACCAATGTCCAATGTGATTTGGGTCAGAGGATCAGGGCCTGTCGGTTCAACCTCCCCTTTGTCCTGAGATGCTTCCCCAGGGCATGGCATAGTTGGAAAACCAGTCCCCTGGAAGAAAGTTTTGGTGCCTGTTGAAATAAAGTGGCTTCTGGAGGAGCTGGCTTGAATCACTCATACCTCCACGGGAACACGTCTTCCAGAGCTGGCTTGGGTAAGGAGGAGCTCCTGTCTGAAGGTCTTGCTTCCAAGGATGCCCTCTAGGGAGCACTGTGGGAGAGGGGCTGTCTGGGGAAGGTGGCTGTGTTTCTTTCCCCTTCCATACAGTTTAGTTCCCCCCCAGTCCCAGATGGCCAACTGAGCCATCCTCTGCTGCCACAGACCTCCTGCCATGTGAAGATTCCAGCTCTGACCAAACAAAGTTCTTCTATATCTGGCCTGTCTCAGCTCTTCCACCTGGATCTCCCTTCCCCCTTTGCATCTACATTATACATTCCAGCAAGTTCTCAAACATTCTCTGAGCATACAATACAGTTTTACACCTCGATGCCTTGCACCTTGAACATTGGCTAAAAGGGAGGTGAGAGTCTCCATTTCTTATCGGCCAACCCCTTGTCCAGAATCTCCAGGCTGAGAAACTACTTTCCTCTGCTTTTCCCAGTGGGTGAGGTCTTGAATCAGGGCCAGAGGGACTCCAGAAATTCTCCCTATCTTAGTCACTTTTCTCCCCATTGACCCCACAGCTGGCCAGAGAGGGAAGTGGAAACTCCCTAGTGTGTGGGGACTTCTAATCTTTGCTCTCTGTGCAGGGACAAGATGGAGACTCAGCACAATTCCACTCCCTTCCCTTCCCAGCCCTATCCTGGGATGGGAGGGACAGAAGAACAGTGCAGGGGGCAAAGGTTGGGAACTGGTCTGGGGAGGCTGAGGAAGGTGTGGAGGTTGGAGGAAGGGAACTGACATCTAACATTTACAGAGAACTACTAAGCTCCAGCACCCATTGCAGATTTTATTTGTTACCACCCCAACTGTCATCTTAACCCCCAAAAGGTAAGACCATTCTAATTCCCATTTTACTGAGACGAAAGCTAAGAGAGAAATAAAATACCACAGGTCATTTTGGCATTTCCCAAAGGTGGCATATCCAGGTTCAAACCTGGTAGATGTCTTATCACTTCCACCCCACCTCTGCCCCCAGACCCACTGTACTGATGCACTCTTCCAGAAGCATAAGGAACCTTCAGAGCCCTCAAAGACTGATCCTGGAGCCATGGAATATTATACCACAAGATACCTTCATCCTGGTTCAAAGTACTCCCTCTATCATGTAGGAACAAAGGCCAGGGAGGTTTTGGTTGGTTTCATTTTCAGGA
Organism: Acinonyx jubatus; assembly: GCF_027475565.1. NCBI lineage: Eukaryota > Metazoa > Chordata > Mammalia > Carnivora > Felidae > Acinonyx > Acinonyx jubatus. Next base: position 125,204,064 of record NC_069387.1, read on the forward strand.
ACTAGCAGAACCAAGATTCAGGTTCATGTCTTTTGACACCAATCTCTGCCCTTTCCATCCAGTTATATACATTAACAACAGACAGCTTTCAAGGCCAGGTAATCATGCCCAAGTCTACTCCAAGTTCTGGAAGCACAGCTGCCATTCTGTCCTTGATGGAATGATGGAGTGACAGAGTGGCAAGGAAGGGCTCATGGCCCTTCTGTTGCAGGTAGTAATCCTTCTCTCACTGTAGCATGCCACCCCCACCTTCTCAGACCCATGCTGTTTCTTTAACAAATGTTGTGTAATGCCCTTTTACTATGTGGAAATGAAATTCCTGGTTAACCTACATGCACAATAAAAAAAAAATTAATAGGGTGCCCTAAATATAATATGAGAAATCAAGTAGAAATAATTCCTAATAAAAATTAAATAAAAATAATTTATAATAAAATAACATGTTTCCATTTATAAACACTCTCCTGTGACTACACTGGAAGACATAATGAAATAGTCTGATGCTTGCATTTATGCATAAAATAGCCATGATCTTAACATCTACAAATGTGGACTGATTTGGATGTTTCATTAGCAACTCAAAGGCCAGGAGTGGGGTTGCCATTGGTGATATGATTTGTTAAAACAACTCTTGGTAAGATTCCAACAACACAAAGTGAAGTCTGCCCTGAATTTACATGGTGGTTGCATTTGCAGGGGAGCATATATTAAAACTGCTCCCTGTTGAAACGCTTTGTGTGCAAAATAATGTGGAGTTCAGTCCTAGGCTTAGATTATTATAAACGGGTTTTCATCTGTGTGGTGTCTGGTGGGATAGTCAATGGCCCTGTGGGGTACAGGACTGTCCCAGGCACATCCCTGCACCCTCCCAGTAAGGGCCAACCCAAAGTTTCCAAACTGCATCCTGAGGGACAGTACTGCCCCCGTGGAGAACCAATGATCATATTTTTAAGGTTTACTCAAAGATTATATCCCAACCTCTTAATATCTTTCTAAGGTATTCAAGCCCTGGAGTTAGCTGTGGCATCTGGATGGAAAAGGCTGCAAGGAAAAGAAGGTGGAAAGATCCAGAATCAGTTAGGAATCCAGGTTACACTGCTTGCTGCTGTGTTTCCAGGTCTATCTGGTACATACTGGCTGATCAACAAATATCTGTGCAATGAAATTATTAGCTGTGTGACTTTGGGAAAATTTTTTAACTTTCCTCAATGCCCTCACAGTGAAATGCTGGTCATACTGTGGGGCTTCAATTTGAGAAGATTAAATGAACAAAGAGGGGAAAGCCTGGAGATGTGTAGAATGAGCTCAACAACAATTAGTTGACAATAAAAATCAAAGTCCTGCTATGATCTGGCTGGGATGAAATTCTGGATCATGGAAAAGGTAACAGATGACTGTTTTCAAATCAGCATCTGACTAGACTACTTGACCTTTTGGATAGGTGGTTCCTTTCAACCTTGAGACTCAGCAATTCTGAGGCCCTTGTCTAGACAGAGGCAGTGGTGAGGAGCCACGTTGCCACCCACACTTGCCCACCACAGGCCAGTGCCTTGCACATCCCCGAGGCCCTCCAAACATTCCAGGAGAGTGAGCTCCCTCCATTCTACTCCTCCACCCTGTTGTTCAGGTGAAGGAGAGAAGCAAACATTTACTGAGCACATCCTACATACCAGAAGTTGTATTTTCCCCTAAGTTATGCCATTAGATCTTAAGTTGGGATGAGGTGGGGAGCAATGTCCCATGCACGAGGGACCGGGGCTCAGAGATGGTGAGTGACTTGCCCCGCATCTTAGAGTGAGTGTGGGGTGGTGCTTCCTTGAGCTGGCTTTCCTTCTATCACAGTGGGGCAGCTTGACAGAGGCTCATGTAGAGCACCGTGGATATGTCCACCCAGCCTGCCCACTTCCCACTACCCAGCTCCTGGGATTTACCAGGCACAGAGTGGGGTTCCTCTGCTCCCCACCACTGGTTCAGAGGCACAGAGTTAAGATGGACTGGGAGAGAAGATGGGGAACATGTCAGAAGGCCTTGAATGCCAGGGATAATGGGGATGGACTGGGACTAAGGCAATGAAAGATCTCAAGCAGGGCAAAAGATTCTCAGTGAGATGCTCTAATTAGACTCTATCCACCAGTGATGAACCAGGAGACTTCAAAACTGGTCAGGTGGCTGCGAGGGTTCTCCTTGAGTGTTTCTCTCAATCTCTCACCTCCCTACTCTTTCATTCCAGCAGGAACTCTGGGAGCTCCCAGGGGACAGGGAGGCCCAGCCAGTTCTCCCATCCAGAGTATGGCGGCTCTGCCAGCCTCTAGATGGTGGGGTCCACTGACTCTCTGTCTTCAATTCCTACTTTGACTTTGCACACAAGGTGCTATGTGTCCCAGGGTCAGCTGCTGCTCTCCTGGCCCTGGTCTCCATGGCAGCAAGATGATGCGCTTAGACTAATGGATTATCAAGAGCTCTCCTTTTATCTTTATGGGGGTGAGGCGTCCAGAGAAGTAACAAAACATGAGCTAGAGTCTAGGGGTGGATGGTGGAAGCCACATGCACCAGAAGAGGTGGTGACCCCCAAAGGAAAGGCAGCACATTCACAGAATATCAGGCCCTAGGGGCAGTTCACTCCTGGTTCTTCTCGTATGTTGGTGGGGGACAGAGGACAAGAGCAAGGTCAGGCCATCCAGAGGCCTTGGGATGTAGCCAGTTTGCCCTTGAGAGTTGGCATCATTTTTGAGCACTGCTGAGAGGGGCTGGACAAGTTCTTCTCTGGTGGGGGTGCCTCAGAACCCCTAGGATGAAGTCTAGTCCCAGAGAGGCTAGGTCCTACAGATTCCTTTGATGATGACAGATGCTTTGTTTTTTTGGAGAACCAACAGAATTCCTTTTGAGCAAGATTTCCTTCCTCCATTTATTTATTTACTCTTTGCCTAGTGATTCAGCAAAACAACCTCAAAACCAGTCTCCATTGGGAGGCAGGAAGAACCAAACCTTCAAATATCAGTGATCCTGTGAGGTTTTTGCCTTGTGGAACTTTCCTTAAAATAACTGCATCAGGAGATTGTCCAGGGAGGGGTGGTGGAGGAAGGAGACCTGAAGGCAGAGTCCTGGGGGATCCTGAAGGACTCAGGTAACTGGAGTGAGGACTCTCAACAGCTGCCCGTCCCTTTTCTCCACAGCAAGGGCTTATCATTGGTTTCTCCCACCTTGCAGATTCTAGAGGGGGCCATCTTCCTGAAGAAGGAATGGGTTGGGGTCTGAACTCTACAGTGTAAGATAAGTGACTTGAGTGATAGGCACTACGGTTATAGCAGTGGAATATGAATTGGAACCTTCTTGCCTGTGTCTGTATGTTCTTCACCCATGCTATAATATCCTAATTCTTGATGCAATGCTTTGGTTTCCTTAATTCAGTGGGAAAAACAAAAAAGTCTTTAATGCATCTAAATTGGAATCGGGCCAACAAGATAAAAGGTTGTGGAGGAAATAGTGCCAGACTGGAAATTCAGAAGATGTGGGTTCTATTTCAGCTTTGGTTTATTAAGCCATGGGACCTTGTGTAGGTCACTTCCCGAAGGACACAGAAATGCCCGAGGTCAGGGAAACGTGGTGTTTGTAAGCAGGAAGTCTGGGTAGATCTGAGAACAGAGGTGCTGATGGGCAGAGCAAGGTGGGGTGGAAGTCCTTGCCGAAGAGTCACTCAGACTTGAGTCTCATCTCTCCACTACTGGCTGCATGATCTAGGGCAAGTCAACTCTGTGCCTCTGAGCCTCAGCTTTCCCATCTTTAAAATGGGGGAAAATAGGGGCACATGGGTGGCTTAGTCGGTTAAGCGTCCGGCTTGAGCTCAGGTCATGATCAAGTCCCACATTGGGCTCTGTGCTGACAGCTTGGAGCCTGGAGCCTGCTTCAGATTCTGTGTCTCCTTCTCTCTCTGCTCCTCCCCCACTCATGCTCTGTCTCTCTCGCTCTTTCAAAAATAAATAAACATTAAAAGAAATAAAACAAAATGGGGGGAAATAGCCATCTCAAAGGCTGTTGTGATAACCGGAAGTGAGAGAATGCACAAGGAAGTGCTTCATAAATGGGAAAGCATGGGAAAAATATGAGGTATCATTACTCTAAGTACTTAGGAGGAAGATGGGGTGCCTGGGTGGCTCAGGCAGTTGAGCGTCTGACTTCAGCTCACGTCATGATCTTGCGGTCTGTGAATTCGAGCCCCATGTTGGGCTCTGTGCTGACAGCTCAGAGCCTGGAGCCTGCTTCGGATTCTGTGTCTCCCTCTGTCTCTCTGCTCCTCCCCTGCTCATGTTCTCTCTCTCTCTCTCTCTCTCTCTCTCTCTCTCTCTCTCTCTCTGTGTCAAAAATAAACATTAAAAAAAATTTTAATACTTAGGAGGAAGAAATATTAGTCCTCAGAGAGCCCAAATTTAAATAATAGCAGCTACTATAACAAGTATTATTATGGAGGGTTTACTCTCTGCCACCCTGAGTGCAAATGTATAAACTAATTTAAGTATATAAACTCAATCTTTTCTTTTTTAAGTATATCACATACACAGCAAATTGATAAAGTGCTCTCATCTTAAGAGTACTGCTTAATGAATTTGTACATTTGTATATATCATGTGAACTCACTGAATCCTCACTAAGAGCCTTACACTGCTTATTCCCATTTTACAGATATGGAAACTGGGGCACACTGAGATGCAAACACTGCATGCTGATAGCCACATGGTACTGCCTCAGGGATCTAGTCCATCAAGAGAGTGGCTGGAGAGTGGCTGGGAGACTGAGAGGTTCCCAAGAGGCCATTGGAAGATTCTGGCTCAGGGGGAATTTAGTATTCACCTGCCCAGGTGAGGAGAGCCCAGGGTCTGAAACAGAGGGCAAGGAAATGAATGCAGCTGAAAGTGGGAGGCAGAACAAGTCTTAGGAAAGCAAGTTCAAGCAGTAGGAGCAGTTCAAGCAGTAGAAGCAATGATTTGAAGCAAGGGGATAGTGGCTGCTGATGGCCAGGGAGGGTTTTGGATGACTGACAGCTCTAAAATTTGATGTAGAAAATCCAGTTCTTGGGGCACCTGGGAGGCTCAGTTGGTTGAGTGTCCGACTTCAGCTCAGGTCATGATTTCATGGTTTGTGAATTTGAGCCCCACGTTGGGCTCTGTGCTGACAGCTCGGAGCCTGGAGTCTGTTTCAGATTCTGTGTCTCCCTCTCTCTCTGCCCCTCCCCTGCTCACTCTGTCTCTCTATCTCTTAAAAATAAATAAACATTAAAAAATTAAAAAAAAAAAAGAAAATCCAGTTCTTGATCAGCTGTTCTGGTGAAGTGGCAGAGACATAGATCAAGTTCAGAAATGGAATTTATCCCTTTCTAAGTGGGCATGGTCCCCCCAGCTGGGACCCTGAGCAGGTGGCACTCATTTTCCTGGGGACAGCACTGCTTCCCAGAGCTTCCATTACACCCTCAGTAAAGAGGCAGGCCAAGGCTGGGGTGAGAAAAAAAGTCTGGGAGGCACCCAATTGCCCCACCGCTGATGGTGATGGAGGAATTGGCGACCTGCCCCCAAGTGATAGGAAGTGAACAGAACCACAGCAGAAGGCAGCTTGGTGCCCGAAAGAGCTCTGAGCTGGAGGGCAGGAGGCCCTGGTTCAAGTCCTGCTCCCACCTCTGGCTTCACAGAACATGGTACTCATGCCCAATCCTGGGGAAGTGGCATCTCCTCTCTGGGCTGTGGATCCCCCCACTGTGGAATTAGAGCCATGAAGAAGATAACATCTGTGGCTTACACTTTAAAATTCCATGAATGTCTATGTCATGAGTGGAGAACCTGGTGAGACTCTGAACATGGTGACTCCAGGAGGCCCAGGTTCACCTGCTGCATGAATACTGAATGGGCACTGGTGGTGGACGGAGCAATGGCAGGCATCCATCTGTCTGGCCTCATTCGCATTCCTGCTCCCTGGTCCTCTCTCTTAAAGGCTCTCTCTTAGAGGCTCTATAGAAGTCCTGAGCTCATGACTGCGATGAACATCATCTCCTTATTTGGGAGGCAGGAAGCTGCTCCCCACCCCCACCCTCTTCTGTCCACTCCCAGGACTCCCACTCCACGCCCCCCTATTCAGTTTCCTGCTTCCTGAGGGTCTTTCAGCTGGTGGGGGACCAGGACTACAATTGCTCTTCACTGATTCCAGAGCCAGCAAGAGAGCGTGGCTTGTGTGAGCCAGAGGTCCGGAATGAATATGCCGAGCAAAGGGGAAAGGCGGGGGCCAGGGTCACTTAGAACAAGCCAGTCCCAAGAACCTAAAATTAGCTCTGGGAACTGGAATGTTAGGGCTCCAAGGAACTGCAGCTGTGAAAAGAAAGCACGAGACAAGGAAGGAAAATGCACCCTGCCCACACCCACTGCACACTGCTCGCCCACGCCATCTGCCTTGGGGTCTCTAGAGCTTTTAACCCACCCCCAAAATATCTCCAGCCTGGCTCACCAGGCCAATCAGTGGGAATCCCTCCCACTCTCCTCCCATGCTGTCATTCTCCTCTCTGGAGACCGCAGAACAACGTGGCCTAGGATCCCTGATAGGACAAGGTTTAATTGGAAACAGGAAAGAGGAGGACAAGTTCGGGTCTGGGGTGGTGACCATAATGAGAAAATGACAGGCCCACTGAAGTGGGGGGGGGGTGACAGTGCAGGAAGGTCACATGGCAAGGAGGGCCCGCGGGAAGGCCCCCTGGGAGAGCTGGGCACGTGTGTGACAGCAGGCACACTGACCAGGGGCAGCAGACTGGAGAAGAGCTTGAGGAAGGGGGGGAAACTGGGGGCTGTGCTGTGTGCATCCCTTTGCATACATACAATTGGGCGGTTTTCTTTGTTGTTTGTTTTTTGTTTTGGAAAAGACCATACACTAGTGAGTGTGTGATCCTGTATTTTTAAGTGACTAGAGCTCATGTACCAATCGCAGGCCATGGGGAAGAATGTCCAGGAGAGGCAACCGGTAGAGTGATCCTTTACAAGCTAGGCTTGAGACTTGGGACCTGGAGTTCCAGGGGATCCAAGCACTAGGCTTCTTCCTCCAGCTCCTTGTCCAAATGAGAGAGCTTGGTTTCCAAGGATTTTTGCTCAAACCCAGGGAATCTTGCATCTTTGTGGTATGGAGACTGGGGGAGGTATTCAGAGCCATGGGGAGAAGGGCTAGGGGTGTGGGTGAGCAATGGAGCCTTTCTGAAAGCCTCTATGGGAAGGGACAGGGTGGAAATGAGATCTATTGAGCACCTTTTGCCCTTTTCATGCCAAAGGCAGCTTTTCTTGCTCTCCTCCTCACAATCACCTAGAATGGAAACTCTGAGGAGAAATACAGAATGTCTACTTTACTAAAGTATCCCCAGCCTTGGGAATAATGCCTGGCACATGGTTCCAAAGCAAACTGTTGAGTGGATGTGATCTTCCAAAAGCTCTGCAAGGCCTGTATTATCCTCTTTATATCTATCTATCTATCTATCTATCTATCTATCTATCTATCTATCTATCTATCTATCTCAAGCTCCCACAGTGAGTAAGAGCCAAGGTTTGAATCCCTGCGGCTCATAAGGTCATGCCCAACGCATCACGTAGCCAGCCTCATCCTTATGCTATACTGTTTATAAAGTTAAGCGATTTTGTCCTGGGTTCACATCTCAGCCTCCATGGGGCTCCCACACTTGTGCCATACCACTGAGAACCAAATGTCTTGATGCTTTTCCTCAGGTACGCAACCTAGTCCATGACTTCCAGATATGCTTTAATTAATCCTTCCTCAAACAAACAAACAAACAAACAAACAAACACTGATCAGTCCTTTGTACTCTTCATTCAGAGGTCATTCTAGCTATGTGGCTATGGGTAATAATCCCAGCTGGATGATGCATTAACTGGTCTACACTCCTAGACTGCGGAATTAAATACATGTATACTAAAATACAGTAAAACCTTGGTTCATGAGCATAATTCATTCTGGAAGCATGTTTGCAATCCAAAGCACTTGTGTATCAAAGCGAATTTCAAGAACCATTGGCTCAGTTGTGATCATGTGACATTCAGCATCACATACTATTCATAAAGTAAGACATCGCTTGTTTATCAAGTTAAAATTTGTTAGAAATGTTTGCTTGTCTTGCAGAACACTCACAGAACAAGTTACTTGCAATCTAAGGTTTTATGTACATGCTTTGTGCATGCAGTTCTGATAGATCTTTGGGTATTTGTAGAAAATGGTTTCTTTCTCCTCTCTCCCCTCCTCCACCCTTTCTTCCTTTTTTCCTTCTTCTGGCCATTCCAGTATCTCTCCCTCCTTCTCAAATGCAAGCTAGTGGAAGGCATGTGCCATCCATAATAGAAGGGATCTTATTTTCAAATCATCAGCAATGACTTAGTCCCTACTATATTTCAGGACTGTCCCACATTTGTACACTTTCCACCTCTGCCTGCTCACGACTCCTTTTCCTCTGCCTACAAACATACTTGAGCTTTGCTTTTATAAACAAAGTATTCTTTTTATTCCTTAAGTAATCTTCCCTTCTTGTTTTATCTCCATATTTCTTCAATGAGTATTCTCTCACTATTGCTTTTACAACCCCCTGCAACCCAGCTTCTGATCAACTGCTTTTCTAGGTTTGTGCTCTCAAAGAATTGCTGGTGACTTTTTAAAACACACACACACACGCACGCATGCACGAATACGCATTTATTTGCATGTTTGTTCTTTCTTCATTTTGAGATCTTTGTTCTGGTTAAATTTTCATTTCACTAGAGTACATCCCTAAGTTATTCCCTTTGAAAGAGTATACGGATGGTATGCCTTGAGTCCTTGCATGTTAGAGCCCCTCTAATAGGAATGACATTGTGACCGGGCAAGGGAATCCTGTATAATGCACATTTCTTTCAGTCTGAGAAAACTGTTCCACTGCCTTTGAGATGCCAGCGCTCCAGACGAGTGGTCTATTGTTAGTCTCCTTCCCTTTCCTTTGTAAGTAGCTTGTAATCTCTCTTTCTCTGAATACTTTTCAGGTTTTTCTCTTTACTCTGCAGCTCAGACTTATCCTCAGATTTTGTCTTTATTTTGTCAATCTTTCGAGGACTCAGAGAACCCCTTTGATCAGATGACTCAGGGCTTTCTTTAGTTCAGGAACATTTTCTTCCATTTTATCTTTAAAGTATCCCTTCTCTTCCAGGAACTACTTTTTTCTCTTTCCAAAGCTCCTATTATTTGTACATAATTCTCTTGGGTCCTTTCTTTCATGCCCCTTATATTTTGCTCACAAGTTCCTTTTCTTTGCATTTCTACTAAGTGCTCTGAGGTAATCCAGTACTGGCTTCCTTTTGGGCATACCCAGAAGTATTTCTCCTTCTCCCTCACCTCCCTGAATGATTTTTCCTCCTTTTCACTGAACTGTCTCATTTATAGGCTTCAGGAAGAATATGCTTCATTTAATTTTTCAGCACCTTTCTCTGCCTTTTTTGATGAATACTTTCTTCTTTCCACTCCCTAAAATGGGAGTGTTTCCCAAGTTTATACTTTTCTCTTTATACTTCTTTTCTTGGACTTTACACCTACTTTCTCAGTTTCAATGACTCCCTCTTTGCTGATGACTCTACCTTTATCCCATACCTTCTCCTAAGCTCCAGATCACACATAAAATCTGTTTCGTGGCCATTTAAACCCATAGGCACTCAAACATGTGTTCAAAACTGATCTTGCCTTCCTATTACACATGTCATTCTGTTTCATCTGATTTTGGTCTCAGATGCAAAGGTGATTTGAATATACCACATCTGAACATGTCTGGAGAGGAATAAGACCATTAGTTTGAGGACTCAGGACTGCTGTCATCCTAAGTATACTCCCTAGAACATTCACTGTCCCATTCTTTTAGGCAACTATTTAACATTGTACCCTTTCTTCTCACACCTTTAACATCTTCTCATTCTAGATTCTCAGTAATGAAGACCTTGCTTTGCACGAGAAGCAACCAGAGGAGATCTGCTGAAGTTCTCACCACCACATCTACTCACCTTACACTGTCCTTACACCTGTCACCATACACTGTGCCTTCCCTTAGGTTCCTCTGGATGAACTCTGTGCTCCTACCAACAGGAACTCTTCATTGTGCCCCAGATATCACTTCCTTTCACCAATCTTAGGACACTGCTCCACCAGTTTCTCCTTTCTCTCCTGTTATCTACCTTTCTTTTATGGTTGAAACATTCCGGTTGTCATTCAAACATGCTACTGTAGTATCTCCCTTAAACAGAAAACCCTCTTCTTGACCCTATATTCTCCAATTACCAGCCTATTTTTCTATTCGCCTCTATAGCAAAATCTCTACTTCCGCTTCCCCTCTTCTATTTTCTCCTGAACTCTCTCTCATCCCTCCACAGATCAAGGTCTTCAATGACCTCCACATTGCTAAATGTGATGACCAAATTGCAATTCTCATTTTACTTTACAAACAGTTGCATCTGACACAGTCGATCACTCCAGCTCCCTGGAACACTTTCCTCACTTGGCTTCTGGTACATCACTCCTGATTCTCACCCACTGCTTGATCTCCTTTGTTGATTCCTCCTTATCTTCCTGATCTCTAAGTTTTGAAGTCCTCTTGTCTATGCTCTTTTCACTCCACACTCCTTCCCATAGTGATCTCATTCAGTCTTGTGACTTTAACTATCACCTACATACTGAAGACTCCCCCCAATTTGTATCCCCACACAATCCTCTTTCTCTACCCCAGGTTCAACGCCTTCAACATCTCCACTCAGATGCCCAAAAGGCATTGCTAGTCAAATATGGTAGCAGCCAACCTCTCTAACTGCTTGACATGTAGACTTTCCCATCTCAGTGAATGGCAACTCCTTTTATTTGATCAGCCCCAAAGCCTTGGTGTCACCCTTAGCTTTTCTCTTTCTCTTATACCCCACATCAAATTCATTGGCAAACTCCATAAGCCACACCTTCAAAGTAAGATCAGAATTGACCACAGTCTACCATATCTGTTGCAAACCCCTGCTGGACCAAGTCACCACCACTTCTCCTGGATCACTGCAATCACCTCTGTCCACTCTCTCTGTTTCTGCCCTTATCCCACTATTTCTTCTCCTCAGGGCAGACAGAGTGTTGCTTTCAAACATAAGTTGGATGTCATTCTTCTGCTCAAAGCCCTGCAATGACTTCCCATCTCACTCTGAACAAAAGTGAAATTCTTTATCATGAGCTACAGGGTCCCATACAACCTGCCACTCCTCACGCCCATCCTATCTCTGATCTCACCTCCCGACTCTCCCTCTCACTCCCTTTGCTCACTCGCTGCTCCTTGAACACACTAAGAACACCCTCATCTCGGGGCCTTTCCACCTGATAGTCCCTTAGTCTACAAATTCTTCTAGATATTCACACAGCTCTCTCCTGCTTTTATTCATGTGCCCACCTCATCAGAGAGACCTTCCCTCACCTTCCTATATAATACAGCAACTTCCTTATTCCTGACATTTCATATTCCCCAATTATTATGTGTGTGGCCTGAATCAAGGTTCTTAAGTAAGTGTTCTGCATCTCAGTTTTCTCCCCTGGCTAAAATAAGAGCATTCATAAGGATGCTGTGAGGATTAGAGCTAATCCATGTAAAGCATTAGAACAGTGCCTGGCACATAATGAGGGCTCAATTCAATGATGGCTATTATTATTATTATTATTATTATTATTACTGTTATTATTATTATTTTATACAACTAGTCTGGCCTCCTGAAGTTGTTCCCCACATGGATGTTAAAATTCTGAAAACTGAGTACCAGAGAGAAAAAGTTCGCCCACAGAATTAGTGATGGACAAGACACCAGAAGCAGCCTTCTAACTCCCAAGCCAGGACACCCTCCTGGGACACCCTCCATTCTGCCTGTTATACCATGGACCCTGCCCAGGCCAGCAGAAACCATACTAAGTGGGGAATGGGCTCCAGGACCAATGCCTGCCACCTACTGATGTTAGGCCAGTTACTCGACCTTTCTGAGCTTCAGTTTCCCTTCTGTAAAATGAAGATATCATCTGTCTGCCCTCCTTGCAGGGGAGGATCACATGACATACTGATCTCCAGAACTGATGCCCCTACTCAGGGTACATGATTAGCCATTTCAAATACCCCATGGAAAGATGAACAATGTCCTCTGTTTATTTTCAAACTTGTGGAGTGTGCAAAAAGGATGCCCAGTCCACATGAAGCAGAACCCGTGGGCTTGTGAGGTATTCATTTATTCTCACAGCAAACATTCACTGATCACCATGCTTGTGCTAGTTTTACCAGCCAAGGAGGTCACTGGAAACTAACATCAGTTTCCATGACCAGACAATGAAAGGGGAAGTAGAGTACATTTCTTAGCAAGCTGCTGCTTGAGAAAGTTCACCTTGGGAAGGGTAGTTGTTTGCTGGGAAGAATGGACTAGGATGTCTAGAGAGAACTTTCAGCCCAGAGAGGATGGGCAAAATCCTCCTAGGACATCTGGAAAGGCCATCAGGCCTGCAAAATAAGGTAAAGAAAGGTTCCTATACTAGAAAACAGAACTTGTTTGCTAAAGACCTTTCTCATTCTTTCTGTGCCCGAAGACAGTGTAGGGCCATAGAAGAGATAAAAGTAGGACCCGATGATCAAAAAATGTTGCAGATGTTGGTGTTGTTTTGTTATTATTTTTTTGCAAAGGGTGGGGGCAGGGATGAGGAAGACACAGGCAGTCCTTGGAAGTGTTTACAAAATGGCGAACCCTGATGTGGGCCAAATGGCGAACCCTGATGTAGGATGAGATGTGGGGCCTTAGAAGGCAGATCAGGGGGTGGGAGCTGATGAGTCTGGGAGTGGCTTCCCTATCCTTCTAGAACAGGGTCAGCAAACTTTGTAAAGGGCCATGTGATAGGCTGAAAAATGGTCTCCCAAAGATAACCACATCATAATCCCCAAACTTGTAGTTTCTTGTTTGAAAAAAAAGGGTTTTTGCAGATGTGATTAAGTTATAAGGGTCTTGGGACAGGGAGATTATCCTGGACTAGCTGGGTGAGCCCTAAATGTCATCACATGGATCCTTATTAGTGGAAGGCAGAGGGAGGATTAACACTCACACACGAGCACGTGTGTGCCTGTGTGCAACCTCCCCCGGGGGCCACGTGAAGACGGAAACAGAGGTTGGGCAGATGCGGCCACAAGCCAAGGAATGTTGGCGACAACCAGAAACTGGAAGAGGTGAGGAAGGGATTCTCCCCTAGAGTCTCCAGAGGGAGTTCAACCCTGCAGACACCTTGGTTCCCGTCCAATGACACTGATTTTGGATTTCTGGCCTTCACAAATGTGAGAGAACAAACTTTTGTTGTTTGAAGCCACAGTTTGTGGCATTTTGTTATGGGAGTTCTAGGAAATGAACATACCCATTATCTTAATAAATCTTAATAAATAATAAATAAATCTTAATAAATCCTCAAAGTAACCAGGAGGTAATAAAATCTGATCACTTATTATGTGCCAGAGAGTTTTTACTCAGTATTCACAACAGCCTTGGGAGGCAGATACTGTTATCTTCCCATTTTATAGATGAGAAACCTGTAGCCCAGAGAAGAGATCTAACTCTTCTAAGGTCACACAGCCGGCACCTGGTTGAGCTGGCCTTTGAACACAGAGGTCTGGCCCCAAGTTCCACGTCCTGGGCCACCTTGTGGTGAGCTCCCTGCCCCCAATGGTGCTCTTTCTACTGAACCACATGGCTTTGAGCATTTGATTCCCACTTTCCTAAGTGGCAGTAAACTAAGTGGCCTCCTCTGGGGTCCTGTGGGGATCAGATGGGACAGCGGACAGGAAAAGTGTTTGGTAAACTACAAAATGCAGTCATGGGGGAAGCATAAGAATTCAAAGGAGAAGCAAATCTGCTTACTGGCTGGGCTTGGCGAGGCTGCCCTGGACACTGCTCTGAGGTAGGTGGGGCCCCCAGAAGTGGAAGCCACCCCCTGCCCCCTGGAACATACACAGGGAAGTTTTTAGACCCATGGGCAGAAGTGCCCATGAGTGACCTCACAGATGTCACCCCCAAAGCCCCCATGATGCCGACCCTGCAGGTGATCACTGGACTTCAAGGCATCAGTTTTTCAAGCCTGAGCCCTGCCTTAAGCTTATCAGTATCTCCTCTGACTTGCCTTCTCTGAATTTTTCAAATTGAGACCAACCCCTCCCAGAATCATACAGTTTCATTCACTGTAATGACTCCTTTAGTCCACAGAGAAGTAGACATTCAGTGACCTATCCAAGGCCACACAGCAAGTGTGTTCTGTCCAAAATGCCTGTGGATTTTGATGTTCTTGGCTCCTCCTTCATTCCAGGAAGCTGGGAATTCTGTCTGGTGGGGAGAACCCAAGAAGGGGGTAAGCTGGCATTTGGGCATGTTAGCTTTCATTTCATGGCCTGGAGCCAGCCCAACACTCTTCTACCGATCATTATCACACACAAATACTATTGCTCCTAATGCCCCGGGAAGACCCCAACCTCAGTGAATTTGTCACTCGGCCCAAGATGCCGAGCTTGTCCTACCATTCAGTCAGCCATGCATCCCACATTTACTGAATTTGTTGAGCTCCAATGTGTCAGGGACTGTGCTAGTGCTTGACATGTAAAGCGCAAAAGACAGTCTCTTCCCCCAAAGAAATTCATAAATTAACAGGAAGAGAGGCAAATAAATAAATAAATAAATAACTGCAGCAATCCTGAAACTCATACATTAGCTTTTCACATTTATTTCTGCCATTTCCTTATAACAGTTTACTATTAATATTAGCATTTTCTTTGAACCGACTCATTTTTTTTTTTCTCATTATGTGCCAGCTCTGGGTTTATTTAAGCAATACCATGAATTTGTGGATTTAATTTGCTAGTTAAATTTTTTATGCCACATAATGTGATGAAAAGTTAACTGTAAGATAACAAGTTCGTGGGGACACTGCCTAAAACGTGGGAAACAGTAAATTATTGCAAAGGAGGGTGATACGTGCTACATTAGAGGTCTGCAGGCTGCCAGATCAAGAGGAAAATGCTCCTATCAGGTCACGGCTAGTCAAGACACATTAGGGTTAACGGTTTGATAAGCAGCATCTCAAGGCAGGAAGTTTTATGGCAGGAAGCAGATAATTCTATGCTTTCACCCCAGGATCTCAGAAGCATTAACTTCTCAATGTTCCCGCCATCTGAGGGAGAGAGAGGCCATTCTTGTCTCCAATTTTCTAGACCAGTTTTCTAGAGACTACAAGTGGAGGGGATCTGTGATGTAAGACCACATTTGTCAACCTTCTGCTTCCATCAGACCCAATGACAAATGACATTCCCGTGGGAGACATTCTCATGGGTTTACGCCAGGTAGAATGTAATCCCCAGGGCTTGCATTTAACTGCAGCCCCACCCGAGAGAAAAACAGGTCAAAAAAAATGCAAAAGAGGATGACACCATTATACAGATAATCTTGAGTATGCTTTAATTATTTCTTAAAAAGGAAATAAGCAGCAAACTGTGGGACTTTCATTATTAACAAAAACTTATTTGTAACACTACCTTGCAAACAAATGGAACACACCAGTCTATTGGGATACTAATAGTATTAATCTACTCTGCAAATATTTACTGAGCACTTATTATGTGCCAAGCCTGTGTTAGACAGTGGGGTTATGGTGAGGGCCTAAGATAGATACAGTCTCTGCTTCCATGTGGCTAATGAAGGAGGCTGATGTTAAATAATCATCCAAATAAATGCACAGTGTGATGCATACTACAAAGAACTGATATATGGTGCTGGCTTGTAACAGTGGAGTGTGATTTGGTGCTGGAGGTAAGAGAAGGCTGCCCTAAGAGGAGGACAATGGTAGAGAACTAGGGATGTGAGGCAAGGAACTACTAGTTACTCTTCATTAAGTTTCTTCCATGAGCTGGGTGCTGTCTTAGCCAATCTTCACAGTGACTCTTTGAAGTGGGTATTATTATTCCCACTTGGCAAGAGAGGAAACCCTGGCACAGAGACGCATAATGACTTACCCAAGGGCACAGAGCTGGCTACTGGCAGAGCTGGGAATCAAACCCAGGTCTGTGTGACCTTCACGTTGTGCTTCCCCCCTCAAGGCACACTGCCTCTCCAGAAAATGCATTAAATAGGAAAAAAGGCTATTAGCTGTATTACCAGCCATTATTTTGCAGCTTAGAGCTGTGGTGTCATCTCTGTCCACCCCTTCAATCCTCAGCACTGGCAATGATCAGGTTGGGCAAGTACTGATGGCTCCATTTTGCAATGGGAGAACCAGGGCAGAGGAATGAAACATGGCAGAGGGAGTCGGAACACAGAGCTCCCTCTTCAGGTAAGGCTGCGCATGCCTCAGTGTTCAGCTTCTCACATTGCCGAGTCCAACATGGGAAGGAAATGGCGTGCCGTGACTGAACTCCTAAAGCTTTCTGCCCTGAATTCTGTTTTCCTCTGCCTACCTGCCTGGGTGCAAATTAAGCAGCTGCCCGCTCACTAGTGTGGAACACTGCAACTGGTTTGTGCTTTGCTGAACTGGGCTGAAATTGCTTGGGCTGCAGCTGGTCCTGGGGGGATGAGGAAGCAAATGAGATGGGATCTCAAGAGTGTGTCCTGAAGGGTAAAAACTACAGATGACCAGAGTATTGCTGTGCAAGACGGGCCGGTGCCTGAGTGGACAAGGCCACTAGTGGGCCTCTGAGCAGTGCGCCATCGGCTGCTCTGGTTTCTGTTTCACATCTCTGCGAGCCTTGGCATTTTGCACCTGAATGTTAGCTACGAATTGCTGGCTGAGTCTCGCCAGAAGTTGCCGGAAATTTCTGTTCATATCTCCACCCTTGGAAACCTCGCCACAAGAGTTTTGTAATCCACCAAGTACCCTGCAAGTGGGAGGAATGACACCTTGACCTCAAATATTTACTGTTTTCATTACCGGCTAGGAGTCTGGGCACTACAATTACACTGCCTGGTCAGAATCCTGGCTCTCCAACTTACCAGCTGCATGACCTTGGACAAGCTACTGAGCTTTCCATGCCTCAGTCTCTTTATCCTTCAAATGGAAGTAATAATATTAACCATAGGAGCGTTATTATGAGAATACAATGATACAATGTGGGTAAAAGCACTTAGCAGTATCTGGCCTAATAAACACTTGATAAGACCTGGCTGCTATTGTTGGTTATTGCTTCTATTTCTTTTCTTTCTCCCTCCCCGCCCCTCCTTTTTCCTCTCTCTTACTCCCTCCTTCCATAAACTGTTTTTTAATTGTATAAGGCACTGAAATTACTAAGACCTGCAAAACCCAGTTGCTCACCCAGTCTTGCCTGGGTCCCATAGCCAGAAAGTGGACTGCCTCAGAAGACTCAACCAGGGTCTTGCTCTTTCCTCGTGTCTCCCTCCTCCTCCTTCTCACCCCACTGGTACCTAGCATGATGCCTTTCCCATGCACCTGCTCAATCAGTGCTTGAAGGTCCAACCAGATTGTGGTTAAGAGCGTAAATCTTACAGCAAGACTACAAGGATTGGAATCCTGGCTCTGCCACGGATGGGCTGTGTGGCTTTGGGCAAATTACCTAACCTCTCTGAGTTTCAATTTCCCTACCTATCAAATGGGATTATGATAATGTGTTTGCCCCACAGAGCTGGGCTGAGCTCTAAAGAATCAATAATAAAGTCCTTCTGTTAGTACCTGGCACATAGTAAGGGCTACTTAAGTGTCAGCTATCTTTATTGTTATTGCTGGGTTAAGGTGGACCCAAGGCACAATTGCTATTTAAGGGTTTCCCAGCTCCTTTTCTCATGCATTTTCCTTTCTCCAGGGGCTGCCTTGGGATTCTTGGACAGAGATTTAAAGTTCTGAATAGATCTGCAGCAGAAAATGCTTCTCTCCCTCCTTTCCCTTTTCATTCTCTTGAAGAATAGCTTTCTTTTTTTAAACAGAACAAAAAAGCATCAGCAAAGAACTCCTTACCTCACAGTG
Source organism: Acinonyx jubatus (assembly GCF_027475565.1). Taxonomy (NCBI): domain Eukaryota; kingdom Metazoa; phylum Chordata; class Mammalia; order Carnivora; family Felidae; genus Acinonyx; species Acinonyx jubatus. The sequence continues at coordinate 125,222,094 of NC_069387.1, forward strand.
AAGTTTTCTCTCTAGGAGTCCTCCCCTTCCTATTTTCTCAAAGGTTGGGTTTTTTTCCCCCCTTTGTAACTATTTCTGAAGGAAATTTCCAGAATAAGAAGGAAAACAAATGGGTTTTCAGGTCTTGTCGTTCTAACACACAAAAAATCTGGCTTTCCTTAGGCTATGGATCTGGGCCCCAAAGGCTGTTTTAGGAGTTAGTCCTATTCTCCAGGGTCTCACTGGATCTTCCCAAGGACCTGTGGGACCAGAACTGTCTCCCATTATACAGGAAAGGAAGCTAAGGACCCAGTGAAGTGAGGAGCTTAGTCTCAGTTCCCAGCAGAGGCTGAGCCCCTGATACTTTTGTATGTTAGCTGAGCTTCTCATAGTCACTAAGGCCTACCTCCTCCTTTGCTTCCTCCTGTGACCACGGTTTAGATTGCCTGAATGCCTGGCCTGGGAGTTTACGGTGCCATCTGGGGTCCTGAAACAGGCCAGGATGAGAAATAACAGATCTGTAGCCTCAGCTGAAGATACAGCAGGGAGTGGTGGGGATTGTGGTGTGCACATTTGCCTAGTTTAACCTGGATAGGTACTCCTCAGCACCTGCTACTTATGCCCTGGAAATGTGGACCCAGACCCTGGTTTTTCAGGAGAAGCTGAAAATCTGAATTTTTCTGAACATTTGTGGATTACATCAAAAAGAAGAAGAAGAAGAAAACAAAAGTGTTGAACTCACAGCTTTACTTGCTCTTTATCATCATAAGTCCCTAATCTACCACCTAATAGCTATTAGCCTTTGGTCCTAGAGTCTTTTGGGGGAAACTCAACCTCATCTTCTAAGGACTGACAGTCCTCGCTAGACATGAACTCTAGAGGCAGGCTGCTTGGGTTCAACTCCCAGCAATACTATTCAGTAGCTGTGTCACCTTGAGGTGTTGCTTGAACTACCTGTGCCTCAGTTTTTTAATCTTTAAAATGGGGATGATAATAGTATCTACCTTATAGGGTTGTATGAGGGCTAAGGGAACCAATATACGAAAAATCCTCAGTGTTTGTTAATATTATTTTCCTCTTTCTTAGGTTAAACATTTCAAGTGCCTTAACTGTTCTCCATACTCCATGATTTCTAGGGCTTTCAACATTCTGATCACTCTGTTTGGAGGGTGAGCCAATGTGGCTCCCATGATCCCCTCCTCCTGGTATTCCCATTCTTGCATAATCCTTCCCCACTCCCGAGTGTGGGCAGGGCCTATGAAAAGCTTTCTGCCAACAGAATATGGCAAAGGTGACAGGATGTACGTGATTATGTCCATGTGGCCACATTGTATAAGACTGCAATGCCCATCTTGGGAGGAGATGCTTTACTGCTGGCTTTGAAGAAGCAAGTTGCCATACAGTAAGCTGCCTGTAGAGTCACATGGCAGGGACCTGAGGGTGAATTCCAGTCCACAGCCTGAAAGAAACTGCGAACTGAATTCTTCCTCAGTGGAGTCCCAGATGAAACTGCAGCCCCAGCTAACATCTTGATTGCCACCTTGCAGAGGACCCGGCAAAGCCAGGCCTGGGCTCCTGAATCCATGAGTGTCATTTTAAACAAGCCACTAAATGTGGGATAATGTTGTACAGCAACAGACAACTAAAGCAGTCAACTAGTCACAACAGTAGTTCTTCCACATTCACTCTACATTGGAAACCTCTAATATGTCAGTGGCCTACTTGAAATAGGGTCCTGAAATAGAACAGCATATCACAGGGGGCATCATTTGCATGCTGCATGAGGTGTGGCCATGAAATAACTTCACGGCTTTTCTAACTGCATAAGAGAACAAAGGTACATGTTCATACAAGAGCAGGCCTTGAGCCTATACTGTGAAGATACTGGGCTGGATGTCATGAGGTAGAGGAGTCACGTCACCCTCCAAGGCAAACCCGCCTTCTGGCTCCAGGAGTGATTACCTGGGGCAGGTGATACCTGCAGCTCATCTGTTTTCCTCCTAATTCTCCTCCCTCTTTGTGTAACTTTTCTCCTTTAAAGAGGAGTCAGAGGAACTAAAACAAAACAAAACAAAAAAACAGAAAACAAAACAAAAGAACAAAAGGTGGACTCCCCTGTGACAGCTGGAGGGGACATGAGGGACCAGACAGTGCCTCTTTGTGTTATGGAGGCTTATACCAAGACTCCACTGCTCATAAATAAATAAAAGCCAGGGTTGAATCATGCCTTCCAACATTAGTGCAGCACTCTTTTCTCAAATTAAAACCTTTCATTTTCTCACTTGAGAGTAGTAAGAGGCTGACACTGTGGAGTTTTGGAGCTATGTGCTGTCAGAGGGCCCCTCCTTACTTTCTCTTTGCTTTTGGGCAGATGAACTTGCTTCTCTAAACCTCAGTTTCCTCATCTATTAAATGAGGCTAACAACACCTGCTTCACCAGGAGTTCAGGAAGGCTGAGGGGATAATATATGGAAAGTGCATGGCTCCAAACAAGTGGTAGAGAAGGGCATGCTCCTATTATTATGTTCTTATGGGAATATTTAACTCTCATGCATCCCACCATGAACTTGATCATGAGGAAAACATCTATTGAGCAATTGAATTGTGTCTGACATCTTCCCAGAAGGCACTTTCTTAGATGAAAAGTATCTAGTAGAAGTTTTACCTCATCTGAGAAGTCTTCTCTGGTTATCCTGACCAAAGGAGTTCCCTGGATGCTCCCTGCTCCCACTCGGTTTTTCTCTTCATTGCACTTACAACTGAAATGGTTCATCTATTTGTTTCTATGTCTACTCTCTGTCTCTGCCACAGAGACAGGCTCTAAGTACAGGGACTACATCTGTCTTGTTTCCTGCCCTATCTTAGCACCCAGAACAGGGGCACACCCAGCATGGGTGCTTAGTAAATAAGGGGTGAATGAAATGATAGAACCTGTCTTGCTTTTTCCTATGAGAATTGGCCTGAAGGAGAAGAAGTACAAGAAGAATCCAAACCACTTCAAAGAAGGAAAAAAAAAGAAAGAAAGACAGCATTCTAGCAAAACACAGTCCCATTTACTTACTGTGCACTTTTCATGTTCCAAGTACAGTGCTGAGCCCTCAAAATGGGGTATTTCATTTCATTCCCACATTGGCCTTATGAGTTAGTCGCTCTTAGTGTCCCCAATTTATAGATGAGAAAGCTGAGGTCAAGAGAAGTGAAATCTTCTGCGTAAATGCATACAGTTAGTAACAGGCAGAGTTGGGGTTTGGAATGCAAGCCCTAGGGACTGAGCTGCTCTGCATTTCCAAAGCCGATGGTGGCCTTGCCTTTATGGAATGAAAGCTGAAATATTCAGAGGTAAAAAGGCATCAAGTCTGCAGCTTACTCTTAAGTTATGTGTGTGTGTGTGTGTGTGTGTGTATGTGTGTGTGTGTGTGCGTGTGTGTGTGTGTGAGAGAGAGAGAGAGAGGGAGAAAAAGGAGGGAGAAATGAAGTAGGGAAAGTGGAAATGCAGTATATGTTAATGAATGAGGAATCTGGGTGAAAGGTATCTGGTAATTCTTTGAAGTATTCTTGCAACTTTTCTGTAAATTGGAATTACATCAAAATAAAATGCCTTTTAAAATGCCAATGGTGGGTCAGGGTGCCTGGGTGGCTCAGTTGGTTAGTCGTCCAACTTCGGCTAAGGTCATGATCTCATGGTTCATGAATTCGAGCCCCATGTTGGGTTCTGTGCAGACAGCTCAGAGCCTGGAGCCTGCTTCGGATTCTGTGTCTCCCTCTCTCTCTGCCTTCTTCTGTTTGCATTCTCTCTCTCTCTCTCATTCTCTCTCTCTCTCTTCCAAAAATAAATAAGGATTAAAAAATTTTTAGAGCCAATAGTAGGGGTCCCTGGGTGGTTCAGTCAGTTAAGCGTCTGACTCTTGATTTCAGCTCAGGTCATGATCTCGTGGTTCATGAGATCAATCCCCACATCTGGCTCTGTGCTGAGTATGGAGCCTGCTAGGGATTCTCTCTCTCTCTCCCTCAAAATAAATAAATAAACTTTAAAAAAAAAGCCAATGGTGGGAAGAAGATGCAATTTGTATCATGATGAGGAAGGTACAGATCCTGCTTAGTGAGAACAAAGTCAGGGTGGGGGTTATGTTGGGGCAGACTTTGGGACCTAAAAGGCCAGGCTGGGCAGTCAGGCTTTCTCAGGGAGACGATGCTTGAATAGTGATAGGAGTGGTGATGACATCATCATTTAACCCTGCCTGCCCATCCTCTAATACTCCCCAAGGCTTTAAAAGCCAACTTCTCAATCCAGCTGCTTACTCCTGAAGTTACCCCCAGGCCAGCTCATGCCCATGGTCAGGGAAAGCGTCCTTCCCCCAAGGTATGGCTTCTGCTCTAGTGATCCATACAACACACCAGCCTCTCCATCCCAGGACAGGAGAGGGACATTTACTGTCATGTAATTGTCCCCTGGGGAAGCAGAAGAACAAATTCTCTGCACATTCCAAAAAAGCACCCAGAGAGGGTAATTAACTCATCTAAGGTCACACAGGTGGCAGAACTGAGATTAGAAGAACACCAGTGTTGTGGGTTTCCATCAAGTGCTTACATTCTTATTTCTTGGTGCCACCTTCATTATACTACTAAAGGGCTAATAGTTAGCCTTGAGTCCTGGTTCCTTCTCTTGAAATACACCATCTTTCCACTATTTTCTAAAGTAGATGTCCATGGGGGAAGGTTGTGCATACTTACCCTAAAACAGGGATTTCGGAGTTAGACCTTGGTGACATCGATTCCTATGGGATAACCTTGGGCAAGTGACTTAACCTCCTGAGCTTCAGTTTTTGCATCTGGAAGATGAGGACAGTGACGTCTGGCTTTCTGGGTTGTTGTAAAGATCTACTATCTCGACAGATATTTATTAGACACTGATCTAGGTGTTACAGATATAGGACTGGACAAAATAGATGAGGGCTCTGCCCTCAAGGACCTTCCATTCTAGTTGAAAATGCAGTGAAAACACATAAAAACAAACGAGGGTTTTCCAGATAGTGATAAGTACTGAAAAAAAAAATCTGAAAAATTTTCACGATGGGAGCCAGGAGTGACTGGGGATGGGTGTGCTACTGAAGCTATGGCAGAAGTCTCTGAGAAGCTGACAAACATTTAAGCTGGAAGCTGAATAAGAAGAAACCGGTGTTGGCAAGACATGAGGAAGGTCTAGGGAAGGGTCTAGGGCAGCCCTGGAGAAGGGAGTGAGATCAGCTTGGTGAAAGCATGTTCCCAGCGTGACGGGAACACGGTAAGCTTGAGGGAGAGCGGGGGATATAAGGGCCGTGATGGCAGGGACTGTAGCACACTGAGCGTGCAAGGGTGAGGCATTTAGAATTCATTTTAAATGCACTAGGGATCTTTTAAGCAGAAGAATGACATGATCTGATTTTGTGTGTGTGTGAAGGCAGATAATGTATGCAATGTTGTTAGTGCAGGACCTGGCACAGTGTAGACATTTAAGAAAGAAAGCTTTATCATTGTTTATCATTCCTAGGCAGCACCACTAATCATTATGGACTTCTAGAAGGTGGGTGGCCAGTGAATATCTTCATTCTAGAGGCAGTGCACCTGGATGCACCTGCCAAGGGGAGGGGGAGAGTAGTGGGAGCTACTCCTAAGTGCTTGACTTCCTCCCTCCTCCCTGCCACCCTCTCCACCCCAAGGCAGATGCCAGCCACCTCTGCCAAGCCAAGGGGCAGCCAGGGTAGGATCACTGGGCCCCCCTCCATCTGGCTCTAGCTGCAGGCTTCCGAGCCGCCTTCACGTTGCTGTAAAAATGCAAAGCATTCCAGCCATTTTAATTACTGGGCGTTGCATAAGCCAGCAACCGGTTCACACAAAGGAACAACAGACAAAAAATGATTTTTCAACATGCCTTCAGCCTCTCCCCTCCTTTCCCCCTGAAATTGCCTCCAATCACTGGCTCCCAGGCCTTGAAAAGCACTCCAGGTATGTGCAATCTCTTTCAGAGTTTGTTGATGTGACATCAAGATCTTTTTTTTCTCTTAAATACTTGAGGCAGAAGCAGTTCCAGCTACCTTCAAGTGCTTTGGAAAGTTACTGGTCACATCCCTACTGACACACTGAGACTGTCATAGGGGCTCCATATCACACACACTGAGAACTTCATTGTAAAACACAGTTCAGTGTGCGGTGGGTCTGTCTGGGCACCAAGTAGGGGGCTTTTAGTTTTGGAAATTCCAAAATGGTCTCATTACAAGGTACTCCAAGGCATGAACCCCAAACAGAATACTCCACTGATGCTTGGATATGGAGAACTTCTTAAAAGTTTGTAATGTGATTAGAGAAGCTTCCAAGTTTCCTAATGCTGACTTCAATTTTTTATTATTTATTGTTTTTCAAATTTTTTTAAATGTTTATTCACTTTGACAGAGACAGAGAGACAGAGCATGAATGGGGGAGGGGTACAGCAAGGGAGACACAGAATCTGAAGCAGGCTCCAGGCTATGACCTATCAGCAGCACAGAGCCTGACGCGGGTCTCAAGCTCACAAACCGTGAGCTCACAACCTGAGTGAAAGTTGGGTGCTTAACCACCCAGGTGCCTCCCTAATTTTGACTTTTAGTGATCTTTTTTGACACTACTGAACTCTTTCTTTCCTCAAAATTTAATCTAACAGTTTACTGAGGACCTACTGAGTGTCAGGCATTGTGGTAAGTGCTCAGAAAACTCAATTAGCCTCTGTCATTAGCTCACTTTCTGAAGAGGGAAAATGCTACAGAAACAGACAGACCTACTGAGTGTCAGGCATTGTGGTAAGTGCTCAGAAAACTCAATTAGCCTCTGTCATTAGCTCACTTTCTGAAGAGGGAAAATGCTACAGAAACAGACAACCTAATGTAGTGTGGTAACTATCAAGTCAGAGCTCACCCAGCTTGGGTGGAAGGAAAAGCTATGTGTAGGAGATGATACCTCCTAATAACGTTGTCTTAATATTAATACTGACAGTGGCCATGCATTGATGGCTGACTCTATGCCAGGCATTCTGCTAAATCCTTTTCATGTATCGTCTTGTTTGCTCCTCACAACTTTGTGAGATACGCTAATGTACTAATGCTGTCATTACTTTATTAGATAAGAAAATTGAGGCTTGGGAAGATCACTTGTCCAAGATCTCAGTCGAGAAATGGCAGTGGCATGTGGGTGAGTATTTACCACCTAGCTGTCCAGGAGAAGAAGCCTGATTGGTGCCATCTCCTGAATGCTGTGGTATAAATACTCCCATTATGGCCAACGTTAAGTTACCAGTGTGACGTCACTGAGTGCAGAGTTGGGAAGAACGAGTAGCAGCACACCATGATACAATACCCCCCCACACAGACACAATAGCTGGAGAGACCCTCAAGACCACAGGTGAGAATATGATGTAATGAAGTCACTAGGAAGTGATGAGTTCCACGTATTCACTACCACATTATTAATACAATTTGATTATATGTTAAAATAATTAAATTCTTAATAATGGCTGTGTTTAATAACAGACTCGAAAATTCCTAGAAAACCTAACAACCAGGCGCTCATAGGCCAGTGTGAGCCAGCTCCAGCAGGCTGGCATCAGAAGCCCTCTCTTTACCCCTCTGTACAAGTAAGAGGCAGCCAGGTGAGAGGAAGAAAGGCACTCCAGGGCAAGGAAACAGCATGGACAAAGACCTAAGACACAGACATGAGAATTGAGCAACAATACCATTTAGTGTTTACAAAATGTTTCTGACCGTCCATCAGAGTCCAGAAAGGTGGTGAGAAGCACAGAGTCTAACACTGAACTTCGGATTCTGGTTCCACCACTTACTAATTGTGTGGTCTTGGCCAAGTTACTGAACCTCTCTGTGCCTCAGCTTTCCTTTCTGTAAAATGGGCATGATAATGACAGCCCCTGTGTTGTACAGTTGGCACAATTAAATAGATTTATATCTCTAAAGTAAATAGAACAGGGCCTGGCACGTAAGAAGTGCTCAATGTTAGTTATTACTTAATCCTTGAAAATACCTCTGCAAATTAGATGTTTGTCTTCCCTTTTTAGAGAATAACTATAAGCTAGAGAGAAACTTAGTAGATGGACAAGATGGGACTTGAACAAGGGGTCTGATTCACTAGCTTCAGTGCTCTTCCTGAGGGCTGGAAATCACACTGAACCTATTGAGTATTACACTCCAGGAGGGCCCGCAAGGTGCTCGCTGCCCTCACTGAGTCTTTCCTCCGATAGGGGCCACATCTGATTCATGTTCTCACATTCCTTGATCTGAGGGCACAAGGCGTTCTGGGAAAGAAGACCCACTGGTGACAGGCATGGGCATCTGCCTTTTGCATCCTTGTTACTTTCTGCGAGCTCCCCTTCTCCGGGACGAGGGAGGCTAGCAGGGTGGTTGAGAGCATGGGCTCTGGCATCGAACCCAGCACTGCAGCATCTTGACCATGTCATCCTGGGCAAGTTACATAAGCTCTCTGTATCTTTGTTTCCAAATCCGAAGAAAACACGGATGGTGAGGATAATTCCATCTACCTCACAGTTTTTGTATGAATTAATATATGCAACCTGCTTAAGATAACATCTGGCACCTAGTAGCTATAAGAATTAACAATTATTATCAATGTTTTGTTTTGTTTTCCTCTTCCTTTTACCCCAACCCTTCTTTGGGTATTACTTACATGGTCAAAGGGGATAAGGGATTATGTTCATCCTTAATCAACACAGATCATTAGACTATATGCTGCTGGAAGGTAGAGGCCTCATTCACCTCTATACCTACAGGGCCACACCCTGGTACATACAGGTTCTCAGTGAGAATTTATTATGTGCCAGGCACTGAGCCAAGTGCCTCACTCACCATACCTTTGATCCTTAAGAAAATCCAATGAGGTATGAACCTCTCCTCCATTTTACCACTAGACATCTGAGGCTCAGCAAAGATAAGAAACTTGTTCAAGGTCATAGTGAAAAAGTGAAGGGATTAAAACCCAGTTTTACTGATGTCACAGGCCTTGGTCCTTGACTCCTTTGTCAGTCTCCTTCCAAAATACTCCACTGGGAAGTTTTGAGAGATCATAAAGTCCAACCCCTTGGTTTTACATTTGAAGAAAAGGGGTTCATTGGTTTACTCATAGTCACCCAGATATTTTGTGTTGCAGAACTAGAAGAAAAACCTGGTACATTGACTCAATCTCATGCTTGAAATTTCAAGAGGAAACGAAGCCATATTCAATAGCTGTTAAAAATGTACTGATCATGCTGGAGAGGATGTGGAGAAACGGGAACCCTCTTACACTGTTGGTGGGAATGCAAATTGGTGCAGCCGCTCTGGAAAGCAGTGTGGAGGTTCCTCAGAAAATTAAAAATAGACCTACCCCATGACCCAGCAATAGCACTGCTAGGAATTTATCCAAGGGACACAGGAGTACTGATGCATAGGGGCACTTGTACCCCAATGTTCATAGCAGCACTCTCAACAATAGCCAAATTATGGAAAGAGCCTAAATGTCCATCAACTGATGAATGGATAAAGAAATTGCGGTTTATATACACAATGGAATACTACGTGGCAATGAGAAAAAATGAAATATGGCCTTTTGTAGCAACGTGGATGGAACTGGAGAGTGTGATGCTAAGTGAAATAAGCCATACAGAGAAAGACAGATACCATATGGTTTCACTCTTATGTGGATCCTGAGAAACTTAACAGGAACCCATGGGGGAGGGGAAGGAAAAAAAAAAAAGAGGTTAGAGTGGGAGAGAGCCAAAGCATAAGAGACTGTTGAGAACTGAGAACAAACTGAGGGTTGATGGGGGGTGGGAGGGAGGAGAGGGTGGGTGATGGGTATTGAGGAGGGCACCTTTTGGGATGAGCACTGGGTGTTGTATGGAAACCAATTTGACAATAAATTTCATATATTAAAAAAAAAAAAAAGGAATCTACTCCTGAAATCATTGTTGCACCATATGCTAACAATAAATAAGTTTAAAACAAAACAAAACAAAACAAAACAAAAAAAAGTACTGATCAGTATTCTATCAGCTTGCTTCTGGATTGTGGTCCCTTTCTTTGTAATACAAATGTAATGCCCCTGTGGCATCCATCCAAATCCTGAGTAAGGAAAGGCACACCTACGCTCCCAGAAATTGCCTGCTCTCTGATAGCTCTTGCCTTCTCTCCACTGCTAACCAGGAAAAACAAGGGATGCACCTCACCTGCCTGCTGATAAAGCTCCCTTTCTGGTCCTTGGTGGGAGGTCCTGTGACTCCCTCTGTTTGGTTCCAACAATGATCAAGAGCTCTGAGCCCTCAAAGAGAACCCAAGAGACAAAGAGGTAATCACTAGCACTTCCAATATCCTGATGACCCTAAGGGTATAGTGACTTTCAGTCTCCAGAAATACTAATGGTTTTGAAAGAGATATCTGGGTCTGAATCACATCTCTGCTTCTTCCTTGCTTGAAAGAAATTAGACGTGCAATTTAACTTCTCTGAGTCTCAGATTTCTTTCCTTTTACCTTTTGACCCCTCTTACCCATTTTCCCATCCCCCAATATCTATGTGCCATTACCTGTACCTATGAGCTGTTTTGTTTCGTTTTGTTTGTTTGTTTTTAGCTTCCACATATAAGAGAGATCATATGGTTAGGTGCCTTTCTCTGACTTGTTTCACTCAGCATAATACCCTCAAGGTCCATTCGTGTTGTCGCAAATGGCAAGATTTCTTTCTTGTTTACAGCTGAATAATATTCCATCATATATATACACCACAATTAATTTATCCATTCATCCCTCATTGGATACTTAGGTTGTTTACACATCTTGACTATTGTAAATAATGTGGCAATGAACATAGGCGTGCATATTTTTTTTAGTTAATGTTTTTGCCTTAGTTTTCTTAACTATAAAACAGACATAAAATAAAATAGTACCTATTATTAAGGGTTGTGAAGATTGAAGACAATACTTGATTGGAAATTAATTGTACATGGTTGGTACACAACTAATGTGAGTCCCTTTCCCTTTTTCTTATCTTAGAAATCTTTCTCAGCTTACCAACTCAAGGTTGATGTGTGTTACAGGGCAGGGAAATAATTGTTTACATTAAATTAGAGAAGCCTAGATTGATGGGAGGACGATGAAGTACTAAAGAGTCTGATTTCTTGTCTCGCCTTTGCCAATAATCCCATGTGATCATATAAAAGCCCACCTCTTTGGGCCTTTTTCTATATCTGTAAAACGAGAGGGTTGGATTTGGTGACCTACAGTTCTCTCCTAGCTCTTACCATGATATGGGTTCTCAGACATCCTTCCCACTCCCTCGTTGGGTTACCCAGTGCTATGACCTCCTGGCACCCTTGATCCTCCTGTTGTAGTTTGTACAAGCCACTATTGTTTTCATGTCTATCTCTCCCACTAGACTGGGAATTCCTTGAGGGCACTCCTTGCTCACTGTCAGATCTCTAGCGCCTACCATGTAGCAGTGGACGCTTAGTCAATATCTGGGGGAATATCTGAAGGAAGCAGGGATGGAAGGGGACAATCTTGTTCCTTTCTTCCAAAGAATTGATAATCACACTGGGACAAACAAGTTGTGAGGCAAATAGAGGCTGTTGGTGGAGCAATGATAATGAAGAGTCCGCCCACAACTTGGAAAGAAGGCTATCTGTCTACTGAGCTCTGAAGCCATAAATTCACACACCACACAAGTGCTTGGACATCTGTGGTAGCAAATTAACACACAGTAAAGGAAGCATTCAAAATCTAGAACCCAAACTAGTTGACCTGAAGGTAATCATTGGTGGTGACTGTAATCTAAAACACAGAAACCAAATGGATTATAATATTCCCAGTGAAGAAAAAAGTCTGGGTGAAAGAAGAGAAGAGTGGCCTGTTTGGAGCAGAGAAATGGGAAGACCGAAGAGTCCAAAGTTGGCAGTGTGTATCCGGCATTGCTATTAGAGGGGCTCTTGCTAGTGACTGTGAGCAACATTACTCTCTTAGAAAAGCCTTTGCCTCGGTCAGGAGAGTTCTACAGCATTTCAACTGAAAGACTTTACTTATGACGACCTCAGTCCCTGTGTTCTGACTCCATATACACCAAAGCAACATTCTGATGAGAAACTAGCCTCACACAAAGCTCTCTATGGTTCTAAGGAGGAAAACATGGGGGGCACATTGATATAAATGTACTAACCTATGTCACAATTAAATATTTCATTGGAAGCAAAGACAATGGAATTGTGACCGGCTTACTGGTCTCTTATGAATCATAGTATCCCTGGGACTGATCAAGTCTGGGAACTGAATCTAATTGAGTTTCTGTATTTAAGAAGCTACATTCCAGAACCTCTGTAATGGTAAGTTTGTAAAGGAAATATTCTGATCACCTCCCTCTTTGTTTCCCTGCCATTCAATGGTTAGTTTATTCTTTCAATATTTAGTAAGTGCTTATGCAGATTCTGTGCTAGGTTTTTGAGAGAAAGACATATTAACCACTAGGGGCAACAGAGTGTGGGAATCATTGGGTAAATCTGGGAAAGGAATGAGGGAGGAGAGGCCAAGGAGGGGTGGTCAATTCTGTTCAGGAAGAGAGACTCAGAAAAACATCCATGCGGTGGTGACTCTAGTTGAATCCTGAAAGATAAGAGAATCCTTACAGAAGAGATGGAGAAGGGTGGAGGAAAACATTAGTGGAAGGTGGATTCCAGGCAAAGAGTATAGTGTGAATAAGCTCAGAGGCAGGAAATGGATAGCTGGAACTTCATGTTGGGTTGGAAGATGGGAATGAGGGCATAGGTTTGGAGAGATAAGCTAGCAGGGTCTGCTGTTGCAATCACACTGTGTTCTACAGAATGGTTTTCCACTCTGGGGCCCTGGGAAGAGTCAGATCACAGCAGAGGGCCTTGTATGCCTTTCTTTTGGAGTTTAAGCCATGGAAACAAATAATCATTTTAAGCAAAGGACATCATGATTTCAGATTTATATTAGAAAAACTTTACACAAGCAGCAGGGCATAAGTTGCATTTGACAGAGAAAGACTCTAGAGAGGGTGACCAATTATGCAACTATTGAAATTGTCAGGAAAGAATCTATATAGGCCTGATCCAAGGCAGAAATGGTGGGCATGGGGAGAAAGAGAGTGTAAGAAGAGATATGTGGAGTGAGAATTTATAGGACTTGGTTAAAGGTGGTGCCCTTAGCAGCGATGGGTAACATAGCAGGGGAAAGACAGTGGAGTCTGAGGAGGTGACGGGACCTCCAAATGAAATTATCCAAGGGGGAAGCTGGATATAGACTGAAACTCAGAGGGATATTGCTGCTTGCAGTGTCCACTCCTGTGCACACAGCAGAGTGGTAGCTAAAACCAGGGGGGGAGAGTTAGCCAGGGAGAGCGTGGAGGCTAAAAGGGAAGGGAAGGCAGCCAGGGACAGAAAATTGGGAAACACCTACATTTTAGTGACAAGAAGAGTCCAAAGGGTCTGCCAAGAAGACTGAGAAAGGTACAGTTGGAGAGGTGGAAATCGAAAACCCAGAGAGACTGGAGTCTCAGCAGCCAAGTTTGAAGAAGGATGTGGTCAATAGCGTCAAATGCTCTTTGGAGCCTCCCCGCCACACAGGATGGGTCGTTTTCAGTTCTAGCAGGTTCTGCTGAGGAGAGCTCAAGTGCCTTTCCAGAAATTGAATCTCCAGCCCCGTCAGACAGAAGACAGGCCATATGTCCACCCCATTCCCTCCAAGCCGTGAGAGAACCCGGCAGAGACACTCACATGCGTCTTCTCTGTGAAGCTGCACATGCAACCTTCAAAGAAACCACAAAGGAGCTACTCATTTTTAAAGGAAAAACACATGAACTCCACTGGCATAAGGAAGACATTAAGACAGGGTCGAGGAGGAGAAGGTCTCCCTCCACTTAATATTACCTTTCACAGAAATAATTGACCGAGTAAGCACATAGTCATTTCAAAAAAATAAAAAATAATTTTTAAAAGCAAGAGCTAGAATATTAACTCTGTTCCCCAGCTCTCACCACCAGAAAACATGGGGCACAAAATGTCTCTATAGCACACATGTGTTTTCTGGCTTAAAAATCCCTGGAGTAGCTGGGGGTGGAAAGAAATGTGAAAAGCTGAGGATTCAGGTGAATGCAGTCAGAGACTCTTACTGAGGGGGTCTTCGCTCCATGACAGGACTAGTGGGGAGCGGGGGTAAGAGGCGCTGTGCAACTTTACTGCCATGAAATTGGCTCCAGATGGAAATAAGAAAAGGTGTTTACTCCCGGCCGGTGCCAGACACAGAGAACCAGAAGTGCTTACCATCTCAGGTTCATAATTCCCAGTGCTGGGCAGCAACCCCACTGAGGGTCTGGCCAGGGCTCATGGTGATGGGTGGACCGGGCTGTCTGTTGCTTGGAAAAGGCTATTTTGAATGTAATGACTTTCAGATGAGGTCTGTGGGTTTGGAGGAAGGCACTGTGGCTAGGGTCTAGAGGGGAAAGGGAAGGGAAGAAAAGAGGTGTTTCCCTATGAGGCAACAGAAACGACACATGTCTTGTCAGCACCTTCTCCCGGTTTAATTTTCAGAGGCTAGCTTTGCCCTGAGAGAGTGGGATCGTGGCATTGTCTGCTGTGTTCCCAGATCTTCCCGATCTCTCCAAACCCGTGATTCACAAGTATGTAGCTTTCTGAGAGCACATCTCCCTTGGGTTGACATGTGGTCAGCTCGGGGGTGGAGGAGCAGGGCAGCTGCGGACCCAGACGGGATGCTGACTGACAGCTTTGTGGCCCTTGCAGACAGGAGGGGTTAGCTTCACCCACTCAAAGTGGGTGACTAGTGTGGAACTGCCTCTCCCGCCTTCTCAGAGACTGGCAGAGACTGCGGGTTTATGGAATGGGTGTTCTCTGGCCTACAGCGCCCCCTAGCACTGGCCGGAGGGATAGGGCTCTGTGAACTCTCCAAGGAGCTACCACCTGCCTATCTGAAAAGTGGGAAGGGGTTGGTGGGGCCAAGCATTTTGACTCATTCAACCAATACTTGCTGACGTCTTGGTTACTAACACTGTCTTCAAGGGGCTTCCTCTATCCTGGATGGGAAACAGATGGTAAACAATCACACTGTAGTCAGCTAAGTGGTGTGAAAGAAAGCACAGGGTGCTGTGGGGATACACTGCACTTGATTGATGAAGACTGGGGAGAGGAGATTACAGAAGGCTTTCTGGAGGAGGTGACATTTCAACTGCAACAGTGGTTCAATGAATTTTGAAAATAAGGTATAGAGACAATAAGAGACATATTTCCTGACCTTTTCATGCTTAACATCTAAGAGGTAAACAGACAGATAAACAAGTAGTTTACACGGGGCCCTGTCAGAAACAAGAGCGTCGGTCTCTCCTATGACTTCACCATCACCATCTTTGTTTTCAGCCTGAGTCTTGAAGGAGAGCACAGAATAGGAACTCAATAAGTGTTGACTGAGAGATTGATGGTTGTGCTTCAGTCTTGGGCACATTTGATTTGTCTCAAACCTGTTTAAATGGCAAGATCTATCTTCCCTTCCTTGTCCTTGAGAGTTTCCCAAGAGATCTTAGACTTTTTGAGCCAAGGGGGACCTTGGGGACCATTAAGTTACAGCTCTCATCCAATAAACACACAAACTGAGGTCTGGACAGGTGACGTGACTTGTCCACACACACACCTGTCCTTCTGTAGTGACTTTTGGAACCAATCTCACATCATTTGCTTTTTTTTTTCTTCCACCCAGCCTCTCTTTGTCCCCCAGAAATAAAGTTTCATGCATTTCTTTGCAGTAATATTTTTGGAATGTTTTCAAAGAGTATTAAATAATAATACAGAAAGGGGAAAAAATAAACACACAAGACATAAACCTCTGGGGAGAACAGAGCGGTATGCATTCTGATTGGCTCAGAGATGATTATTATCATAATAGAGAACCATTTAGCCAGTGCACGTGGCAGGAGGAATTCTCCACATGTTACAGACTGTGCAAAGAGTCTCTGAGACTCTGAAAGAAACTCATCTACAGATCTGAAATGCAGATTCAGGACCACGAGTGGTTGGAGTTCCGATGACTAGGGTGTAAGCATTAGGTCATGTGCTGCAGATTGGGGGAACTGAGACCCATGAGTGTGTGGGAGAGAGCCAGGTAAGGAATTAGGCAGCTGCAACCCAATTCTGGCTGTGCCACTAGCTGACCGTGATAGGTTGGGCGGTTTTTTCACCTGTCTGAATCACCTTACCTTCCCCACCTATAAAATTAGGATGGATAGTCTCTTGGGTCCTTTTATAGGACCTCTAAATGTCTGTGAGAGACTTCTCATAGATTCCAGCATCCTGTAACTTGATATAAAGGGGGTGGACGTGGACCCACTTTCCCTGGAAAAGTTCCAGGAAAGGGGATATCAGGTAAGCTTGGTAAGTTTGAGGATAGGCCAGAGAGATTTCGAGACTTCTGCAGTTCTTTCAAGGTTTACAAATCTATCACTGTTCTTTGCTGTCAAGAGAAAGTAGGTGAGCCGGTATGGTCATTGTTACCACCAGCCACAGGTCCACTCCATCTAGCTTATAAAACAGTCTTGAAAAAGTAATTCTTACATATTATTATGTAGGTCTATGGACACCATGATATCCAGATTGATGCCTGTGAGGTCTGCTTGCTGACGGGGCTGACCCTAGCAGTAAGGCACCTCTTCCTCAGGGAGAGGACTGAGCTGAATTCTCATGGGTAGGCTGAGGGGAGTCCCCTGGAGTTCGACATTATGGGCAACTTCCTGACTGAAAGGGAAGCTGAACTCCAAAGGCTGTGTGAACCAGCTTAGGATAGGGAGCAGGAGGAAATAAACCAAAAGGCAATTTCATTACCTTTCATCTGGAAAAACAATCAGATTACTCCTGGTGCTTACATAATTAAGTAGCTGCCATAATCAAATGCTTCAGATTGTTCCTATAAGGAACCTACTGCTTGAAGTTCAACCAAAGTTACCTGCCTGATACTCGTGTTTGAGGGAAGCCTTCCGTTGGAGAAAATATTGGCATTTTGGACAAAACCGTAAAGTGACAAGAAAAAAAAAGAGAAGAGAGGGCCTTTATCACATAAGATGCTTATCCAAAGTGGACTTGGTCTGGAAAGGCTTCTAAAACCTTCCACATGACTGGCATCATGCAAGGTTAAGTAAAACTCTCAAATCCCACCAAGTATGCCCTTATTCAACCTGGATCCTTGGAGTGGACTCTGGAGTGTCCATTGCTCCAGACTCAATGGGCTGCTGGCCATACCCCCATCCAAGTCTCCTGGGACCCTATTGTGTTCAGAGGGCTAAAAAACAGTGTGGCCAAATATCTCAGGTCTCAAAATATTTTAGTGTGCTTGGGGGAAATGATACAATTATATTCCATGAAACTGTAAGCCAAGTGCTGAGGTAAACATTGAAAGAGGGGAAAGATCTATCTGGGCCAGACCATGGCTAGAGTTAAGGTGGGAAGGGGCTTAAAAGCTGGGGAGGGGATAAGGCAGAAAAATGTAGAAAACTTAATTCTTTCTTTATAGCTACAATTCTTAAGGGGGAGGGGATGAAGGAGTTTAAAAAATGTTCTTGGAAATACCATTTTCAATGAAATTTTCTGCTTCTGTCATCCCAATATCACTTCTCTGAGATGTAATAGGGTTTCTGAGAAAGAAGTTGAACTTGCATTTCTGAGGAGTATTCCCGGTCCTTATTTTGTTCCAAATTTTCAACATTTCTATAGCCAAAACATTCAAGTGTCTTTCTAAACAGAATGAGTTAGGAGAGAAAGGGAGAGAGGGAGCACGAAGAGAAAGATAGAAAACTCCAGCTGCAAAAGGGCATCTGCGTGGTGACAGCTAGTTACTGCTGAAGTCCAGGTAAATCAAGCCTTTCTTTTGGTGCAAATGAATGAACTGAGTTCCTGGCTGGTTGCCAAGTCATGCCACCGTTCTGTGCCAGTTTCCTCATCTGGAAAGTGTCAATAATACTTTGTGCTTTTCCTATCTAAAAGAAATTTTGTGAGATATAATGAGGTGTGGCATGGAAAATGTAAGGCAGAATCAAGATGTTACTCAATAATCAGGATAGTTATAGTATTAGTTATCGGCAATTATCCATTACAGCTAGTAGTCTAGGATCCTGGATAGCTCTCCAGAATCTGGTGTTACTGCAGGGTGGGATCAGTTCACCCCCAAATTCCTTTCTGAAGGATGGAGACTTGTCTGGCCTTGGTGGGGTTACCATTCCTCCTGCCCTTTCTACTCACTGCTTTTCAAATAAACTCAGGGCCTTTGCACTTGCTGTTCTCCCTGACTGGTGTTCTCTCCTCCCAGATTTCCACAGGAGTTCCTCCCACTCCTTTTTCCCTGCTCACATCTTAGCTAGAACGTCACCTCCTTAGAGATACCTTCTCTTACTGGCACATAGAAAGCGGTGCCCTCCCCAGTGATTTCTAACCCATTACTAAGTTTTGTTTCTTCATGGTACTATCACCATAGAACATTACCCAATGCATTCGTGAATTCACTGATGCATTGCCTGCAACTTTCATGCAAGCAAGGAATCTGTTTTGTTCATTACAACATCCAGAACAGTGTTTGTTGAATGCCTTCACGGTTTACTCTGGGTGAGCCTGGAGAAACCACAGTCCATTATAGCCAGCTCCAAAGGGCAGATGGCTTCCTCACATCCAGGAAAGTCGGGGGTGGGGGCGTAGGTCGTCAGCTGGCTCTTTCCCCTCTGACCCTGCTCTCTCCAGAGAAGGCGGAGAATTTGGCCTTTTTCCTTAGCCTTTCCACCAGGCGCAGTCAGGGTCTCCAAGGCCAGGACCGCCTCTGACCCGAGGACGGGTTGGTGGCAGTCGACCGTGGTTTGGATCAGAAGTGCGCAGAGAGAAAGGTGGGTGTGTGGTCAGGGTACCAGAGAGATGGGACACGCGAGCGCCACTCCTGGGGCCCCTCCGCGAAGCGTAGGTCCCGAGCGCGTTCCGGTTCACCCACTCCTGTGCCCACAGCCGCATTATTCCCTATAAGGATCTGAACGGTCCGGGGCGGCCCCGCCCCGTCGGCCCGCGCCCCCGGCCCCGCCCCCTTCGGAGGGCCGATGAGGTAATGCGGCTCTGCCATTGGTCGGTGGGGGCGGGCCCCGCGTGCCCGAGAGGGGGTGCCCGGGGGACCCGCGCTATATCACTCGGCCGCCCGGCAGCGGCGCAGAGCGGGCAGCGGGCGGGCGCTCAGACGGCTTCTCCTCCTTCTGCTCCGCCCCAGCTCCTGCTCCTTCGCGGAGAGACCGCCGGCCCGCAGAGTCGTGCGCCAGCTCCGAGGCAGCCTCGCTGCACCCCATCCCGTGCGGTGGGCACTCCGAGGGCAGCGCGCCCGAGGTCAAAGTTGCCCCGCACGGCCGGGCAGGCGAGCTCGGGCTGCAGCGGCCCCTCCAGCGGCGCGCGCTTCAACTTTGGAGAGGCGAGCAGCAGCCTCAGCAGCGGCAGCGGCGATGACTCCCTGGCTCGGGCTAGTCGTGCTCCTGGGCAGCTGGAGCCTGGGGCACTGGGGCGCCGAGGCGTGCACATGCTCGCCCAGCCACCCCCAGGACGCCTTCTGCAACTCTGACATCGGTAAGCGCTCCGGGTGTCCCCGCCAGAGCCCCCGCGGTGCCCGCTCTCGCGCTGCAGTCCTGACCCCGGCGCAGCTCCGAGTGGCATGGCGAGCCCGGCTCCTTTTCTCTGCCTCAGCTTGGGGTGGGGTGGCAAAACCCAGTTTCTTCGGTCGGAGGACCTGGCACGGCTGAAGGCGCAGATGCCCTGCAGAGAAAACCCGCGGTGGCTGAGGGAACCCCTTGCAGCCTTTGCTCTCCTGTTGGTCCTTTTGACATCTGGAACATTTCCCTTTTCACTATCACGAGAGGCAGTGCTGGGGGAGAAGGGTGGGAAAGGATTCCTAAAACTTGGAATGCCAACCAACTAAAGTATTGGGATGTTCAATAGTTTGAAAAAAAGTTGCCAGCCATGTGCACAAAGTTGCAGGAGAATCTTGAAGTTTTCTGAGTTTGCATTTTCTCCTGCACCCATGAAGTTCATTCCTTTCACTGAGACCCAACGCAGTCTCCCACTTCCCAAGCAACTGCTAACCGAGCTTCTTGGACTGCCAAGTTTGAGTGGATTTAAGGGGGGAAAATGAGACGAAAGCTGTGGGGTTGACCCTTCCCTGGAGGAACTGTATTTGAGAGTGTTGATAGCAAGCAGGAGGCGGCGTGTGTGAGGGATCACTTATCACATAGCTGTGAGAATTCACAGGAAGGCTATTTTTTTCCCCCTTGACTGTGTGTGGGGAGGGGGAGAAGGAGCAGTGGGAAACAGATTTGTCACCAAAAGAACAAAGATGCCAAGGGTCACATCATGGAGATGATTCCAAACTGGAGTTAGTGTCTTGGTTAGAGACTCAGTAAGAAGTAGAACCAGTTTCTATCCAGGGCCTTTCGAGTGTCCTGGGAGAACTTGTTTGGGAGTGTTTTGGGACACTTGTGTTTGGATGGCCAGAGGTGGAGTAGCAGCTGGAAAACATCTCTCCTCTCCTTTCCAGCTCATAAAGCATGCAAGTCCAGTGGCCCCTGCTGTGTGTGTGTGTGTGTGTGTGTGTGTGTGTGTGTATTTGAGCTGGGATGGGGTGGGGCACAGTCTAGCTGCCCTCTGCCTGTGTCGATTCAGAGGTGAAGAATGGAGCGTGTGTGTTTTAAGTCATAAAGAAGAAGGAAAATTTTCCACTGGGTCCTGGGTGAGGGCCTCCACAAGTGTGCTGCAGGGGCGGAGGGGGAGGAGACAGGAGCCTGGCAAGGGAGGCAGCTAGAGTTGGGAGGGGCACTGCTGGTGGGCCCCGCTGAGCCTAGGAGAAGTCAGGGAGGTGGCTGTGGTGACCAGAAGGTCAGTCCAGTTGGCAGGCGTGGGTGTTTATGTGACCTGGGGTCACCCTTGTTAGAGTTTCCTGGGGCCCATGCTGTGCACCCTTCCCATTCCCCGGGGAATCTGGCTGGCCCCTTGGTTTGTGGATTGCCTGAAGGATTCTTTCGGGCTGCCTGAGACCTGGAAGGTTTTCCTCTTTCTCCTCTGACCGCCCCCACCCAAATTCCACTTGGCCTGTCCCTCCTCCATCCTCACCCCTTTGGTGACATTCCCACCTGGGTAGTGTTGGAAGCCACTCTTGCTGCCGCTGGTGGGGTCTGGTTTGGGTTAGTGAGGAGTCCAGGAGGCTGACAGGTGGAGTCAGGGCGTCCTCTTCTGCTTGACAATGGTTTGGGTGCGTTCACTTGGATTTTTTGGTGTGCAGGGAGAGGGGAACCTCATGCCTCCCCCTTGCCCTTGGCTTTTGGGTTTTCACCCTGCAAGTTCACCAGAAAACAGTGGAAAGAGCAGCAAGGAGACCCTGCTTTTAATGGCTGCGCTGATGGACTCTGTTTATTGTTTAGATTTCCTGCTGTGGGTCCAGGCTGGTGCAGAAAGTTTCTTGTGATTCCTCTGGATTTCTTCAAGAAATCTCCTCCCTCAAAAAACTGCCCAGAGAAAAGGCTAAGTTGCCAGGAAGTACCCACATACCAGAACATTGTGGTAGCAAAAATAAAAAAGAAACAAAAAATCTTCGATATGCTGGCACCACTCCAAATCGTCCTGCCTAGCTTTGGTGCACTGCACTAGTGGTGGGGATGAGATAATGCTTTTAAAAATGGGAGGTGTGGATGTGGGCTGCTTGCTTGTTGACCTCCACTGCCTTACACTACTCTGCCGGTGTCCAGTAGGTGGCTCCCAGTTTTTTCTTGCTTGTGGCCTTTCTGGTTTCCAGTCTGGGTTGCAGCTCTGCCTGTCCTCTCAGTGAAGGAGATGTGTAGAAGCTCCCCATCCTTCTTGACCCTTACGACCCCACTAATCAACGCTGTAGCCCATTAAAGACGCTCAAGCCAGACCACCAGCTTCCTCTTCCAGAACCTTCCTGACTGTTTTCTCTTTGTGGCCGGCTGCCATGTTGCCGGGCAAAGGGCGCCGCATGCCTGACTTGGCCCTGTCTAAAGAACCCCCCATGGTCTTCCCTCTCTTTTCTCCTCATCCACAGGTGTCTCTTTTTGCCTTTCTCCCCCCAAACCCTGGGGATTGGCACTGCTTTCTGGGTGGGGAGGCGTTAAAAGGTGTTTCTATGGCAACTCCAGGCCCTGCACCCTAGTGAAGTGTTTAGGAGAAGAATAAACTACATGCTGGCTTATAAAACATACTGTGGGGGAAAGAAAAGGACTTGGCAGCAGCCAGGATGTCTGTGGCCCCCTCCCCACCAGTCATTGCCCCTGAAACTCCTGACAAAACCTTGACTCTGGAGGAGGGAGAGGAGGGGGCTGGGAATGAAGAAGGCAGCCTTGGCTGGCTAGATCCTGCTCCAGCAGCTCAGTCCAGCTCAGGAAGGGGCAGGCAGTGCCAAGAGCCTTCTGAAAATTGGTGTGTGTGTGTGTGTGTGTGTGTGTGTGTGTGTGTGTGGTTTCTGCAGGAGGCGGGCAATAGAGAGAGAGAATTTTGCTTCAGAATGCCAAGCCCTTCTCTCCAGCCTCCTTTGCATAGAGGAATGGGGCTGTGCCATAGAGTGTTGGGGGCCTGCCTCCTGAGACTGTTGGGAATTCAAGAGTGAGGCTCAGCTTGGGGGCCCGCTGCCAGCCCTGGAGGACAGTCTCTGGATATCTCCAAATTGTTTTGACAGGGACCAATGCCAGCAGATTCTTTTGGTATCAGATCTGAGGTTGTGGTTTTAGCAAAGAAGCCATTTTTAAAGAAGCCAGATCTATTCTCTCTCTCTCTCTCTCTCTCATACACACACACACACACACACACACACACACACAATTACACTCCTCACTGGGCTTTGTGACCTAAGGAAAATAAAAAGGTTCAGACTTCAGAGAGGAGCCAGCCACTTGGGGAGAGGACCCAGGCTTTCCGAATCTCGGGAACTCTAGAAAGAGGAGAACTCACTACACAGGAAGGAAGAGTCATCTCCCAGACCCCTACTAGGTGCAAGCACTTCACAGATCCTGTGTCTTTCATCCACCCAGCAACCTTAAGAGTAGGTATCACACCCATTTTTTCAGATGGAAAACATCAAGTCTGGGAAAGGTTGTGCTTGTCCAAGGTCACCCAGTTACTAAATGCTAAGGCTAATTCCTTCTTAGTCATGCAGTCCTTCAAAACCTTTTCAAATTTCATTTACTCTTGATATGCTAAGGCAAAAGACCCTTCCTTGGACTGAAGTGGAATGAAGGGTTAATATCTGAAGAATGCTTTACTTATTAATTTGGGGAAGTTGTCATTAAAAGTATGTCATATAATTTCACTCATATATGGAATTTAAGAAACAAAACAGATGAACATAAGGGAATGGAAGGAAAAATAAGATAAAAACAGAGAGGGAGGCAAACCATAAGAGACTCTTAAAGACAGAGAATAAACTGAGGGTTGCTGCAGGGGAGGTGGGTGGGGGATGGGCTAAATGGGTGATGGGTACTAAGAAGGGCACTTGTTGGGATGAGCACTGGGTGTCATATGTAAGTGATGAATCACTGGGTTCTACTCCTGAAACCAGTACAATACTGTGTTTTAACTAACTTGAATTTAAATAATTTTTTAAAAAAGAGAGAAAAGTTAAAAAAAAAGTATGAAGAGAGCCAGAATGACCTGAGGTTTTAAGTAAACATCATCTTCTAGGAGGGAGAAATTATTATTATTACTGTTGTTATTGTTATTATTGTTATCATTTTAGGGCATAAATAGAGAAAAATAAAGAAAAATTTCTAATGTTCTTTGGCTATGAAAGAGACCCTCAAAACCACAAGTCAAAGTAAAGTAATGACTCAGTTTATCGCCCTGAGACCCAGGAGAAGTAAAGCTAATGGAGACCAGACATCTTGGGCTTTACGACCCTTCCTCTTCTAGATGGGGATGAGTTGGGGCTGCCCAGGATGAGGTGCCCACTCTATGTAGATGGCTGGTGTGGTGGCAGGAACACCAGAGACTGGGTCCTGGCTGGCTGGAGAAGGTGCCTCTCCCACGGTTCTGTGTCCCTTTCACAGTCCCTGGATAGATAAGGCTAGAAAAGTGGCCACAGAAGTGGCTTGGGTGGAGGGACTTTTGTTTGTTTTGCAGGAACAGCAGGAACTATTCAGCTCCACTGCTGAATGGCACATTCCAACAGGTTCATTAATTAAAAACAAAAACAACAACACAATTCTCCATTGCATTTGGCTTTTACCATTCCAGCCAGTATGGACAAGGAGGCCCCTTCTTCTAGCCTTTGTTATCGTCACCTCCTGGGTGGCCTTGAGAGGCAGCCTGGGGTGGTGGAAAGGCCTTGCGGTGGGCAGAGCTGGGTTTAAATCCTTCCTCTGGGGCTTGTTGGTGGTGTGCACTTAGGCATGTTATTGGACGTCTTTAAGCTTTGGTTTCCTCATTTATAAAAGGGGAATAATAATTTGCAACACCTTGACCTTTTAATTTTTTTCTCCACATTTTAAAAGTCACAAGTATTATGTAAATACATTCTACACCCATGTATGTATGTATCTGTGTGTACATGTGTATCCCTCCATCTATCCATCGTCCATTCATCGCCAGTCATCCATCCATATCTATCTATCTATCTATCTATCTATCTATCTAATCATCTATCATCTGTCTAAAATTATATAAGGGTAACGTCCTTTTTGAGCACTTTCTCTCATTCTAGCTTCTCTGGATCTTTTCCTCCTGATGCATTTACATATGTAGGTACCCAAGGAAAATGTATAGTAGTTTTTCCCTTAGACACAGAACAGTAGAATACCATAAATAGTGGAATATTGCATATAGCATTCTGCTTGTTGTAACCAAACAATATGTATTAGGTCTTGTTCTCAGCAAATATACATATAGATCTGCTTCATTCTATGTATAGTATTCCAAGGGATTGCAATTAATTATAATTAAAAAGCTAACAAGCATAGAGTGGTTACTGTATGCTGGGCACCATTCTAAGGGGGTAACGTGCATTAACTCATTTAATTCTCTCGATAATCCTATGAGGCAGGTGTGCTATTCTGTCATCTCCATTTTATGGATGAGGAAACTGAGGCTTAGAAAAATTAGGTAACTTGTTCAAGATAGTAGCAAAGCCTGTATTTAAAATCCAGCAGCCTGGCTCTAAAGTATAATCAACTACTATACTATATGCTAATTGCCTTATATCATTTGTCATACTATATGTTATATATTACTATATACTATTATATTACTATAATATATATCCCTGTAGGATGTATTTGTTTGGCCATTTCCCTATTGACAGATGTCTAGGTTTCTAACAATGTTTAAAAAAATTTTTTTAAATTATTTTTGAGAGAATGAGACACAGCATGAGTGGGAAAGGGACAGCGAGAGAGGGAGACAGAATCAGAAGTGGGCTCCAGGCTTTGAGCTCTCAGCACAGAGCCTGACGTGGAGCTCAAACTCATGAGTGGGGAGATCATGACCTGAGCTGAAAGTCGGACGCTTAAGCAACTGAGCCACCCAGGCGCCCCTCTAACAACTTTTCATGTTTACAAAAAGCACTGCAATAGATAGTTGTCTCATTCTCTTGTTCACGTGTGCAAATATTTCTTCATGGCAGATGTGCAACTGGAATTCTTGGACATAGGTAGGTGCATTTTACATTTTAACAGCACCTGCCAGTTTGCCCTCCAGAGTGGCTTTGTTCACATGGTTCTTTTCAGATGTGCAACACGAAGGGATAGAAGAACTATTACAGCCTTGTGCTGGAGAGACTTCATGCTTCTCTCAAATGGCAACACAGTTTATCATTTTTAGTGATTGTCTGAGGTTTTCCTTTTTGCTTATCCTTTTGTCCCTCTGAAAGGGAGCGAAACTAGGGCCACTTGGACCAAGTTGATGGGAGCATTTTTATAGGGAGAGAAGGGCTTAAGTGCCCCCAAAAGCCATGGCTCTTGACTTGTTGCAGCTTGGGAGTCATTCAGTTGAAGATGGTTTTATTTTTTTGGTTTCACAGTAAGCAAGGGGCCTTTCATCACATTAAGTTGCTTGGCTTTGGGGTTTGTCATGAGCTCAGGTCTAGACACATGTGGCTGTATGTTGAAGACACGTGCTGCCTCAAAGATGTCCCCTCGTTGCCTGGCCCTGGCCAGACTCATGGTGACAGTGAGAGAACTCCTTCCTTTGTGTCGCCCTACTGCCCTTGCTGGTGCATTTGGATGGTGCATGGCTGGGAATGGATGGACTGCGGAGAGGCAAGCATGGTGGGTTCTAGTCAAGAAACATGTTGGGGTCAGTATGGGAGCTTGAAGTGCTGATTTAAGAGACAGTTTCACTGTCTTGCCTAAAACCCTTCATTGAACTCTTGGGATGAAGTGTCATAAATGTTTCCAAAGAGGGCCAGTCTTACCCCTGCCTCCCTCTTCGTCACCCTCTCACCACGCCCTTCTAGCTCCTGCTGTTCAGATTCTGTCTGGGTCTTGCCCCATGCTGTCCCCTCAGCTTTGAACACCCTCAATAACTTCCCATTCTTGAGGTCTCATTTGGTCCCATTTCCCTGCCCACTCCCTAGCACTGGTGCAAAATAGTCACACCTTGCCCAAATTGTGAACATGCTGAAAACACCATCTTTAGTAAAAATCAAATTCTCCAAAGCTGCATGGGAAATTCCCAGAGTGAGTCATTCTTGAGCTGGGAGAGACCTAAGGGCTGTGTACCACCCAGAGGGACACATCTAACCCCTCTGAGAGGGGAAGGACCTGTTGGGCTGTCTGCACTACTTGCTAAGTCCAGTCCCATCTTCTGACCATGGTGCTCCATCATGCTTCCAGAGGAAAAAAAGCTTTGAGACTCTAAATGTCACTTCAGAAGAGGATCACCAAAAATGACAACTACCTTTCCCTGAGAGGTATGTATTATGCTCCAGGCACTGCACCAAAATCCTTGCGTGTGTATCAGTCACCCTGTGAGGTGGATACCACCCATCCCAGCTGCCTGGGGAGCGATCTGATGCTAGAGGCATGAAATTGCTTGTCCAAGATCATACCTCTAAGAAATGGAGTCTATGCAAAAGCTGTATTCTGAATCGGTGTAGACCAAGGGCTAGGACTCCTTAGCCTTGGAGCTTCTCCTTTTGCAGCTTCCTCCACATGGGTTTTTGGACTCCCTGCTGCCAGGGTTCCCCTCAGGATGCTTCTCTTTGGTTTTCTTCCATAGCCAGCCTCGCCAGCTCTGTCCTCCCCTGCTGCCCCCGATTTTATTGCCGTATGGTCCTAACAAAACCAAGCCTCAGACCCTATGTCTGATCCCTTTGCCAGTGCTCCTTCCACTGAACCAGCGATTCCAGCCTTGTCAATGCCAAGGACTATTTTTATTACCTTTCCCTCCATGGATTCCATGTTTGGATAAATTAACCATCCCATTTTTGTGTGTCAATTATTTTTCCACAAAAACCAGTTAAAAGATATTTATAATGGCCGATGCTAGCCAGTCATTTTTCTGACATAATTAGCTAACACACAAACTAATTGCAGCCAAAGCAAAGAAACCTGGTGTCTTCTTAAGCCTGAGAAGCTTTCTTATTGGATCATTTATTGTATGATTTGGGTTGGCTTACTGAAGTGCTAAAAATAGCTCATGGACCATAGCAGATCACTATTCTTCACTCTTCTGAGAGTGGTTCTTTAACTTTACACCACTTTACCATCCCTTCTCCACGTGGGCAGGCCCATGCATTCACTACCCTTACCATCTTCCTGGTTACCCACAGTGCTAGGAGTGGGCTGGAAGAGCTGGCAGGTCACTAGCACGTCCTGGGTGAGTTGTATACCCTCTCAGAGGTTACATGGGTTCAGGGATCTGTTTTCCTATGTTAATCTCTGACAGGCTGGAGTAGACCGGTATGTATTGATTCTAGCTAAAGGGACTCATTAAATAGTGTTTGACAGGAGGTTACAAGGTGTCCATCTCAGCCGTGGTGGAACTAAGAGGATGTTTTGCTCGGTGGCTAAAATATTAATGTCTGGAGGAGGGAAGGGGACCTAAAGAACCTCTCCTGATGCACTTATAGCCATCTGTGAGCCCCGGATGGTTTGGCTGCCACAGAAAGAATGGTCCATGTGGCCCAACACCCAGTTCTGATTTATGTGCATGTAAACCTCATCCCCTAACAGTGGCATTCACGGCACAGAGAGGAGAGACGCTAAGTATTCCCAGGCCTGTGGCCACCTGGCTTTTTGTGGGGGTGGGGAAGCGAAGGAAAGCTGTGAGATTTGTCCTCAGAAAGCCCAAGGTAAAGTTCAGCCAGTGGGAAAACAGAACCCTTGAATGACAGGGGGTGGATGGGCAGCGGGGCAGGGGATGGAGGGAGAGGAAATCCTGAGCAGACCAGAACCATTCTGGAACCAGAGACCTTAAATAGTGCATGACAATTATTCCCTCCCCTCTTCCTCTCCTCCCATCTTTGATCTGTGTCAGAATGGGGGTGTTAGGCATCAGATAGCCCAGTTGCTTGCAGAGAAGGATGGTTTCATTCAGAAATTCAGGGCTTCTGTAATCCCCCAGATTAAAGCGTGGGAAGGTGAGCCTGGCAACCCAAGTCAGACTTCATGAAGACATGGTTTTGTGACTTGAAGGATCACCAGTGTTTGGCTGATCCTTGTGGTTCAGAAGTTAGGAGGGATTCCCTTTTGACCTAGACTTGATCACCGAGAATAGACTCATAGCCTTTAAGATTTGGAAACATAGTAGCTCTTGTGAGCTCTGCTGTTCCTGAGCTTGGGTAAGTTCTCTGGCCTCAATTTCCTCATGAGGGGGAATAATAGTACCACACTGGGTTGGTAAATAAGTGAAATAATTCAAGGAGAATGTTTAGCACAGACTAAAAACTCAATAAATATTGGCTTTTAGTTATAGTGTTGTTATATTATATGGCAAAATGGATGTTCTCACTTAATTTTGGTATGGAAAATGGGGCTTGGAGAGATGAGATGTTTTTTGGGGTCACATACAGAGAGCTGAGTTTCAAAACCATGGTTGTTTGGCCCCTATTCCTCAGTCTAATGTTTTCCCACAAAAAAGAGGAACAACCAAGTTCCCTACTTTAGAGTCTTAAGTCCACCTGATCTTATTTGATGATCACAACACCCCACCCAGGAAAACAGGATGGTGAGGGTCACTGTTCCAATTAAACAGATGTGGATAGTCAGAACTGGTGTGGTTCCAGAACCTGGCCACATAGCCTGCATGTGAAATTGGGAGGCCAAGTCCTATACTCCTAGACTCTGACAGGCACAGGTAGAAGATGCTGGGGTGGCCAATGGGAGGGCCTGGGAAATGGATAAGTGACACTTAAGTTGGATGTAGAGTGCATATCCTGTGCCCCCATCTACCCCCGTCTATCCTGGGGCTGGGAGATGTGCAGTGTACAGGAGTGAGCACTGGAATCAGGACACCTGAGGTCTAGATCTGGGTCACCACCTGATTTTGGAAACACCTTGGTGATGTCAGCATCTCTGGATTTTAGGCTTCTCTCTGTAAAATAGCAGGATTGGCTCTCTGTGGGATGTATGCACCTCTTCCACAAATACACAAATAATGGTATTTTCCTGAATGCTTACTACGTGTCAAGTTCCCTTCGAGGGGGCTCTCTAGTCTGGCTGAATGATTGGGCACCTAAATCCATCAACAACACCTTTCAGGAGGTAACTTCTTTAGAAATATGGTCTATTAAGATAAGAGCCAGGATCTCTGTGGTTGTAAAAGCGGATGAGGGCTGCAACTGAACAAAACCGCTAATGAGCTGACATGCTTTATCGGATGACATATTTGGCCATTAAACTTCCTGTTGGAGAAGAGTTGATGTGCCAGACAGATAGCAACCTTGCAGACCTAGTCAGTGGCTGGAATTTAAAATCAAGGTCACTTTGGTGACTGTCATTGATGGTTGGAAAGCTTGGTAAAAATTCTTTTGATCCCCACTAACACCACCACTGGAACTGACAGAAAAGAGGTGGGATTTAGATTCAATATACATCAAAATAAGGTCTTCCTGATCCACAGTCTACCTGAGCTCCAGGAAATGTGGCTAATGGCTCAGCTCAAACCTCTGTAGCTGAGAAGAGTTCTCTTGGGAAAGCCTGGCTCAGATGAAGACTTGAGATTGAAATGTGTGCGATCTGATGGAACTTGGTTTACATGTAAGACGAAGGGGTTTAGAAGACCCAGATCAAGGGGCGCCTGGGTGGCTCAGTTGGTTAAGTGTCCAACTTTGGCTCAGGTCATGATCTCACAGTTCATGGGCTCGAGCCCCGCATCAGGCCCTCTGCTGCCAAAACAGACCCCACTTCGGATCCTCTGTCTCCCTCTCTCTCTCCCCTTCCCCCTTTTACACACTCTCTCTCAAAATATATAAATAAACATAAAAAAATAAAGAAGACCCAGATCAAACATGTGCCCTATTGGGCAATCATAGTCCACTCCCCTCCCCAACAATAGGACAGAGACCCCAGGTTCCCATAACTGTAGCTTCTTGCTACAAATGTTTACCAGAAGTACTGAGAGATGCAAGAGAGCCCCAATATCCATATTGCTCTTGGGGTACATTTCTAAGCAAATGAGTACAATGGCAAAAGGCTACCCCCGAAACAGGCAAGTGTAGGTGTGAGTTCCAGTTCGTTCGTTCATTCTCTCTTGGCCTAGGTCTTCCTACCTCTCATCTAGGTCAGATCACAAACCCTAATGCCTAAAGACACCCATCACAGAAGCTTGATGTCTGCCTGGGAAACATATGGAAACATGCCTCATTTGTACCAAAAAAACGTACATGGGGTTACCTGGTCTCTTGTTTTCCCACTTTGGTACTAAAAATATTTCTTTATTATAAGCCACAGCAAAAACAGTGGACAAATGTGATGTTAAGTAGCAGTTCATCATTGGTACTGGAGTTGGGAAGGCAATAGAGCACAGTGGCAACTGTGGTGAGCTGAAGTGTCCATGTGCCTTCTCTAAGGGACAGCTGGTGCTCCAGTCTCTCAGAATGTTGAGCCTAGTATCACCAGATTGCCAGTCTTCTAGGAGAGAAGCTAGATACCCCAAATTAAAAAAAAATTTTTAATGTTTATTTATTTTTGACAGAGGGAGAGACAGAGCATGAACAGGGGAGGGGCAGAGAGAGAGGGAGACACAGAATCCGAAGCAGGCTCCAGGCTCCGAGCTGTCAGCACAGAGCTTGATGCGGGGCTCGAACTCACAGACTGCGAGATCATGACCTGAGCTGAGTCAGACGCTCAACTGACTGAGCCACCCAGGCGCCCCTAGATACCCCAAATTTTAATGTGAAATCTTCTGATTTTTAAATGTTGGCACAATTAAAGAGAAACACACACATGTGTGTGAGGCAAACAAAACGTCCTTGGGCCAGGTTCAGTCCTGTGAGTTACCAGTTGGTGACACTGAGTCTAGATAATCTGAACTGTAGGATCTCTAGGTGAATAAGACCAACTGATTTGTTTTCAGGCAAAATGATGTACCCTGTTCTCTTGTTTTACAGAGAACACTGCTTATATGTTTGTTATCACACTTTCTGCAGCTTCTGAGGAGGTTCAAAGCACAGGTTTGGAGCTGGAATGCCTGGTTCAAACCTTGGCTCCACTGATTGCTCGCTGTGTGTCTGGGGCAAGTCAGTCATCCTCAGCCTCATTGGTCTTAGCTGTAAAATGGACCACACTGTAACAGTACTCAACCTCATAGGGTTATGGGAGGATTCATTGAGATAATGTGAGTCACAGGCTTGGCTGATTGCCTGGTATGTAGTGAGGGTTTGATAAATGTCAACCATCAGATTATTACTACTTGGTGCCTCCCTCCTAGATGGTGAGCCAGCTGGAGTACAGAGAGTCATGTCTTACCAGCTCATTGCCTGATGCGTAGTAGGCATGAGATAAGACTATCTTGAATGAATGAGGACATCTGAAGAAGATATCATTCCAGCCTTCCCAGGCAATAGTGCACCCAGCTCTGTGGGTGTATCACAGAGAGACAGAGATAAGAGAAATCGGTTTTACATGTTAAGCGCTGACCGGCTCCGTAAGAAAAAGCTGTCCTACACCGCTAAGCGTGTTCAACAGTGGTGACTGTCTTTTAAAAGGAAACCAAAGCTGTTGCCCATCCCTTTCCAACAGAGAAGACAAGAGATGGGTTGGGCAGCCAGAGTCCAGATGTCAGACCTCAGGTGCTCATAAGTCTGCTAACATCTTGGGATGCTTTGGCGGCTTGGCGGATTTAATATTTATTCAGGGCCCCTTTAAGCGAGGAGATTCCTGGAGGCTCTTAAAATTTAATGCCCCACCTGGATAGTCAACATCTGTGTTTTATTTTGTTTTAAAAAAGTTAACCCCAAATAGTTCAAATTCCTTCTGCGTCCCTTGGAGAAGAATTTCTTATTAGGCGACTCATAAGTAGGGAGACAGAGAAGCTAAGGCTAGACCAGTACCAA
This sequence comes from Acinonyx jubatus, assembly GCF_027475565.1. Lineage (NCBI taxonomy): Eukaryota > Metazoa > Chordata > Mammalia > Carnivora > Felidae > Acinonyx > Acinonyx jubatus. Next base: position 125,254,649 of record NC_069387.1, read on the forward strand.
CCAGGAGAGATAATATTGAGGGCCACAAACACAGGACATGTATGTAATCTTAAATTTTCTCATTAAAATGCCACATTAAAAAAAGTAAAAAAATAGGTGAAATTAATTTTAATGCCATTTTAACACAATATACCGAAAGTATTATCATCTCAACAGGTAGTCAGTTAAAAAAGTATAGTAAGGTTTTAAAATCTTTAAGTTTTTGAGATTCGGTATGTAGTTTACACCCATAGCTCATCTAAGTTTGGCCTAGTCACATTTCGAGTGCTGAACCTGTGGTTAAGGGCCACTGTGTTAATAGGATGGTGCAGGTCAAGATAATACGTGCAAAGGCAAGGCATCTTTTTTTCTCCTTCCAGTTGTTCAATGAGCTATGCACAGAAATGTGGGGGAACTGGAGGTACACTGGGCCAATCAAGGCTCTGAGGCTACTGACTCTGCTTAGCTGCAAGTGACTTTTGTGCTTTGCTGCAAGTGACTTTCAGGCCACATGGGTCCCCAGTTCAGGGGACCCCTGAACCCCCAGTTCAGTGGGCCCCTATGCTCTGATACTGGAGAAGCCATGTGATTTAGTGCTCTCCCTCACTTGACAAAATGGGAAACTGAGGTCCAGAGAGGTGGAGTAGTTTGGCCTAAGAGAGCTGGAAAGACAATAAAAATAATAGTATCTGATAAAATCTCTAATACTTATCGAATCACTTTTGTATTACGTGAGCTTTTTCATGTATTATCTCCTTAAACTCTCATAACCACCCAATGAAAAGGCACTCTTATTTCTATTTTGTACATAAAGAGATCTGGGCTCAGAGGAATTAAATATTAAAGCAGCTAATATTTACTGACAGCTATTCTAAGGACTTCATATGCATATACATTAATTCTATTATTTACTATAAACCTACACATTAGGAATTATCATCATTATGGTCACTGTCATTCCACATTACAGATGGGGAAAGAGGCTGAGAGGGGCTATGTAACGTGCCTAAAATGCAGCCAGTACATGATGGAGGCAGGATTTGAGCCCAGAGTCTAAGCTCTCAATTACAAATTGTGCCCAAAGTCGGCCAGCTGTGCAATGGCAAAGCTGATATTTGAGCAGAGAGATCTGTTCCCTGGTCCAGAGTCTTTCTTTCTCACCCTGCTTTACTGCCTGCATCATACTCCTCTTGATTCCTGGCACTTTCCGCCTCATTGTGCTGCCAGTGAGAACCAGAACAGGGAGGCTCTGGACTCCAGCACCGATTGAGGGTCCAGCCAAAGCAGGCAAATGTTTCCTCTGGCTTGGCTGATTCCCAGCCTGCCTGAGCCCCTAAAGGCCGAATTCCTGGCCCAGGGCATGAGGGTGGGAAGAGGGTGCATGAGGCCACTTGTCCATTCTGCCTTCCCAGTTGGGCGAGGTCAGCGTACCAGGTTGGAAAGTGGTATGCGTCTAATTGCAGGGGGGGAGGCAGAGAGGATTAGCGCTCTTTAAATAGACACCAGAAAACTAAGAATAGCCTTGCTGCCGGGAAATTGATGGGTATTCCTGACCACAGGCCATCCCACCTAGTAGGTGCTCAATAAACGCGGGTGAACTACAGGAATAAACAAATACTGAAAACGGGTCATGGTGGGGGGGCCTTGGCCAGTGAGGCTGTGCTCTATATAAAAAGAACTTCAGACTTAAGGTTATTCGGGTCTCCCTGCAGGCTGGAGACCTATGTTACTTTTACTTGTCTACTTTTGCTGTCTTGAGGCCAATGTCTTTTATTTTGGGCCAGAAAAACAACAGACAATGAGAATGTCAGAGAAAGACAAATTCACTTTGCTGGTTGCTTGCTGTCCCACCAGGCTAGAAAGATGTGAATTCCTTCCTTTTGTTCTATCATCATGACTTTAGTGTTCTCTGGAACACTTTGCAGATTCTAGTTCCTTGGAACCTCAAGACATGAACCTCCAAATTTGTCATCAGACTGTTATCCATTCTCTGATACCGAGTTCCTAGGTCCTTCCTGAAGGCTGGCTACCTCTTTGTCTGGCTCAGAAGAATTGAGGTTGCCTTCCTGGCAGAAATTCAGCAACGCCACCTCTGGTAATTTATCAGATGAGCTGTGAGGTTAGGGGCAAGGAAGGTTTCCATGTACTGTGGGAAAGCCTACAGCAGTGTTTCCCAGGGTGTGATCTTCTGAACACCAGCCCTAAGAGATGTTCTTTCAGCCAACACATTTAGGAAAGCTGTTTATTGTATCTCCCTTTTGGAGATGCACAATGACCATTAGCATAGTAAAGGCTCCACGAAGTCCTGCTGTGCGGCAACCTGTTTAGTTCTGTTTCATCCAGTGCTTCCCTGATCAAGGGACCAATTTTTGCCAGAAACATCTCTAAGCCCCACTGGTGAGACCCTGCCCAGGTGAGGACTACTTTTGCCCACTTGAAACTACTTTTGCCCACTGAAAACTACTTTTGCCCACTTGCCTGGACTGTGATTGCTGAGGGGGGGAAGTCTCCAGAAAGTGAGACTGTTTGCATTGCACAGGGAAGTGGCTCATCTGGGGATGCCAAACAGAATGGCTGCATCAGTGAGTGGGCCCTTTACAGGTGCTGGAAGAAGGAGGAGGAAGGGAGGAGTGACCTTCAAGGCCAAACATTGGCCAGATTTAAGGATCGATCTTCAGTCCGTGACTTGTGTTACAATCTTACTTGGCTCAGTTCTGGGCATGCTACAGATTTTTAAATCCTGATATCTTGTTTATACCATTAGGGGTTTTATGGAAGGTAACTGTAGCTGGAGTGAATGTGAGGTATTTATGACTTGAAAGTCCAGGGGAAAAGTACTGTGGAGAGAAGGTAATGGGCAGCTGAGGGGCTATACAATGTGTCCCTATCCTTGGTTCCCGCCCCCCTGGTCTTAGCCTGAGTTCTCACTTCCTTGGCCTATGCTTCTCTTAGATGGACATTTTAATTTTTTTTTTAATGTTTATTCATTTTTGAGAGACAGAGAGAGACAGAGTGTGGATGGGGGAGGGGCAGAGAGAGAGGGAGACATAGAATCCAAAGCAGGCTACAGGCTCTGAGCTGATGTGAGGCTCGAACCCACGAACCGTGAGATCATGACCTGAGCTGAAGTTGGATGCTTAACTAACTGAGCCACCCAGGCACCCCTCTTAGATGGGCATTTTAATCAGTTTATGGATGGGAGCATCTCTGAGAATCTGATTAAAGCTATACATACAAATTTCTAGGGTTTCTGACACCTTCCTGAAGGCCATCTATAATCATCTCCCATCCACCCAGTTCAGAACACTTGTCTTCGAAAATCACTAAGTCGATGATGATGTGTTAAAACAAAGTAACAAAGTAAGAAACAAAACAAAACAAGAATAACCTAACTTAATCCAAAATTGTCTGAAAGTTAGTGGCACCGCAAATTCAACAGTTGCTTGGAATGTTTTGGTACATGAACTCATTGTTGAATATTTTGCCTCAGTCCACACAGGATCTGAGTCCCCCAACTGGGATTCCATCTCCTAGTTCATGGCTCTGGGCTAAGCAAGTATGGACACTCCCAGCCTATGCAGCACATCGAGTATGTTCACATTTGTGCCAGAAGAGTCTTGGCTAGGGGTCCTGGGGGCTAGCATAGGGATACAGAAAAAGAGGTTGGTGTCCCCAAGGAATAGGGCCCCAGGCCTGGCTCTGCTCCCTCTGGCTGTGTGATTCTGGGTGAGTCACCTCCACTTTGAGGCCCCTTGATGCAGTTAATGAGAAGTCTTGGGTCCTGAGCCTTGACCATTCATTCAGACTCTAGCTTTCAAGGTATTTAAACAAGAGAGGGAAGGAAAGAGCAGGGTGGGGCTGGAGGAGGCAAAAGGCTGGGTGTTTGCCTAACCCACGCCCAGCTCTGGGTCTCCTGACTGACCCCCCAGCCCCTGCATCCTTAACTCTAGTTGGAAAAGCCCATGGGGCTGTGGCCAGACAGAGAAGCCTCAGGACGAAACTGCTTCCACCTGGGCCTGGAGAGAGGGAAGTGTCTGGCCAGAGAGAAGCAGGTAGGGCCAGGGGAGTGTGGGGAAAATCCCTGTCATGGGGCCATGACGCCACAGGCCAGGCGGGTAGAGGATCCAAGCCAGCGGGGTCACTTGGCCCCTGCCACTCCTCCTCGCCCCCTCCTTCATAATTTCCTATTTCCTGCCTCCTTCTCCTCTGACACAGTTATAAATAACCTCCAAGGCTGGCCTCTGGGCTTAAGCATAGGTGTGCCAGAGGAAAGTGGAGGGGACGAAGGTGGAGCCGGGTCCTGCCACTTAGCCAGAGGGTCACAAGGTTTCAGGTTGCTCCGGGGAATTTTGTTTTCTTGTTTTTTCCACTCATGAGTGAGGTAGTGAAAGAGGAAATAATCTGTGTTGGCTTGAGGAGGCTTGACCTCCCTTGGGCCGGTGCTGGGTTACGCGTGCAAGGAGCTGTCTGTCTGTAGGCTGTAGATGCTGGGGCCACAGGGCTTGGAGAGGCTTAAAGAGAAGGCATCTCAGGATACTCAGAGGGCTGGGTGCCATGTTGGCAGGACCTGTAGCCTCCTTCCCAAGCCCAGCCTGGCCCCATGTGGGAGGCCAAACACGCAGAAATCTGTGTCCCGATTTCTACTTTCTTCCTCAACCATCAGCCACGTCATTCATTATGAACACCACGCACGGGGCCTCCATCACCATCATCTTCCAATCTGGCTGCCTCCTGCCCTGCTGGGCACATGGTTTCCCTGACTGTGTAAAGGTCCCATGAAAACATTTGCTCTGGGCACATCCATTCCTTGAGCAAAGATTTATTGAGTATCTACTATATACCAGGCACAGGGAGAGGTACTAGGGTCACACAGGTGAATAGGCCCATGACCCATCCCAAGGCTGTAGCTTGGCCTGTTTCCTCTTTGCTGTGGCTCTGCCCTTCCTTCCCCGCAGCTCCAGGTTGGACAACTGAAGACATGCAGGACGCATGCTCAAGGGCCCCCATTTCCCACCACATCTTTTGTTTTCAGAAAACAAACAAAAGGGTTTCTGGAGCAGCCAGTGTATCAACTCTCTTGTAGCCCACTCATTGCCCAACTTTCTCTTCTGCCCACGGGCCCATGGAGAGTTCTTGCAACCATGCCACAGTGGTTTTCTGTGGTACCCATCTGACCATGTGGCTTCCTTAGAAACCATAAACTTATTTTTTTTTCTGGATCCCAAGAGCACTGGACCTTAGAGGTATTTTTTTGGGGTGGTGTGGGGTGCAGGCTGCTCACACCTAGAGGGGTGCCTTTTCTTCACTCACATGAGGTACAGGGTACGTGTTGCTCCTGGCTTAACAAGGGCAATGAATCAGACCTCGTTCCTGGCCAGGCCCTCTCTGAGGCTGGCTCTATGCCCAAGGCCGTCCTCATTCCTCCTGAGCATGACCACATGTCATTCCCCAGTCTTCCTTTCTTTCTCCACTGTGTGTGTGTGTGTGTGTGTGTGTGTGTGTGTGCGCACACACATACAGACACACACACACACACGTGTCTGCTCTGCCTGTAAGTCCCATCCACTGCAGACCCTGGCACTACCTGGTGGCCGGAGAAAGCTGAGCCCGGGGACAAGGCCTGGCATAAGGGACCAATGGGCATCTAGCTTGTTGACTTTTTTTTAATCCACCCCATTTACTTTTAGGATAAGAGATGGTCTTCAGAGTCAGCCTGAGATTTCCTGACTCTTATTTCATTGGAACAGGCTTGCTTAGAGATGAAAACAGTCCCCAGAGAGTTCAAGTCCTGGCATCACCAGGACCTGGCTACCTCCAGGTGTCAGGAGGCACCTGGGACCAGGGTAGGAATGGATTTTGGGGTTTGGATTCTGTTCTGGGGTAGAAATCACAGAAGCTTGCTCACACCTATTTGTAATCCAGGGCTGTAACACCTATTTGTAATCCAGGGCTGTAGATGCTGGTTCTTGGAAGGAGGAAAGGAGGCTTCCTGCTTACTTGCTGGATGAGAAGTACTACATGAAGGTTTAAGAGGCTGAACAGGTTTTGCCAGACACTGCTAATTAATTCTCTCACTGCTCATTTTATGGATGATAAAAGGAAAGGAGAGACACATTAATTGGCTTGGAGGTCCTGAGCCAAGCATGACCAATCTGAGAAATCCAGGTGACTTCACACTTTTCCAGCTTTCAGCCCTACACTAGAGAATTTCATATTTCTGAACATGAAGAAACCTTCCGTAGGGCTGGTTGGACAGACAGTGGAAGGCGTTAGAAAGAGATGGAAGTTGAAGTCAAATAGACTTGAGGTTGAATCTCAGCTCTGCCTTTTACTCATGGGATAAGTTTAATCACAATGTAAATTCTGAGTCTTGGTTTTCCCAACTGCAAAGGGGAAGAACCCCATTTACAATGCAGGGCCGATGGGAAGATGGGTGAGCCCCGTCAGCGGTACCTGGGCTCTCAGCAAATGCTGAGCTAAAGCTGAATTTGAAAAGCATGTTCTTTACTTTTCAATGAAGAGCTGCTCTCTCTCTCCTGCAAACCACTGAGATGTCATCAGTGCTATGCTAATAAAAACTGAAGCCAAAAAACGTTGGTGTGGCTCTTCATGGAGGTAGTTTATATAAATGGGTATAATGAAGAGATCAAAGAAAGGCAAATGACTTGGTGAATGGAGAGAAAATGGGGTGGAGACCTCTGCTCTAGTCTTAAAGCTAGTTCTGAGATCAAAGAGTTAAGAATGTCAGACAGATCAGACGGAGAAACAGAGGCCCAGAGAGGTGAGGCCCTTCCCAGGGGTCACAGGGCTGATTGAGGAGTGGGAGGCAGCTTCCGGTGATCACATTTCTGAGCCAGGTATCTCACTGCCCCATGGAGTCCCTCCTGTCACTCTATGCTCCACCCAATGGAGGGACACTTTGGGGAGAAAATTGGAGCCTCATGTGGCCCCCCAGCACTTTGGAGCCCCTCCTGCCTGTCCTTTCCTTGACTGCCAGCATCTAGTTTGTTTCGTGTGCTGATGTCTTTAGGGATTTCTGGATAGGGTCCCCGGACTGGGCACAGTGGTGTGGGGAATCCAGGCACTTGTACTGTCTACCCTCATAGAGTTTGGTCTCTCACCTTCATGCTACTGATGAGAAAAGCAACTGGTGTAGCCTCTTTGGTGGAAAATGTGGCCTTGAGAATCAAGAATCTCAGAATTGTGCATACCCTTTAACCTGCAGTCTCATTTCTAGAGATTAAGTCCAAAGGACTAATAAAGCAATGGGGTCCATGGCCGCATTGTTCATCCTGCACACACACAAAGGATTAATCTCAATGTCTATCACAAACGGATTGCTTAAATTATGGTGCCTTCATACAGTGGACAACTGGGTAGCCATAAAATAGCTTGAAGTAGTCCCTAAATATTTATGTGGGAATATTTCCATGCTGCTGGGTAATAGAAGACAGTTTTGGGTAACAGAAGACAGTTAAAAAAAAGGTATGAATATGAGTACAGATGTATACAAGAAAGTCTGAATGTCTATATACCAAATATCAGCCCTCATTACCTCTCAGTTGTGGGATCTGGGGTGGTTTTAATTCTGACCAGTATTTTCAGGAAAATGAAATTTCACAATGGTGACATATTATTTTTATAATGAGATAAAAAAAAAAAACAATGGTGGGAAAGTAAGGACTCAGCTGATCCCCTCGACTGGGTCTAGAGTACTGCTGTGGGAAGCCAGTAGCAGCCTGCCCCTTTCCTGGGTGCTCACCTTTGGCTCCTGGGGGTGGGGGCCACTCTGTCCTCATGGGTTCCCTGGGAGCCCCTACCGCTCATCTGCCCTGCTTTCGGGGACCTGTGCTGGATTTCCCCATGTCTTTGGGTGACCTGCAGTGGTGGTGGGAGCAGGGCTGCTGGCACTCGCCAAAGGGGATGTGGGAAGGGGGTGTTCCCATTGTGGGCTGTGGGCAGGGTGGGTTTCCTCTACTTCTCTTCTAAATAGATGCGCCAGATCTGCATCTGGGGGTTTGCCAGAGTGTCAACCTCTGAGAAACCAGGATGCAGTGGACCCTCCCTGTCCCAGTCCAGAAACAGCAAGGGTGCCATGGGCTGGCACAGAGCTGGCCAAGCGTGGCAGGGTGGGGTCTGGGACCGGCTGAGCGACCACCAGCAGGAGGAAGAGTTGGAGGGAAGGAGAAGCATCACCAAGAGAAACTTGGGCCATAAGGGCTGGGCTCTGGACATGCAGCCTGGTGACCGGCTGAGGCCAGAAGAGACTTGCTAGGCTTTCAGGGGCAGGGAGTGAATGGTCCACTCAGAGGGAAAAGAAATAATGAAATCCTCCATTGTCCGTGGGATCTTAGGCAAGTCACTTTACCTCAGAGCTCCCATCTCCATACCTAGGAAACTGGTGTCCCTACAGTCCTGTGTGCAAGGTGATGGTAGGGGAAAGTCTTCCAGCACCTATGGATGTAGAGGTAATGGAGAGATGCCTTAGGAAGTCACCACATAGGCAAAAAGCTACATTTAGGAAGTCTGAGAGCCCTTCAATCCCTCTAAAATACAGTGCTATCTTTCAATAATTCCATCTAGCCAGCTCTTCCTTCAGCATTTGCACGAATCACCATTCAGCCTCTGATAGAGGGGCTGGGTTGTTTCTGGAGGGATGGGAGGGAAGGGCACAACCTAAGATAATCACTTGTTGTGTCTCTGAATTCCTTGGCCATACAGGGTCTGCCACCACTGAGGCAGAGGATCCCTGGCAGAGCTCACTTAGAAATCAGGGGTGGGAGGAACTGGCCAGACCTTTTAAAACTGAGAACAGGTATTATATATATATATATATTTTTCCAATTAAATATATTTAAGTTATGCCAAACAGAATCACTGAGTTCAGACTGGTTAAAGGTGTGCATGTATGGTGTAAATTCCCTGTACACATATAGAAGTTACTTTTATTAGTTGAATGTGTTATTTTTTTTTTTTTTACAAAAAACATTCTGATCTGTTTCCTCTCCTTTCGATGTCATTCTTTTGCTTCAGGACCAGTGTCTGAAGCAAATGCCTTTGATACTAAACACAGAGAAGGGAAGGCAGTTTGCATTCACTCTTTGACAAAAAGGGATGCCCCCTACCCGTACAGCATACTAAAACTGCCCATTACAAGCGAGACCTTTTATAAGTAGAAAGGGGCACATAGAGGCAGGAAGAGACCTTGTTTGGGGAGGAGGCTTTGACTAGTGACTTTATGACATAAAAGATCAGACTCCTCTTGGTCCTGCCTGTCCTGGGATGTTTGCTCAGACCTTGTAAAAACTGAAATAGCAGCCTGGGTCCAGTAAGGCAGAAAAGGGATGGAACTCAGGCAAACAGAATTTCTTTCAGGCTTGATCACCAGCTGGCCTAGGTGGGGTAGGAACAGGGGCTGTGGGTGGGAGGATGCTGGGGGTGGGGGGCGGGTAGGTAGGAGTAAGTTGTAGGAAACTGCCCAATGCTTCACTAGTTATGCTTAGTGCAAAACTTAGGTGTTTCCAGAGTAGCTACCTGGCTCATGAGTGGAAGGGTCTGCTGACTTGGATTCAATTAATATTAAAATGACAGGTTTAAAAAGTGTTGAAAATTCTAGATCCATAGGAAATGATCAGGAAAGTATGCTAAGATGTATGATGGATATGATAATGTGTTTTTGGATGTATGTGTATACGAACATTTATATATGTGTATGCTGTAGGTAAACAAACACACAAGGATGTTTATCACAGAGTTATTTATGAAAAAGTCAAACAAACTGCTGTGTACCTATGCAATTGAAAATAATGCAGCTATTCAAGGGAATGAGGCAGAACTATATGAACTAACAAATTAGGAGTGAAAAAACCCAGGATCGCCAACAAGTATGTTCTATACGAATGTGACCCTATTATATATTACAGGGATATGTAAGCACAGAAAAAGGTCTTGAAGGTGACATATGAGTACGAAGCATAGTTATAAGTGGGTAGTAGGAATTTAGGTAATTTAGACAATTTTTTTTAAAATGTAGTTTTCTTTTTTTAAGCACTTTTTTCTCCCAACTTACTTTTCTTTTATATATACATTCTTATATGTATGTATTTCTTATATTTACATATATATGTATATATATATGCAAATGTTTATTTATTTTTGAAAGACAGTGAGAGAGAGAGCATGTAAGCAGGGGAGGGGCAGAGAGAGAGGGAGACAGAGGATCAGAGCCTGATGCGGGGCTTGAACTCAGAAACGGTGAGATCATGACCTGAGCTGAAGTCGTACACTTAACCTACTGAGCCACCCAGGTGCCCCTCCCAACTTACTTTTCTTAAGTAAAGTTGGATTACTTGTGTAAAAAAGAAATAACACACGAAAATAAAAATCATAGAGAAAGTCCCAGAAAGCAAAAAGGTAGAGTGTGGACCAGGAAGTGCAGTAAAAAAAGACACTTTGATCTCATTTTGTCAAATTCCAGCTGTAAGGCCTTAGATTTCCACATCGCTCCTCTAGAGAGGACAGAGAATTGAGGTTCTGAGAAGTTAACAATTTTTTTTTTTAACTTGACACTTGGTACATGTCACCCTGTTAATTATTCTCTTCTGTGAGCTTCCTGGCACTTTAGATAGTATTACGTTTTAGCTGGAATGCAATTTCCTGTGCATCTTCAGATGCCCCAAACATTTACTAAGCACTGTTCAGTCCCAAACCTGTCACTGGGAAGAAGCCCACGAGTGAATGGAGCCAGGCACTCAGCCAGGCTTTCTCACGTTTGCTGTCCCTACGACAGCCTTCAGAGGCTGCTGCTGCTGCTGCTGGACTTCATGTCTTAATGACGACTGAGGAAACCTAGAGGCAGAGATGGGATTTGGATCCACACCTCCGGCTTCCAAGCTGGTGCTCCAAACCCCAGCAGAAGGAAGTGGGCTGGAACCCATCCCGCTTTCAAGCCTGTTGCTGTGAGCGCTGGGATGCATTCTCTTGGGTGCCAGGGCTTGGCTGACCATGGTCCTTGCAAGGGGCCACTCTGAAATAAAAAGTCCCTCAGTGAACGAATCTCCCTTTCTTTTGCTCTTTCCTTCCCGGTCTTGACAAGTGGGGCCAGGAGAGATGAGCTTTTGCCAGGAATTCAGCGAGTGAGTTTGCGTGGAGTGTCAGCTTCTCCACATTGCTGGGTATTAGCTTACCGCCGTCCGGCACCAGCAGCAAGAGCAGAGCCAGGCGTGGCTCCGGGTTTAAATATGTGAATTCATCTGGGCCTGGACAGCTGCATAGCTCAGGCAGGGAAGAATCTGCCGCCCTACCCTGTTTCCTTGAAATCCATACAGGAACACAGTTCCAAATAGCTGGTGCCAGGCTCTGCAAGCTTCTACTTGTAGAAGTGGATTTAAAAACATGTGAGGATACGTACCTCCTCCTGTGCCTCTGGATTTCTCTAGGTGTCAGCATGAATCTCATGGGAACCTTACAGTAACCCTGGGTGGTGGGCAGGGAAGGGGTGACTGTGACTAGTATGAATTCCCTTGCTTTCACTCCAGCCACCCCCCTCCAGTCCATTCCCAAAAAGCAATCAGAGTGACCTTTTCAAAATGTCATTCAGATCTCAGCAATGCTCTTCTCAATGCCTTTCTCAAAGCTTCCCAGCTCCTTACATGAGTTCTAGAAGGCTCTATGGGATCTAGCCTCTGTCTCCTCTTGCCCTGCTCTGGCTACATTGGCCTTCTACCTGTTCTTGAATGCTCCAGTCTCCAAGTCTGTCCCTATCTCACAGCCCTTGAACCTGCTGTCCCCCTCTCCCTGGAACACACTGTCCCCAGATTTTCACTGGCGAGCTCCTTGTCATCATGATGGTGTCACCTTGACTGTCCCCTTCCCAGAGAGGCTTTCCCTGGCTACCCTATCTTAAATATCACCACCCACTAACACCAATCCTATCATCTTTTTTCTCCTAGCACCTGACATCAAATTGGGTATTTGTTTATTGTTTTGATGCCTTGTACATCATTATTTAAGCACCAAGAGAGTAGAGACATCACTTGTCTTACTGCTTAGAATATGTTTGCAACTCTAATATTTGTTAAATGTATGAATGAATCCCTTTGCTAGACAAGGAAGTTGAGGCTCAGACTGCTGAAGGGTCTTGTCCCAGTTTACCCAGCTAGTGACTAGCAATGCTGGACTCCAACTTAGCTCCTATGTTCCAGCCTACAGTGGGTGAAACCCAAGAAGGAAAGTTCTTCCAGGGCCACTTAGGAGCAGACAGCCTCTCAGGGCAACATTCTTTTATGTTGATGTGAAGCAGCAGATCTTTCAGGGCTACAAGCCTCTGGGAGATTCTGCCATCTGTCGGTTGATGTGTTAGAGAGCCTCAGAAGGAGGTCATCAACCCAGCCACTTGCCAAATGGTGCCCATCCAGGAAGGAAGGACCAGAATTTAAAGAAACTTTTCCTGCCCATCTAGATAAGTTTTCTTGACCACAGAGAGGGGCATATGGACTCACAGATTTTTTAAGGACCTTTATTCAATCTCTCTGCTTCCCAGTGACAGGGAAGTAACTTGCCCAAAAGGCTACCCCATGACTTAGTGGTCCAGGTGGCCAGAACCAAGGTGTCCTGACTTAGCCAGACTTCTTGTCTACCCGCTTCAGACTTGCTGGGGCTGGCCCTGGGACAGAATACATCACCCTTCTGTACACATTGCTTCCATGTGTTTGGCTCATCAGCACACTGGATTGAGCCTTCCCAGATTGAACACTGGGGCCAACAAAGGGGAGTGCTGTTGGGGCCAAAGTGTCCATTGGCCAAGTTGGAGGGAGATAGTCACATAAGGAAATTCACACTCTTCCTATCTTATTAGGGGTCCCCATGATGGGAAAGTGGAGGAAAAAAATAAGGCCCTCTGAGGCAAATCAGTCCTTACTGGCCCACTGCCCCAGAGGTAGCCTTGGGGATAGGAGGAGACCACTGACTTGCTCCCTATAGTGGACTTGAACTGGTGTAAGGGACCAACTGAAACTGGCACCATTTCCACCTGCCAGAGTGTACTGCTGAAGAAGAGGGGGCAGGGATAAAAAAGGAACTGCTAAATACAGCGTGGCACTGCTTAGCAGCCCCTACCACCAATACTGACTCCAGTCCCAACCCAGAGAGGCACAAGTTATGTTGAACATTAAAACCGGTACCCTCTTTGATCTGAACCTTCCTTTCTTGATCATCCCTGGTGGTTCAAAGAATTCCCCCAGCTTACTGTTCCTGGTAGTGCTGAAAGAATACCCATAATCGTTACCAAACAGCGGACGGAGCAAGGAAACATGCCCCCTTTGCCCCACTGGCTCCCAATTGGCACTTCATTATAACAGGATAGGAGGGTGTCCCTGGCACTTCATTTATACACACACGTAGGTTTGCTGCTTGACCTGGGGTTTGATGGGTGCTAACGAGATGCTCCCTCTAGCCAGCATGCTCACCATGGCAGGGCCGCCTGCCTCCTGTTTCATGAAAAACAGCCCTGGTTTCCATCATATCCTAATTGCACTGCATCTGGCCTTCACTTTACCATCCCCCCCCCCCCCCCCCCCCCAGAATGCTGGCTTCTGGCTGTTCCCTCCTCCGGCCAGAACAATGCCGGGCTCTGGCCGCTGACCCAGACCCGGGCAGGCCTGCCAACTCCATGGCTCTCAATCCTCACTTTGCACATCAGGGCCGGCTTCCCATACCCATGGCCTCTCTGCAAGGAAGGTTAGGGAGGGTTACCCACACGCTCTGACAGACCACTTTGGGCCCATCCAAACTCTCCTTGTCCCTGGGTAGAACGGGACCAAGATGTGATCCTGAAAGGCTTAATTATTTATTAGCATTTCTAGCAATGTCTCCTCTCCCTGTCTCTTGCACTGCTCTGGGGTGTTCATTCCACTTGGACTGATACCAGTTAATGTCCTTCGCTTCAACCTGACCTGAAATTGCAATGCCCTGAACAAGAGTAAGTGGGGCAGCCGACACTTCACGAGGGGAGAAGGTTGGCAGCCAGGCCGGGAGCTTGCAACGCCCCATATGGGTCCCAGCTAGTACTTTGCATTTTCTTTTCTCTCTTCTTGGAACTGCTTTGTTCTCCTACTGCCCTCTAGCTTCTTCACTGCCTTGGGAAAGGGGTGGGGGCTGTCATGAAATAATAATCATCACCACTGTTTATTGAGAGATTACTGTGGGTGTCTAACGTTTGAGGCAGGGATGATCACATCTCCAGTCTCAAGCCTAATAGGGGTTAAATGATTTGCCTGAGAGTCTACAGCTTGGACAAGTCAGAGCTGAGATTCAACCCCAGCTTCTTTGGTGCCCAAGTCCTCATGTTCTTGGCCACTGCATTGTGCATCCCTCTTTCACAGAGAACGTGGCTTGGCTCAACCCTGGAACCCTTGAGAAGCTGCCTTTGACCTTTCTTATTCGGTCCCCTCAGCACCAATCATGCACACTCAGATGGGAGTTGAAGGAACTCCCAGTGGAAAACACCAGAGGGACCTGCAAGGCCCCCACAGCTGTGTGTTTGCCCTCCCAAGGCCTGGAATCCCACAGCCACTTCCTGTACCCCGGCCTGGAAAGCCAGTCACACGGACCAAGAGTATATCTGCCTTGCACTTCTTGGTGGCCTCTAATTTCCCCGATGGATTCTGCAAGGTGTTTCCTGTAGATCTTGCTGACAGTCTTTGTTGGCACGTAGCAAAATCCGTCCAGAACATCACGATCTGCTGGCTTCAGCCTGGACCAAGTTTTGTTTTTGTTTGGCCTTAAAAAAATCCTTCCCCCCCTCCTACCCCCCCAACCAGGAGCATGGGGGTAGGAGGGAGGAGAAGGCAAATGAAGGTAAAAATATTGACAGAGTGAAAAATATTGACTATTACTTCTGTTTCAAAGATGGAAACCTCTGGGGCTGGGATGCGTTTTGGCAAGTTCAGGTTGGGCTGTGGTTGAAGTTTGGGATCAAGGTGGCAGCCTTGCCTTTATGCCTCAAAGTATACCCTTCAGGAGGTAATGGGAGCCAAGCCTGGGAAGAAAAGAGAGATCCCTCCTGTTTTAAAACTCAGCTTTTTCTGAGGAGCTCAAGGAGCATTTGAGATAAGCCATCCAGGGATGACAGGCGCAGAGGGTGCCCTGTCCCAGAGAAGTGGAGGTGACTGGTTTCGAGTTACACAGAGCACTGGAGTGGGCTGGAGAATCAATGTAGCTCTTCCATCACTGTCTTAGCTGCTGTAAAACTAACTCATCAGGGCAAGGGTGGCTGGATTTTATCTTCAAGCATATGGCATATCCCCACTTGGTATGTGTCAGGTTATTAGAGCATAGTCCCTATGGAGATGCCATTTTTATTACCTCGGATTAATATACAATCGGGGGATTACAGACAGAAGCCCTCTGCTTGGCATTCTTTAGAACTCTCCTGTAGGTAGATACGGGGACATGCCGAGCAGGAGACCCTACCTGGCCAGTAACGTCCAGTGCTCCCATACACTGTGCTGTAACCACTGAGATTATCCCAGGTTTGTTTAAATGTGGGAAATGAACTCTTAGCTGGACTGCCAGCCTCAAAAATAGGCTGCTGCTGCGGCTGCTGCTGCTGCAGGAACAACAGCAACAACAGACAGTGGCTGATCAAGAAAACAGATGGCTTGCTCAAGCTGTCCAGCTGATGGACCAGGTGGGGTGACTGAGGAGCCAACTGTGTACTTGCTGCTGTTGCCAGTTTGGGCAACTGCAAATCAGACAGACAGACATCAGGAAGGCGCTTATGACGGAAGACCCTTAAGACAGGGCCAGAGGAGGTACCTGAAGCACCTTAATCACTTATTTAAGTTTGATTAACTTTTCAGAGATGTGATTGGAGACCCAGAACACAGGGAGAACATGACCTCCTGGATCATTGCTGATGAAGAGAAAGTAGAACTTGGGGGAAATATATGAAGGAGATGGGCACATAACCTGAGACCTTTAGGTTGTAAGGAACCCTAGAACACATCCAGTCCAACTTCTCCATTTTACAGCATAAAAAACTAGGGCTTGAAGAGGGAAGTGATTTGTCAAACTCCTAGCAAATGGATAGAAAGGAAAACCAGAAAGAAAACCCAGCTCCCATCTCCTGGCCCAGAATAACCTCCTACTACTCAATACTTTCTATATAATAAGACTCTTTTTCCTAAGAAACCTCTTTTACTTCCAAACCCAAGTAAGTACCATTATTTAGTGGAGTAGGTAATTTATTAAATCATGTCAAAGCTGAAAGACAGAATCTGTTTTGAAAATACTAGGGGTTCTCATGGATGGTGGAAGTGTCTTAGACTGCACTGCCAGCAGTAAAAGGATCCAGAGGGAGGACGGTGAATCTCTCTCAACTTTGTACGCTGGGTAGCACCCCCAGGAAACTTGCATTCATCCCCACCAACAGATTAGAGCGCTAAGGGTCCCCAGTGAAACGAAGATGGAAGGAGGCTTGGGACCGTGTGTCACAGTGGGGAAGGGACCATCAACATTGATGAAAATATTTATTCTGCAGATGGTTTAGGGAACATGACCATACTGTTCAAATACCTCATCTTGTGTAAGCCTAAGATGTCAACCGGTTGGGGGAAGGCCACAGAGAGGAAGTATGAAGAATTTTGGTATAGTCAAAATATGGCTCAACATGGAACAAGCTGACCTGGCTCATAGATGTTTGCATAGTTGCCAGATTAATCCTGGGCTGGGACTGTAGAAGAAATTCAGGGGAGGTTATACTGAGTGGCTGTGAAGATCCCACTCCACCTAGATCCTCAAGCCTACAAACTGAGCCTGTCCCACCGCACTGAAGTCAAATGTGTGCTCCGGAAAGGAGATAGGACCCACTGGGGAAAAGAAGCAGCTCCAGAGTCAGGCTCCCTGGACCGGCATGCTGGGCCCAACACTTCCTAGTTACATGATCTTGGAAAGTCACTTACTCTCTACATGCCTCAGTTTCTACGAGATGGGGCTAATGACAGCGTTTACTTTATAAGGTTTTAATGAGGCTCAAATGGAATAATCCATGTAAAGCATTTGGCACTGAATGTGCATAGTAAGTGCTTGCTAGATGATGGCATCTACTATAATTAACGACATCCTTAGAATCAGCATTATAGTCAATGACAGCAGTATTTTTATCAATAGGGAAAGGTGGGCACTGCCTCCAGTGACCATTTCGCTTTTTGTGGCAATGTCTGGCCAAATGTGTTAATCTCTGATATTCTCATTACTTATTCTCTGAGAGCATGGATAACATGTCCCTGTTGGCTCTGTGTTATTCCAGTTGGGAACATCTATGGGCACTGGTTGAGGCTGTGCTTCAGAGACTATCTCAGCCCACCTTTCAGTATGAGCTTTCTGTGGACAGACTAAGAAGCTCGGGGTCACAAGCGGTCACTCTGCAAAGCCCTGCCAGCCCTCAGATGTACGGCAGAAGTGGTCAGGGGTGGTCGTTTGTGCTGGGAATGCTCTGCAGATGCTCTGTGGCATGGAAACTGGCCTTGCGGGCCCCCCAGCATGCAGCAACAGGGCTAGCTATTGCCAGGCACAAGCACTGTTTATCTGGCCAGACATCTTCAGAGGAGGAGAGCTGTGGAGTGCAGCCGGACCCCTACTCTGTCGGGAGAGGCGCACTCTGGGTGGTTCTAGAACCAGAAAACATGACTCGAGTCTGGTCTGGTGCAGGGTGCCATCCCAGCAGCTGGATAGGGGTCCCCACAAGATGTGGAAACTGCCTTTGGGGTCATCTATGTTCCTAACAGTGTTAGGAGCATTGGGCTCACAGGCAACTCTGTTAGGAGGGAAGGAGCCTGCACATTGGGGAGTAACTGGGAGGATAAGGGAAATCGGGGCTTGGGTTTATTTTGGAAAACTTGTGCTAGGTTGTTTCCATTTTCATTATTTTTCACCTTCATAAATATAATAATCACCTTTTTTTCAGAAGGAGGGAAATGAGGCTTGAAGAGTTGAACCATCTTGCCTGCTGGGATGAGTCAGTGGGCTGGGTTCAGAAGTCCATTCTCTAAGACCCCCATGAGCCTGTGTATGGCCAGTGTAAGGTTATCAGAACTGGACCAAGCAGGGTATTGGGGGGCTGAGGATCCCAGGTACAGAGAAGCAGCATCTTTATCTACAGACCCAGATCATGAGACAGTCATGAAAAGTCCCCCCATTGAAGCTCCTATCACCCAGGAAACTTGACATTTGCTTGGGTTAGGATGAGCTAATGGGCCTCTCTGTTCTTGCCAGTTGGGGTCTCCATGGTCCATTAGCTATATGACCTCTCACACTCCAGACTCAGTTTGACTGTTATGGCCTTGCTTAGCTTCTTTCCACTGCTTAGAATATCCCCCTTCTTTTCTTTCCATGTTCAAACCTCAACACATTTCTTCTTGGTCAGATCATGGTAATAGAATTGGCCTTGGACAGCTGCAGCTAGATACAGTGGGTGCAGCAGTTGTGCAGGAAAGGAAGATGGAGTTGGAGGCTCTTGAGAGGCAGTCAGTGGGTGCCAGGGTGGAAAAGACTTCTTTCTTCACCCAACACCTATTTACTGAGCACCTACTACATTCTAGGCACTGTGTGAGACAAAACAAGTCATGATCCCAGTCTAGTGTGTAATGCTGGGAAATGAGACATTATTCAACTGAATTCACAAACAAACTTACAAACTGGGGAATATGAGACTATCTGGCAGCAGTCCTGTTCTAGTCTGATGTTGAGGGAAGGGCAGGGAAGCTTCCTCTGAGAAAGTGTCCTTTGACTTGAAATGTAAAGGTTGAATAGGAGTTGCTAGGTAAAGAGGGGCAAAAGAAGCTCTTATGCAGAGGGAATGACATGTTCAAAGGCCCTGAGGCTTTGCACTTGAGCAGAGTTAAACCAGAGCTACCAATCAGGTGTCCAGTAAAGTTCTCTTGTTTCCTCTTTGTCACTCTCCTTGGTTCTAAGGCCTGTGCTTTCTACCCCTAAACCATGGGGCTTTAGGCTGATTGCTGGACTTCTCAGTTTTGGGGAGTTAACCTCACCTCAAGGTTCTCACCATCTATGGCTTATGTGAGTCCTCGATAATTAAGCCTTGAGAATTTTCCTTTACTCTGCATTTCTGATGCATTGGACTTGGCTAATTGTTTCAGATTTACAAAATGTCAAGTAGTGGGCAGGCTGGCAGGGCATATGTGGATTTAATTTCTGGCTGTGTGACCTGTGACACGTTTCTTACCTATATCCAGAGTCTTGTTTTCTTGGTCAACCCAATGGAAACAGTGCTTTTGCAAGTTAGTTTTAAGCATTGGCTATAATATTTGGATGGTGTGTCTGTTTTGCTTACTGTGTGTTTCCACCACCCTGACATAGTGCCTGGCACATAACAGTCACTCAAGAAACATTTACTGAATGTGTGAGAGGCTCAGGCACCATGGACTACGTTAAGAAGGTGTTCCATGGTCAGGCAGTCTTTTCCTTTTTACCACTGACACCATTTCCTATGACACTGTCAGGTCAGGGCAGGCCTTTCAAAAATACCACACATAAGCTTTGTAATTCTGCTGTTACCCACTTTGACCAAAGAGGGCAGCCGTCAGCATTCTTCACTTTATTTTCTTAAAACAAAGGTTGGCTTCCTTAAAAGGCACTTGTATCTAATCTCCAGCCATCCCTCCACACTCTCAACATTAGCTACCTTTGATAAGTGCCTCGGGGCTTGAAGATCTATAGTCTGGCCTTGTTCTTCTTCATATCTGTTTTTGCTTGAGTGCCCACTGGAAGGTCCTGAGCTGACTGGAAGGTTCTGAGTAAGTGGAGCAGAGGAGAAGCAGCAGAGACTGCTTTCGAAAAGAGCCTCTGAGCTGTGTCCACCTGGTGTCCACAGTCTTCCTGGCTGAAGTCAGGGAAGTTAAAGAGAGAAAGGGGGAGTCTTGACTGTTTTAAAAGCTACCCAAAGGGTAAGTTACAAATGTACCACGTTCCTTTTGGCATCTGTGCTATATAATCCCCGGAGACAGAGAGTGGACATTACTTCTTATTCAAACCACAACAAAGTCCCCCACCCATCCTCGCTGCATTTTGAGAACAGATTTGCTGTCTGTCTGCAAAGACACATCTGCAGGTCTGCTGTACAAACGAGTGAAGAAGTCCTTTTGCTGAATAGTTCCTTGGGTTTCCTACTCTTGGACCTATCCTGGAGTCCCTCGGCTCTCCTAGCAAACAAAATCCCAATTAGTAGAAAAATAAAATACTACAGACAGCTCCTGAGATGTTGCCAGCTGTTCTGGTCTCACAAAAATGACCTGACCTGAAAGCTCTAAGTTCTGAGAACCATTCGTCGGCACGGTATTTTTCTGGGCACTGCTTCAAAGGGGCCATGGTTGAAGACCAGGCTGCTATTCTGGTGGCCTCTTGTGTGGGATAAAGTTTCCCATGGGCCCCTGGGGAGGGCTGGAGAGCTCAGCAGGGGGTGTTCTGAGCACCCCTGACCTGTGTGTGCCTGCATGACAGTGAGCAGGTCAGTGCCTCTGAACCAAGTGGAGTAGAGCTTTCTAGAGGTCATCATGCCTCCTAGGCTCTGGCACATGCTGAGCTGAGCCAGTCAAAACACCCAAGGTAAGACCTCTGGGAGAAGTTAAGGGGCTTGGAGGGGGATGTTGGAGGAGACAGGGATTCCTTAAATCTTAACTCTGAAGATCAGAAACAGGATGTGAACTGGAATTGGACCATTGTGGGTCTCAGGCAAAGTGGGGCAAACAAGGCCTGGACTTGTTTCTAGTGGTTTCTTGTGGCTTTGGCACCCTCCAATCAGCTGACCAGTCGGGCACCCATTTGGGCAGATATCATCCTAAGGGCTGTTGGCAGGGACAAAGTGATGAGTTTATCACTGCCCACCTGAGAAATGTCATGTGTTGGGGCAAGACCCAGCCTATATAAAGTTGGGTATCCCTGCCTACTCTTGGCTTCCACTGTTCCCCTGCCCCTTGTCACACACTCTGTTTTCTGTTTCTCTGATGGGCTAGACTGTCCAGCCCCCAGGCCTTTGCCTCTGCTCCCTCCCCCATCTGAAGACCTTTTCACTCTCTTTCTCTCAGCTGACTTGTGATTTCTCAGATCCCAGCTTAGGCAGGATGTCCCTCTACCACACGCATCTATATAGCACCACCAGGGTCTTACCTAGGGAGTAAGCACCAGCTTAGAAGGGAGAGGGTATTTCTGTGGTCTGGGCTTCTAAATGGCTAGTAAGGCAACTTCTGCTACCAAAGTGCTCACCAAGTGTGATTAAAATGGCTGAGGCTTTGCTCCACAGGGGGTGATCAGGAAGGGAATGTCAGCACCCCAATGCACAGAAGTGCCTAGCTTGGTTGGGTGTGTCTGATACACGCTCCGGTGGCTCCCTGGGCTATAACCATTTATCTTCTTAAGATAGAAATAAGCTTCTTGAGGGTAGGGCCTTGTCCACCTGCTGACTACTGGATCCCCAAGACATAGCACAGGATCTGAGGCATGTAGTCAAACACTTGTGAAATAATGGTGAATGAGTGAATTAATTCTAAGTACTCATGTTAGAAGGAGGAAAAGGAGGGGGAGGGAGGAGGAGGAAGGAGGAGGGTCAGGGAAGAGAAAGGAGGAGGAGAAGGAGGAAGGAGGAGGAGCAAGGTCAGGGAGGATAGAGGAGGGAGAAGGAGAAAGGAGGAGGAAGAGGAGAGGGAGGAGGGGAGAAGAGAAAGGAGGAGGGTCAGGGAGAAAGAGAAAGGAAGAGAGTCAGGGAGGAGGATAGAGGAGGTACAAGGATAGAGGAGGAGGGTGGAGGAAGGAGGAGGAAGAACAGGAGGAGGGGGAGGAGAGTAAGGAGGTGGCACCACTGACCTCCTTTTTGATGCTGAGCCTTGGGTTTGTCATCTGTTGGTGGAGTATGGGTGCTGTCACTCCACAGGCATTTATGAACTGAGGCCTCTTGTAACAAGACCCCATGACTCACCTTTTTAAACATGAATTTTCAGCATATGGAGATCAGGGTTGCATTTTAGCATCTCAGATCACATTTTACCTGCCTCCCTCTTCTTCTCTGGATGACCTTTAGGAACTCAGACTCCTGACCTGCACTACAAGAGCTAAACAGGAAACCATCTTTGTCTCCCTTTATTGTATTACCTTCGATTCCCTCCTGTAGCCTCATCCTTCATTCAAGAAACATTTTGAGAACCCTTGGCACATTCTAGGCACCGGCCAGGCGCTAGGGGTCACAGATGCAGTCCTATTGTCTTGTAAGTAAGGCTGATGAGTGCCAAGGAACTGACCATTAAGGTAGAATGTGTTTGGGAAGAAAGGAAGCCAAGAAGACAGGAAAGATTTAGTGAGGCCTGGGATGGGCAGAAGGCTTCCTGAAGGAGGTGGCATTTTAGCTGGGTGGGTCTTACAGGGAAACAGACACGTAGGCAGATGGCTGAGGGGAAAGTCATTCTTACTGAGACAAGGGGCATCATAGGACAGGTCAGTGTAGTGGGGGGGGGGGGAAGTGATAGTGTAGTGAAGTGGGGGGGGCTTTGCAGTTGTAGGACTTGAGATGAGGCCTGAACCCCAGAGAGCCCTGTATACGTCAATGAGCTATTCAAAATAATCTTCTTATGCTGCAAAACCAAGGGAGGCTTGAGGAGGAGCTGCTGTGGGTAGGGTTGCTATTTCCATCTCTTCCTGGGAGAATGAGGGGGATATGGGGAAAGGATCTCCCTTCCTACTTCCTGTGCTTTGGGGTGCTGACATTCCCCTTCTGGCCACCCTTTGCAGAACAAAAGCCTCAGCAATTCTAATCATGCTTGGTGAACACTTTGGGGCAGTTGCCTTACCAGCCTTTTAGAAACCTGGACCACAGGAACACCACCTCCCTTCTCAGAAGGTCCTCACTCCCCAAGTTAAGTCAGTCCTGAATCCAGGAACCAGCCAGTCCTACGACTTTTGCCCTGTCCTGGGTCAAATGATCCACACCTTTGTCCCAAGCTGGCTGTGACTACAGGAAGAAATTGAGGGTAGCTGACTCTAAAAGTGGTTATGCTGAGAATGAAATGCAATAATACCAAGTCCAGATGTATGCCTAGGTGGTGACTCTTAAATTTTGTCTTTTAATAGTTTAAAATTGAGATCACCACTTAAAACGGGAAAGCGGGAGTGAAAGGTCGGTTTTGCTTGTGTTCCTTTTGAATAATCTCAAAGTTCCAGGCAACTTGACCTTTCTGGGCCTGTGTTCCCTTTGCTCATCTCTCTGGGCCCCTTCATTTCATACACAACCGACGTCAGCTGGGGCCCCAGCATGTTTCCTAGACTGCTCCAACAGAAAGCCACACTTGCTTCCAAGGTGAGGGGAGCTAGGAGCTGGCACGTGCCCCTCCTCCCCCTTGGCCAGGAGGTCCAGGACAGGGCATCCCCGGCTGGCCTTGTCTGAGGACCCTAGGGCACAAGGCGGGCACTGAGAAAAGAGGCTCTGTGCAGAGAGAGGTTTTAATATCCTCCTGCCTTTAATAGCTTTCCCGGAGATGGAAACTTGGGTTGAAATGATTTGCAGCTCTCCAGATTTTTCTGAGTGTGTGTGTGTATTTGGGTTTATTTTTAGCCGCAGGGGTTCGTTCCTTGCCAAAAAAACCTGCTTAAATAAAACCAAGATTAATATTTTTACTTAACGGAAAGAGTTAGTCAGGACAGGCTTTGAACTGGAGACTCCCTATCTTGATTGGGAGTGCATCTTAACTGTCTGGCCATGGCTTCCACAGCAAGGAAAAAGCCCTTTGAAACTGACCTAGAGAAGTGCCCTCAGAGTAGGATGCAGGAAGGGCCTATTGTGAGACCTCGCCAAGGGGCATTCTTCCTCGAACAGGCTGCCCCTCCCTGCCCCCCTCATGTTCTCCAGGGCCCTCTTCCTGGAAAGGCGAGGTCCTGGCTCCCATCAGAGCCCCAGGACTCTGCCTCACTTCCAGCTCCTTCCGTAGACCCTCCCCACCAGATCTGGTCCAGGCTTCTGCTTCCTCTGGATTCAGATAAAGCAAACGGAGTCTCTCCTCCGGGATGGGCTGAGGCCGAGATCCGCTTCGGCCTCTAGGGGAGTTCCAGATGCCTCTCCCCATGGACAGACCTCCCCCCTCTTGTGCCATGCCAGCAATTTGTTCTTGCTCATACTGCTGTGTTTGCTATACTTGAATATCATTTACCTGTCTCCTTGCCTGCCTTTTTAAACTTGGCCCCTGAATTCCTCAGGGCCTCATTTATCTCCGCGTCCCTGTGAGCCTAGCACAGTACTCCATAAATGATTGTTGAACAGATGTTTATCTGGCCCTATGAACTGAGAACTGCTATTATCCCCTTCTGATGGAATAAAGCTCAGAAAGACTTGGTCATAGGCCAGAGCTTACCCAGAGGAGTTATTTATCTAATCTTTTTTTTTTTTTTTAATCACCCTCCACGTATGTGGCACTTCCTGCTTCATGTATTCAGCATCTACATATTAGGGACTTGTTTTGTGCCTGGCTCTCTGGTTGCTCAGGCTATAGCTGTTAGTAAAACAAAGAACCTGCCCTCTGGTGAGGCTTGCATTCTAGTGAAAAGCACAGGGACATAGGCTATGTCAGATGACGGCCAGTGCTGTGGAGCACAGTAAGGCTGACCGGGGGCTATAGGGAATGGATGAGGATGGGATATGGGGGATTGTGGAGGCCTCCTGACCAGGTGATATTCGAAAGAGGTGAGGGAGGGAGCCCTGTGGCCACTGAAGGGTGTTCCAGCGGGGGAACTTTAAGGGCAAAGGGGAGGTGAACAAGGGGTAGGGGGCTGGGGCCCAGAGCACAGCAAGTTGCCGTTTCCAAAGGGCAGGAGGGTTAATAGGACTGGGGTGAGTGAGGGGCATTTTTAGGAGCTCAGTTTTGGATGGCTTGAGTTGGAAATGTCTTATTAGACCTCCAAGCATAAACGTATACTACGTATAGACTTGTGTCGTGGATGTTCTGGGATGGAGGTTGCAAAAAGGGGAGCTGCCAGTTGTACAGATGGTATAAAGCCACAAGCTGGGTATAAGTGAGAGGAGGACGAGGAACCACCACTGCCTGGATTGAGCACCGTGGAGGTCATGGGTGGCATTGACGAAAGCTGCTTTGGTGGAGTGGAAGAGGGAGTTGAGGTCATGGCAAGAAGCTTTCAAGGTTGGCAATTATCACCCCAATTTGTAAGCCGGGATGGGAAGTGACTTGCCCAGTGTTACACAGTGACAGGACAGTGACTGCATCCAGGTCTCACGTGCTCCATGCTTGTTCATTCCAGTGTATCATGGCCACTTCTCCAGGGGTTTGCTTGATCTGCCCTTTCAGCCTCGGAGTTTTTGTAGAGGGGCTTTTGGGGCTTGAGGTTGTGGTGACAAATGGGGTGGAAACCAGACAGATCCAGTTAGAGCCTTTAGGTCTCTGCCCTCCACCCTTAATCCCTAAGGCCCTTTCCTCAAACGTGGACATCATCAAAGTGTCCCCAAAGAGGCAGCAGGTAATTGAAAAGAACTCGGAAACGGGTCACCGGAGGTAGATATGAAAGATTCCCGAGGGGGGATGCTGAGTCGGGTCTCTTGCTGCCTTCCTCTGATTAGCACATTTAAGAGCCTACAAGTAATCACCGTCAGCAACATAACAGTATAGCATCTGTTTAGCTTCAGGGTTACAGCGTGCCTGTTTATATATACATTGTCTCATCTAATTAATCAGCCTAATTAACCTCAGACTCATGGTGCTGTGAGAAACCTCAGGGATCATCAGGTTTTGTGGTTTCTAAATTATTTTATTTTCTTCCTTAAAAGCTTGCTGAGGAGCATAGTATGCTAAACAGATGATATTCTGTTATATTGCTGACGGTGATTACTTACAGGTTCTTGTTACTAATCAGAGGGCATGTGTGTGACAGTGATTGGGACAGAGTAGTGGTGTGGTCCAAAGGATAGGGGGTCACTGGGGGCTTAGCAGGGGGCCTTCCTCCTAGGGACCAATCCTCCTTTCTGATCCTTAGCAGACCTGACAGGGTGTGGGGAGGTGGAGGAAATTACAAACTGGTTTTCAATCAGTACAAATCCCATGAAAAGGTTTTCAGGCAGTCTGCTTTCCTGGGAGACCCACCAACTTTTGTTCCACTAGGAAGCAAAACCAGCCTCAGGGGACTTGACTTCCTTTTCATAATTGGAAACGGGGGACAACAATAGCCACTGCATAGAGTTATCATGAGAATAGAGCAGGATTGCCGGCATGCACTGCTTGGCACACAGGAGGGGTTTAAAAAATGATGGTTGTTGTTATCAATGTGTTCTAGACCCTCCCTCTCCTCTACACTTACTGGTGTGATGCAACGAAATGCAGGGAGCTAATGGTTAATGAGTGGGTGGGCAGCTGGAGAAGCAAGAGAGCCTGACCCTGCCCTATTTGGACAGGCTAAAATGCAGCATCTCCATGGGGCACAGGACCAGGGAATTGCTTAGTGGGCTGAGCCAGATGGTCTGTGGGCCTGCCTTGCGGTGGGTCCCTTGCTTGTCTTTGTTAGGAGCTCTTGGCCTCAGAAAGGCCCTGTAGATGGCAACGAGGAAATAACCATCAAATGAGTATCAGAGACGTCCTGACCCCTCTTTCCCTGGAAGGAAAGTCCAAGTCTGGGAAGGCAAGTGAGCCCACAGTGCAGGCCTTTCTGCTTACCTAGACCTTGCCTGCTAGGGTCCTGTCAGAAGAATGTTCCCCTCCCTGGGGTTGACACTAACAGTGACTTCTGCTTTTGGAGAAATTCATTCTAGCTGCTGGCCAGGTGGGCCTTCCTTAGCCCTGCTATCCTCCTAAAAATCATACCTTAAGCCAGCAAAATCATTCTATAGGACCTTCAGAGAGACAGGAATGGGAGTGTGTGTGTGGGGGGTGGGGTGTGCATGTGTGTGGCACTGGAAGTATCATACTCACTAGACGGATGAATCACCTCCTCTACCGTGGGGAGGATTTGTAGTGTTCTCAACAGGATCCTAACATGGGTAGAATCCATAGTCTTAAGTTGGTATACATTAATTCAATTAAGGGATCCTTGATCCAAAATCCAGCCAAACTTTCAGTTTTCCAACCTACTAGTAGGAAACTTCAACTCTCGGATCAGGGTAGAAATGTCTGGATTTGATTGAAGATGGTTGGATGTGGGGTAGTAGGAAAGGGTGAGGCAGGGGGTTTCTCATGGGTGTCTTGTCCCTCTCTGACTATGCTGATGAATAGCTGATGTGCAGTTTCTGGACACAGCAAGCAGTAAGCTGCAATAGAAGCCGAATCTTGTTTGCCACTGGAATTGTTTTTTTGCTCAAAACTTGTGCCACTTGTGGTCTACATTACTATGGATGGAGGTGGGGGCAGAGAGCACACAATTATATTTCTGGAAGGGAGGTGCCTTGTTTCTTTTGTTTTTGCAAGCTCTTACTAGCCCTCCCCATAAAAAAAAATAAAGAAAGAATATGATATAGAGATATTACCTTTACCCCTGGATCCTTAGGTGTATGATATATTTAAAAGGGCCCTACATACGTTTACAGATCTATGTACCAATTACATAAGCACACATAGCCTGGTCAGTTTCTTGTTATAGACGTTAAGTGAAAATACTATTTACTCTGTTTTCCTTTGACCTCTATACCTCTGGAAGCCCAGGTTCCTTTCACAAGGGGAAATAAGAGGTTCCAAGACTGAGAGTCAGGCTGTTCGTCATTCCCCCGTTCTCTGACTGATGCCTTCATACCTTGGAGATTAGCCCTCTAGCCATGAACTTTTAAACTTTGTCTTCCCACTAGGTGTGCTCTGTGGAGGTAGGAAATGGGACTTCTATTTCTCGTCATCACCCCGCCAGCACACCAACCCAGCTCACGCCCATGTTGGTTTGGCTGCTGGGGGACGCTGGGTAGACGGTGTGGGGCCATGTTCTAGCCTGAAGGAGCATAAAGAAAACCTGTGTCTAGCTCAGCCCCTCTATAAATCTGGCTTCCAGCCACTACACCAAGGTGGCAGGAACGGCCCACATGCTGCCAGCTCTAAGTTTGGAAACTGTCTTCTGTTGTTGTTGGAGAATCGTGACCTCCCACACCTCCCCTGTCCACTGTGGCCCCCAGGCCAGCGAATGCCTTGGAAGCACCCTTAATGCCAAACAAGAAAGTACAAAATAGCACACATTTGCATTGCAGAGAGAGAAACCGAAGCAAATAAAGACATGTTAATTCATAGACCTAATAGGCAGATTTGAGGTTGGCTGGTGTTTTTACTGTGGAAGAACTTTGTGGATCTCTTTGGGAGAGCAGAAAGTTACTTAATTTTAGTCCAGTTGGGTGCAGTTTTGTTTTTATAAAGAAAACACTGGTGTGGTCTCTGTGCTGGGCCTTTTCTGCTTGTCTTTCTGGACCATAACCATGTGATCTCATTTGGTCCTGGTTGGCTGCTGTTGGATTACATGTGGGTGATGAGATAGGATAGGTACCTGCGATGAGGTGGGTACTCCAGACTTAAAAACACCTTGTACGTTTGTTCTGACCAGTTTATGTGTGTCCACCCACATCTCCATGAAGTTCTGCATGATATCTTGAGGGGCTTGCCTTTCTTCCCATCCCAGAGAGAACCCCTAGGCCTTTGCTTACAGTGTATGTTAGAAGCTGAAGATGCTTAGATAGACAAAGAACAGAAGTCACAGTGGTGGTGGTGGTGGTACTATAACAGCAGTGACAGCAGACACACTGTTCTCAGTGTTTGTACTTAACCCTCACAGCATGAGGGTTAGGAGGAAGTGTTATAGATTAAGAAATGAAGGCCTGGAAGGGTTTAATGACTTCCCTCAGGCCATGCAGCACCAGTGCTGGGATTTGAACTCAGGGGAGTCAGGCTCCAGAGCCCTGGCTGTTCAGTGCTTTGCCATATTGCTGCTCCACTAGAATTAAGTATATCACTTGTAAGCTACCTAATGGGCATTGGGCCAAGACAATCAGAAATATTTAGGCGAAAAGAGGTGGGGAGGGCAGTCCACAGGGGTTTGCCTGAGGCCACACGGTAATGGTGGAATTGAAATGTGGCTTCCTGACTGCAAAAACTTACTCCCTTTTCAAAGAACTATTCTCAGATGAAAATGTTCCAAGCTCAGGCCATTTCAGGGTAAGGAAGGAACTGGCTCACTGTGTGTGCAGAAGCTTCCAGAAGTACCTACCTTTATGGGACAGGTCTGCTTATGACGTGTTATGTCTAAATGAAGTCAAGCCATTTTTGAGCCAGGAAAGGGTAGACGTTACTATTTAAAGGAGCCCCTTTTGTTATTTCTCCTCCCCTAAGGCAAAGACTCACTTGCTAGTTTACCTTCTGTGTTAATGAAGCAGGAGAAGGTGGAGCCAAATCAATTCAGGAAGAATCAATAGTAAAGTCCTGGCAGATATGCTTTCTGCCCAACAGTTAAGCTGTTACAACCTGACTGTGGGAGTTACTGTAGAGGAAATAGTCCCTGGGCCTCTGGGAGGCTGGCTCCCTGCCGAGGATGCTGCAACAAAGTTAGACACAGAGGTGGAAGCAGAATCTTGAGGGAGCTTGGCCTGGGATCTTGCCAACCTCTTATTTTACAGCAGACTTGGAAACAGACACTCGCCTCCTCCCACTGCCTCAGCTAAATTGCTAACTTTGCTAATGGGCTCTGTGTTTTACCCTCCCTGGCAAGAAGGTCTAGAGGGTCTGTTGGTTCATCTGGGTCCTGACATCACGTCTGACTGGGAGAGAAGGATCCAAATTCGTTTGGGGAGGAACAGGACAGAATCCAGTTGAGATGGGGGAGATTGGTGCCTAATAAAGGTGTTTTGTTTTATTTTGTTTTAATTTAAGAGATTAGAGTCCAATGAATTGAGAAACACTGTGGGACATCCAAAATGGAGGATAATGGAACTACCAGAATGGGCAGGGCTGTGTGTGTGTGTGTCTGTGAAAGGTATTCTGCTTAACAGACATTTATCGAGTGCTTATTTTTTGGGGGGCTAAGTACAACTGGAGACAAGAAAGAGTGACAGGATCTTAGGGCTGAAAGGGTTCAATTTGTGGCTCAACGTATGGCTGCTAATGTGTGCAAAATCCATTCCATCCTGGGCAAGGTCCTAGCATGAGAGCATCCAGACTCCCTTGATGGAGACACTCTCTGTCCCTATGGAACCTTCCCCATCTCTTGTTGCCAGTTTTGTTACTAGAGAACATTTTTGGTTGAGTCAATGAATACAACTTCTCTGCAATTTCTGCAGTGTCTTTAAGATCTCTCCATTTATTCCTCCATGTGCCCATTCTATAAATACTTTAAGACAGCTTTTGGGTACTTCTTCACTTAAAATATAAAGAGCACACACAGCCTCTTATAATCTCAAAGTAAATCCCTTCCCTCTCTGTGTTCTCAGGGCATGTAGTAAATGCCTCTCTTCCAGCCTTCCTCACACTGGGTCTGTCTAATTGTTTTCTTGTTCATAGTCAATTAATATTTACTGAGCAACTCCTTTCTGCCAGACATTGTACTAAGAAATTTCAGAAGATCTTTTGTTGAATCCTTATTCCAATTCTTCAGTGTAGGGTAGAGTCACACCCTCTTTACAGAGGAGAAAATTGGGGTTCAGTAAAGGAGGTGGCTTCCCTTCCCTGTCTTCTTGTCTGTGTAATGTGGATGCTAATACTGTCCCTGTAAGGCAGTCATGAAGAGTAAATAAATGACTACTGCACATAGTCGGTGTGTGACAAATGGGAGTGACTTCTAATGGCAGCAATCCTTCCATGGTCAGCCCATTCCGCTTTTGGTGATGATGATGATGATGATATTAATCATGTTTATGTAGCATACACCAAGTCTGAGACACAGTGCTGAGTTTCATGTGCATCATCTTACCTAATCCTTTCAATTAAAGAGATTGGTACCATTATCATCCTAGCTTTACAGAAGAGGAAATTGGAGGCCAGAAACAAAGTTACTTATCCACAGTCCTAATAGCCATAAAAGCAGAGCTGGGGTTAGAACAGTTCGGTCAGCTCCTGGGCACCCCCTTTTCCCATATGCTCCATCCCTCACCACATCCTAACTGTGCCATGCCATCTAAGTGCTGGGTACCCAGGGCCCGCTCAGAATGCTGACTGGGCATGGAAGGAAGCTGGGTGCACATGCATTGCAACCCTGCAGGCATGTCAGGACATGCAGAGGAAGAGCCCCAAAGGAGACAGCACTCAGAAAGATGCGTTGGTAGGAGAGAATAGGTCTGGGAGACCATGCAATGCTTAGATGGACAGTGGAGGAAAGGCAAGAGACTTTAACAAGAGAAGTGGATTTTCGATTATGGTGAAACCACAGAGTCAAGAAACTCCTCCAGGAGTGAGTGCAGCCTAGGAATTTCCAGGGTCGGCAATTGTGAACATTTGGGATAATTAACTTGAATGATGACTGCCTGCCTTCTTTCCTCCATTCGTCTCCCACCCCCCAGTGTCTCTCATCTGAATTCTTGCTTTTATAAACACAGTCATCTATTCAACTTGGCCCAGAGGTAAGAAAGCAATTCCAGGCACCTTGGGGGTTGGATGGCCCAACCTGAGACATGGTCCCTGATGTGGTTCAAGCCTCCCTAACCTCATTCCTGTCTGCGTCTTGCCTTTTTCTGCAGTGATCCGGGCCAAGGTGGTAGGGAAGAAGTTGGTGAAGGAGGGGCCCTTTGGCACGCTGGTCTACACCATCAAACAGATGAAGGTGAGTGACGGAAGCCCGTACCAGGAGAGTTCTGGGTTGTTGTGTCGTTTTTTTTTGCCAGAAGAGTCCTGGCCAGGGGAGGCAGGGTGGGTGTATGTAGCCCCTCCCCACTGCTGGAGAGGGTGTTGCTAAGGCAGAAGAAAGCGATGGGTAGGAGGTGAGGGCGGGGATGGGGGGTGGCTGCTTCACCCTAGGGCCAGCACAGGTGGAGTCCCTCAGAGGCCATTGTTAAGAGGCTCCACTGTGGAACCACACGGCAGAAAGCCTTGTTCCCTGGCAACTGTGAGACCTTGGCCAAGTCACTGCCCCTCTCTGGGCATTGGTCTTTCCATCTGTAAAATGAGGGGATGTGACTAGCTTGTCTTATGGGTTCTTCTGAGCTCTGACTTTTGAGTTTCAAAAGTTCCTACCAGTCTTATGCAGTTGCTGAGGTTACAACTTATGTTTAAGTCCTCGAATCTTTACACTGAACTTCTGCTGATCACAGGAACCTTATCCTGGTGTAGGAACTGCCCCTGCTTTCCCTATTTTCCCAGATCGTGCCTCCCAGTTGGTTAGCACTGTTTATTAAGCATCCTCCTATAACTGAACATATTCCTGAGCATATTTGCACCATGAAGCACACTAAGGAGGTCCATCTTAACAAAAAGAACATCAGATTTGAAACCTACAGAACTTGCTTCCTTGTCTCAGCTCCACTCCTGACTAGCCTGCTTCCCTTAGAACCACCCTTTCCTGGGCTTCAGTTTTGCCATCTGTTAACAGTGTGGGGTTGGGCTAGGTTCCCCTAAGAGCTCTTCCAACTCAGGCGTTTCAGGATTCTAAGTGCCCTGGGACACTGGTGGTATTACATCTAAGGGGGAGCTGCTTTGGGTGCCAGAAGGGGGTACTTATGTCTGCTTTCGCAGAGAGGGCTGGTGGCACTTACTCACCCTGAAGAGCACAGCTGGTCCACCACCCCACCTTTGTAAGCACCTCCCTATGTGCAGCACTCTGTGTCAGGAGCCTTGGAAGCCACGAGAAAGATGGGGTTCCCATGTTTAGGAAGTATAGTCAGGCTGGGAGAGAAGACACATGTGCGTGACTAAGCAGAAGTTCAAGGTGGGGTGTGCTCAGGTCCAAGGGGACTGCCAGCCCTTTTACTCACTGCCCATATTTGTGTCCTCAAAAACTAGAGCAGGACCAGACTCACATCAGGGACTTGGTGGATGTTTATCCATCTAATGGAGAAATGAGGGTGGGACTCTACTGGCCTGAAAACTCCCCAGAGGAGACAAGCCTTTGAGCCCCAGGGTAGAACTGAATGAGAGTAGTGATAGCCTGTGGGTGGTACCCAACCATTCTGGAGGCAGACCTCCAGGCCTCGTTATTCCTGCGTCCTGAGGCCTCAGGTTTGATGTACTAAGTTTGTGGAACCTGTTGCTTTCGATTCAACTTTGGAAACATCCACAGCCTTCTGGTTATGTAATGTCCAGAGTCAGCCCTGGCTAGGTGCCCTTGGCTGCCCAAGCCTGGTCATGGGACCAGCTTATGTCTTCAGATGGCCATGGGGAGTGAAGAGTGTGGAGGGGGGGAAACCAACGAGATCAACAACAACCAAAGAAACCCCCACTGTACAGCCCCCGGCAGCCAGTGAGCAAATGCCGAAGCATGTTAGGCAAAGCAGAGGTTCAGGAAACACCCCCCTCCTGCTCTGGAACAATCCATCACATTGTGGACGCCCTGTGGCCAGCAGATCTGAGGGAAAAGCTGGGAGGCAGTGGTTCCTAAGCTTGCCCAGCTTCCCCACTTCCTTCAGGGCCCGGATGCCAGGGTGATGAGAGGCCCTTCCTGTGGGCAAAATGTCCCACTTCCCCCTGGCTGGTGCCAGGCCGGCCTCTGCGGGGTGTTCAGAGGCCAAGTTACATTTGTTCACCCATCAGCTTCAGAGCACACACTCACTCCCGGGCTGGTGGCGTCACACTGTCCGTTCACTATCCTTCA
Source organism: Acinonyx jubatus (assembly GCF_027475565.1). Lineage (NCBI taxonomy): Eukaryota > Metazoa > Chordata > Mammalia > Carnivora > Felidae > Acinonyx > Acinonyx jubatus. Next base: position 125,288,378 of record NC_069387.1, read on the forward strand.
CCCAGGTTCATGGAACCAGGGTGCTAGACATGGGAAAGTAAAATTCCTTGTTTTACTTTTGACACAGGCTCAGAGGGGAAATGACTTGCCCAGTCATGCATTTAATTAAAGACAGATCTGGTTCCCAAGCTAAGGTGTTGGGATTCCTTCCCAATCCTGTGTGTTCTTTACATGACTCCTCAAATCTCCCTGCCATGTCACTTTGATCATTGATCACTGTCTAATGCCTTTTCATTAACTCTGCCCCTCCTACAAGCCCAATATTAGATTACTCCTGGAAGGGTCATTGCCCTTCTATCCTGAGAGGCCACTGAATTCTGCTGGTCTCCAGGTAGCAGTTGGTTAATCAGGTGTGGGATGTAGGAACTGGAGTAGTTCATCCAATTGTCCCTCCCTGCTCCCCTTGTCTTCTCACCTCTCTCTGTGCTGAACACTATGCTTCAGGCCTGGGATAGAAAGATAATGTTTGTTATAACGAAAATAAGACTCTATTCAAATAACATGTTTTGAGCATTTACTATGTACCCGGCATTCTGCTAAGCCTTTGCATGGATCAGTCCTCACAACAGCCCTGTGAAGCAGACACACATTATTCTCTATTTTACAGGTGAGATAACTGAGACTTAGAAAGGTCATGTAATAGCCAAGTTCATACCACTAGAAAGTGGCAGACTGGAGGGAAGCTATAGAGCCTTTGCCAACAAGGAGATTATAGAACAGCCGAGCTGCATTCATCACTCCTGCCCACCCCCACCCCAGTTGTATGTAGTTCCCCCAGGGAACAAAAAGACGTTAGCTTGGCTTTGTCGTTTATCTTCCAGCAGTGTAGCTCTTGACTTGCAACATCCTGCAAAGGGTGTACTGAAAACTCTTTGTAGGAGGGAAGGAGGAGAGGCCAGGGAGGCGAGCCTGCATGAGTTTTGGCACTGGTCCCTGGGTGGCTTTGTTCTAGTGGATTAGAGAGTCTACCCCAGAGAGTCAGACGGGGTGAGCCAGGGCTCCCTTAGAGCAGGACTGAAGGAACTCTGAGAACGTGAGAATTTGAGCCATCCTGTCTAACCTCTCTCTTCTGTCTCAGAGTTCCCACCCCCTCCCCTGGAACTTCTTACACAGATGAAAGGCAGGCAGACCCTCTCTCATATGCTAATTCCAGAACCTCTGGTCCCACTTTGCAGGCCCTCTTGAGTGTGCAGAGACCCACAGGTGTGTGTGGGGGGGAGCATTTGAATGTTAAGGGGGCTTACTGCAAGCCTAAGGTTGGAGATTAGCTGGAGCAGAGGCACTGGGCTGCAGTGCAAAGGTGGAAGTTTCCAGAATTGGTCGCTCTAATCTATAGGGACCTTATCTCCCATCAGGACCATGAGAAAGCGGTCTGCTTTGCCAGGAGCTGCAGTCTGTACAGTGGAGACATGCTCCCAGGCTGGCGCAGCGGGGGACAACACGTGGGGAACATTATGTCCCAGCTGGTCCCGGGAGGGTCCCATGGGGAGGCCCACTGGTCATGTGCTTTGCAAGTCCTGACTCTGGGCAGGACAGATTTGCTGGGCAATTGGAATGCTTGGCCCCTGGGGACTTCCTTCCTTCAGTGGTCTGTCTAATCAAATGAGCACTATAGCAAGGTCTCGCCTTTGAAGCTCCAGCTGGAAGCCTCTCTGACCCTCCAGCCCACAGGGAACTGTTCTCTTCTCAATGCCTGTAACTCTTTCTGGTCTGGGTCTCTCGTCCAGCCCTCAGCAGAGACTGCCTGCATTGTCATGTGCTCTGCCCCCCACCCCTTGCTAGACAGCCTGTTCTGTAAGAGAAAGGCTGTACACTTGGTATCTCAGTCAAGCATCTAATGTCTCTGAAACTCAGGTTCTTGGTCTGCAAAGGAGAATAAGTTGTGGGTTGAAAGGAGTTCATGATGTAAGACAGCACCCAGCACAGTTCTCATCTCTGGCAGCCAAGCCAGAATTATTTGACATAGCGATGACATTTCATGCTGTCAATGTAGGGTGAAGAGCAGGCATTCCATAAGAAATACTCAAAGCCCCCCAGATCCAGAAACTTCTTTCTTACATTATTTGTCTCTTTACCCCAAGGGAAGCTAACTTCTTAGAACTTTTGTGTACATACTATCAAGAGGGGAGGCCCAGAGGCTCATAGAGTCCAATGTGGTGTGTGTCTACACACAATAGAACATTATTCAGCCTTAAAAAAGGACATCTTTTCATTTTGACAACATGGATGAACCTGGAGGACATTACGCTAAGTGAAATAAGCCAGACACAGAAAGACAAATAGAGCATAATCTCACTTTTATGTGGAATCTAAAAAAGCTGAACTCACAGTTGAACCTCTCACAGAAGCAGAGTAGAATGCTGGTCACTAGGGGCTGGGGGTTGGTGGAGATGAGGAAAAATGTTGGTTAAAGGGTACAGACTTTCCGTTCTGTAGGATGAATAAATTCTGGAGATCTGATGTACAGCATGGTGACTGTAGTTAATAACACCAGATTGAGGGGCACCTGGGTGGCTCAGTCGGTTAAGTGACTGACTCTTAGTTTCAGCTCAGGTCATGACTCATGCTTTCGTGGGTTCAAGCCCCACATCGGGCTCTGTGTTGGCAGTGTGGAAACTGCTTGGGATTTTCTCTCTCCCCCTTTCTCTCTCACCATCGCTGCCTCTTTCTCTCCCAAAGTAAATAAATGTTAAAAATAATAATAGCAATACCAGATTGAATACTAGAAATTTGCTAAGAAAACAGATCTTAAGTGTTCTCACACACACACAAAAGGTAACTATGGGAGGTGAGGGATGTGTTAATTATCCTGATTCTGGTAACTATTTCACAATGTATACGTATATCAAAACACCCTGTTGTATAACTTAAATATATGCATTTTTGTTTGTTGATCATACCTCACTAAAGCTGGAGAGAGAGAGAGAGAGAGAGAGAGAGAGAGAGAGAGAGAGAAAACAACCTGCCTAGTCTGAAGTTCAATCCAGCTTTAAATCTCTGCTTTAAAAGATAAGGTTGGGCAAAGAGCCATAGAAAGAAGAGGAACAAACCTTTCCCTCTGCTGATAGAAATTTCAGTAGAACTAGTTTTAAGCTAACTTTTAGTGAATAATGTGCTCCAAGCACTATTCTAAGTCATTTAATTCTCAAAAATATTTTATGGAGTAATACGTTACCCCATTTTACAGGTGAAGAAACTGAGACCCAAAGAGGTAAAGTAGCTTTCCAAGTGGCTAATAAGTGGCAGAGACAAGAATCAGACTGGCTGTCTGTCTCCAGAACCAGAGTTTACCATTAATCCTCCAGTGCTTTGACTGGATTTGATTACCTTTAACATCTTTTCCAATTCTGAGATTCTCTGATTCTCTGATTGCAGGACACTACAAATGTATTACAGTCTTCCTAAATTTGTCAAACCAATTCTCAGTCTCTATGCATATAGACCTAATGATGCTTTGGGGATCAGTATTTAGGTCAAGATGGGATCATTATAAAGAAAAGATAACGAAATGAGTAACATCTGCCTTTACCATATTGTCACACTCAAAAGTGACGCTAAGTGGCAGTGCTGTGTCTGTCATACCCAATCACTTACGATGTATTAAAGTTCTGATACTGCATGCAAGTGCTACAAGCCCTGTTAAAATCAAGATTCCTTCACATTCCAAAGTAGTGAGAACTGAGCAGCTGAAGTCACTGGACCCTAGACAGGGACTGATCCTCACTCATAAAGCAGAAAGGAGATGAAGGGGAAATACCAACAAGGATGTACTGAGGCTCTGATGGCCTTGGGTCTGCAATATTTCAGAGCGAGGACTAAGTTGAAACATTTGCCAGGAACTCAAGGAACATCCACACCAGAGGAGAAGCTGATGGGCACAGAGGGAGTGCAGGGAATGTTCTTGGAAGGCCACACTGGATGGCATGCACACAGCAGTGCTCTTAAGCATGGTTCCTGTTAAAGCCAGAGAGGCACCATCCATCACTGAGGAAGTGGGGGGTAAGATCTGACCCGCCCCTGCTCCCCCGCGGCATAATTGAAAAGTGAGTGTGGACAGCACTTCTCACAGTGCTTGGCTGCGTTTCCTAGTTCAGCTGGTGAGCCTCTCGGGAGAAGAGGGCTAAAAGAGAGGCCAGGTAAATTAAAACCATCTGCACTGATGGTTGCACACAATTAGGGCAGCGTTCCCCTTAAAAAGGCAGAGGCTCCCAAACTCTGTGGGTCCAACAGACACTCTATGACGGTGGAGGTCCTCGTGGACCACCTACCCCCACCATCCAGTCCCCACTTAATAGAAAGTAAGGAGAAAACCTGGCCCATTAGTACAAATGGGAGGCACTTAGATGAGACACCAATGAGGCGATGTCTAGCTTTTTATTAATTACCATAAGTAAATTAATAACGCATGCAGGAGCTAAAGGAGAGACGTTGTCCTGTTGTAAACCCCTGGAGACCACCAGCCATCCAGGGCCTGTGTGCTCTGAGAGCTGGGAGGATAATGGGATTGGGCAACACCTCGCTGCCCCCTTCTACCTTCACCCACTCACACAGTTAACAGAGATTCCTTGACAGATCTGAACCCATGTAAGACTCGTGGCCATGACCTGGAATCACCAAGTGGGTCCAGCCTCGTTATGGTCATACCAGTGGCTCTGAGCACATGCACAAAAAGGAGGTGCAACAGCCATAAATAGCATTTGCCTGTATCAGAGGCCCTTGGGCATGACTCTGTGAGGCCACAGGAAGAGAGACCATAGGATAATGGTTAAGGGCATGGGCTCTGGAGCAGATGTGCCCATCTGGAGTCCTGCTTCTGCCATTTGCCAACCATAAGGCCTTAGATTAGCCACTTAACCTGCCTGGGGCCCAGGATCCTCATCTATAAAATGGGCATAAATAGTTCCTGTCTCATGGGGATGTTATGGGGGTTAATATTAGAGTGGGATTTCTCAACTTTGGTACCACTGATACTTGGGGACAGATAACTCTGCTGCAGGGGCTATCCCATGCATTACAGGATATTTAAGAGCATTCCGGGCCTCTCCCCACAGACGCCGGTAGCAGCCACACCCCCTCCCGTTTGTGACAATCAAAAATGTCTCCAGACACTGTCAGATGTTTCCTGAGGTGGGGATAAAACTGCCTCCAGTTGAGAACCGCCGTCTTAGAGGATGTTGTAGATAAAAATGGCCAAATATCACCATTTTCATACAGTTCAACTTAACAATTATAAAGTGTTTAGTTTAAAAATCTAGAAATTTTGTATACATGTTTATAGGCTTTGCCTGGGGTAAAGGAAACCAGTGCTTTCAACAGATGCTCAGAAAGATAAAAGCATGGAGAACCCTGGGCCTGAGTTCAACTTCCACCAACCAAACACAATTTCTGAGTCCTTGTCTGTAAAATGGGTACAAGAATGCCTACCTCTTTGGGTTCTTAGGAGGAGACAGTGAGGGGAATGTAAATGGAATGCTTTTATACACTGAAAAATGTCATGGAGATGTCATCAGAATGCTGGCCATCTGCCTTTTCGGCACGTGGGGGTCAAGGTTGGTGAGGTGGGCAAGGACCCCTTTCACAGCAAATTGTATGGATTTCTAGAAAGGTTTGGGATCTGAGAAGAGCATATGTCTGGTGCCGTGCTGTGGGTGTGTTAAAACGGAAGGTGTGACTGGCTGTATGGGAAGGTTTCTCCAGGATAGCACCACCGTGGCTCAGACAAGAGGAGGAGAAATGGCTGGGGAGGTCAGTGGCCACACGATGCTGGATTAAGGGAGTCAGATTCCCATAGAACAAATGACAGCAGGCTCTCCGAGCCCTGGTCCTGCTCTCATGACGTTCCTTCTGCCCACAGATGTACCGAGGCTTCACCAAGATGCCCCACGTGCAGTACATCCACACAGAAGCTTCTGAAAGTCTCTGTGGCCTCAAGCTAGAAGTCAACAAGTACCAGTACCTGCTGACAGGTAACAGCCAACTCTAGCATTTAGGTCAGGGTTTGGCCAAGGTCCAGCAGTCCTTCACTTCAGAAGGCTAGAGAAGGAGTGATTGACCCAGAGGTGTCCTTAGGACTTTGGCTTTTCACCCAATGAATTATAAGGACTGTCTGGTGTTGAGTGCACTTGGCTTGGCCTATGGTAGGAGCTCAAGGCTCTACACTGAGCTGGATTTTAGTGTGGATGCCACCACTGGCCCTGTGACGGAAACGGAGTTTTGTCTAGTTTGACACATTCTCAGCTTTACTATATAAATCAAAAGGGATTTCTAGGACCTGTTCCTCTATACCCCCACAGTCAACCTATTTATTAGGTCTGTTTGTGAAAGTTACCCACCTACAGGCAGTCAGTGTAGGAAAGGAAAAAACAAGAACAAAACCAAGAAACCACTGATGGGGACAGGAAGGGTTGATCTCCGTCCCAACTCTAGGGCTTCATGGGTTTAAGAAGCAAGTCATTTAACCTCTCTGAGCTTTGTTTTCCCCACCTGGGAAATGGGGACACAGTTTCCCCTAAAACGTATCAGGAAGGATGAAGTAAAATCACAGGATTGGAAAGTATTTAGCCCAGTACCTGGTCTAAGGTGGGTTCTCCGTAGGTGAGAATTCTTTCTCACCAACCCTGTGGCTGGGCTCTGGACACAACAACTCTCCTCTTGTCCTCTTTCCTCCTCTAGGCCGCGTCTACGATGGTAAGATGTACACAGGACTGTGCAACTTCGTGGAGAGGTGGGACCAGCTCACCCTCTCCCAGCGCAAGGGGCTCAACTACCGGTATCACCTGGGTTGTAACTGCAAGGTAATCCCTGGAGAGGGCAGGCAGGGGAGGTGCTGGCTCACGGCCCCCAGAAGCATCAGTTCCTGCTGTACTGGGCACTGGGCCCTTCTGCATGTTGGGCCAGAGCGGAAGGTCGGGTGTGAACAGGGGTGGTGAGGAATGTTGCCCCCTGGCTGAGTGGTGAAGAAGGTGGGGGAAGAATGCCTTTCTGCTATAATCTGCCCACCCGAGGCTGCCCACTTGGCAGCAGCTGGGGCATGAGGACTCTTCAGTGTCCCTGGCCTCTCCTGTGGCTTAAGGTTGTGGCAGGTACCAGATCCTTATAGTGGCAGGTCCTGCAAGCAGTCCCAAGCGAGTTCACCAGGGCAGCTGCCTCACTGATGGGCAAGCTGGCACAGGACTACTGATACCAAATGCTGCGGAAGGTCTAACCAGGGCCAATTCCTTGACTCAAGCGCAGAGGTCATGGCACACAGCCTGCCTGCTGTGGGAGGGAGCTGGGCAGTTCTCTCACTGAATTCTCACAACTTTGTGTAGTGTTTATTACTACTATGCTCATTTTGCAGATAAGAAAATAGAGGCTCAGGGAGCTTAAGTAACAAGCCCTAGGTCACACAGCTCCCCGATTTCACACAGCTCATGTGATTTCTAGTCGATGGCAGCTAGATGCCCAAAGTTTATGCTTTAATCTTTCTAATTCCTCAATTTCCACAACAGCTGAGATCTCTCATCCTTGCTTGTTAACACTTGAGAAAGAAGAGTTTTCTCAAATGTGTAGTTCCACCACTTTCTGGCTGCGTAAATCAGAGCAAGTTCCTTAACCTCTCTGAGCCTCTGGTTCCTTATCTGTAAAGGGAGATAGATCTGTTATGAGAACTAAAGAGAATAGCATAGAAGCACTTAGCAGGATATCTGCTACACAGTGGCACTCGGTAGGTGTTAGTGGGTGTTATTTACATTATTTTCACCAAGGGACTGATATGGCTGGGCTCCACCTTCAGTGCTCTGAATCTAGACTGGAGCAAGCATCAGGACTGGGGCCACCATGGCAGAGCCCACCAACCTTTGGCTGTTATCTAATTGCAGATCAAATCCTGCTACTACCTGCCTTGCTTTGTGACCTCCAAGAACGAGTGCCTCTGGACCGATATGCTCTCCAATTTCGGCTACCCTGGCTACCAGTCCAAACACTATGCCTGCATCCGGCAGAAGGGTGGTTACTGCAGCTGGTACCGAGGATGGGCGCCCCCGGACAAAAGCATCATCAATGCCACAGACCCCTGAGCACCAGACCCTTCCCCACCCTTCCCTCCCTTCCCGCTGAGCTTCCCTCGGACACTAACTCTTCCCAGATGATGACAATGACATTAGTGCCTGTTTTCTTGCAAATTTAGCACTTCGAACACTTAAGGAAAAGTCTATGCTGTCATATGGAGTTTATTTGGAACCATCCTCCTGGCCCCACCCTGCCCCTTCTTTTTGGTTTTGACATCACCCATTTCCACGCGGGAATTTTTGGTGCCATGCCAGAAAGAATGAGGAATGCACACTCCTCTTCTTCGTGATGATATAATCTATTTTTTTAGGAAAACAGAAACCGAAAAACTACCCCATTTGGGCATTGTAACACCTACCCCTCTCTCTTCTCCCCCACCTCACCATCTCCCAGACCCGCTTCCCTCGACCCTTGTCCTCCATCCCAGTACATAAAAGACACAGACAAGGAAGTTGCTGAAAGGTCAACTGTTTCAGGATGAGTCCAGGGCAGCAAGCAGATAGACTCAAGGTACGCAGAAGACCATATACACTGAGGAGATGCTACTGCATTGTCCAACCAGACTATGTCTGTCTGTGTCTGCACGTAAGAGTGAGGGAGGGAAGGAAGAAACTGCAGGAGAGGGTCTGAGAGGGTGCAGCACACTCAATTCCCCCCAGCCCAGTGATGCTGGGGTTGACCAGATGTTTCTGAGTCTGGCAAGCAGCCAGGACAGAATAACAGAACTTTCTTAGTTGATGAAGACTTAAACATCTGCCTGAGGTCAGGAGGCAATTTGCCTGCCTTGTACAAAAGCTCAGGTGAAAGACTGAGATGAATGTCTTTCCTCTCTCTATCTCCCACAAGACTTCCTCCTGGAAAACTCTGGTAGATTTGGCCGGGAGCTTGCCTTTATGTAAATCGGAGGAATACACACATCATACACTATCCACAGATATAGTCAAGTAGAGCTGGGTAGAGAATACTATTTCCAAAGTAGGGTTTAGCTCACCTAGGGGGATGTGTTTGTATACACATTTGCATATACCCACATGGGGACATAAGCTAATTTTTTACAGGACACAGAATTCTGTTCAATGCTGTTAAATATGCCAGTAGTATAATCTCTTCTATTTTGTTGTCGTTGCTTGTTTGAAGAAAATCATGACATTCCAAGTTGACTTTTTTTTTCATTTTAATTAAAATTTGAAATTCTGAACACCCTCGACATCCCTTTAACTGGGGTCATCTGACCTCTGTCCCTCTCCTTTTCTCCTGCTTCATGTTTGGGGCCTTCATTTAACTGCCTTACTGGCTTGGCTCAGATAAGAAAGTTAGTATGGGTCAGGGGCCTGGGCACAGGAGGGAAAGCTGCCTTGGCTAGACGGCCACTTTCCTGGATTTTGGGACAGCCTGCTCTTCTCCCAGCTCACTGGTGGGCGAACACCATCTCCTGAGGTCCTCACCTCATGGGATTAAAATCGGCGGTCACTAGGGAAGCCTGACTCTGCAATCAGCTGTAGGGTTTTTGTTGTGTTTTTGTTTTTTTTTTTTTTTTTTTGAAATAAAACTATAATATAAGTTCTCTGATTAAATAAAATTATTTTCAGTTTAAGTGTTGAAAGTGAGATGCCAAGAGTAGGTGATAATGCATATTTCACAGAGTTGGGGGTGGTAGGATGGTGACATTTAACATGATCACTCTGTCTCTTCTTTCAGATTATGGCTATTTTCCTCTTAGTATTTGTATCTTCAGTTCATTCCACTTTAGGAAACAGAGCTGCCAATTGAAACAGGATTTAAAAAAAGAAGCAGACAACACATTGTGATGTCTTGCACACACACAGACACACACACATGCAAATACCCAGGCAAGGTATTTGGCAGAACTCCTGAGTGGGAAGGCAGTGCAGGCATCCAGTTTCCATGGTATTCATTGGATTATCTTGTACCTTTCACCCTATGGTCATGCCATTTGGCAGGTGGGAAACGGGAGGCTTTGCCCTCTCAACGCAGCTGTGTAAGCAAAAGGAGCTGAGGTCACGGACCAGTGGTCTTTAAAGGGTAAGCCCAAGTCCTTGGTGTTCTGAGATTTTCTTGATTTCAACCTCCAAGTCTTACAAGATGGAACCCCTGACCCAACCACACAAGTGCCCTCTCACAATTGGACATCAGCATCCCCTCTATGAAGCATTGGCCATTCTTGGTCCTTCATGGGGTCACCTCCACTCACACAAGGAGGGACCTGGGGTGAGGCCTGAGCATGAATCATCTGAAGTTTCCCTGTAGAAATGTTGGTGGAACCACAGTCCCATCTGTCAGGCCCTGTCAAAGAGAATAGCAGGTCCTGGGCAAAGAAGGGTCCTTTGCAAAGCGATGTTGGCAGAGGGCGGTTTTTGAGCTTTCTATAAGCTATAGCTTTGTTTATTTCACCTGTTCACTTACTGTATAATTTAAAGTCATTTATGTAGCTGAGACACTTCCGTATTTCAATCATATCGTGAACGTTTTATTTTGCTAAATCTTGTGTCATGTGTAGGCTTTAATATGTGTACATTGTGTTTAAGAGAAAAAAAAAAAAATGAAACCCACATGCCGCCATTTTCCTGAATCAAATTCTAAAGTGGAATGGAGGGTAAAATACTTCTACTGTGCAGGCAGCTAGACTGGCGAACTGGAGAAATGAGAAGGAACTACCACTTGACACTAATCCCTCCTCCTCCCTATCAGCATCCCAGTGCTTTCTGGAGTAGGAAGGAGGAGGGAAAACAGCAAGTACATCCATGTCCTTGCTCTGTATCAACTGGCATTGGGCAGTCTGCTGGTCATTCCCATTCTTTTTCCCCCCTTATTTTTGACCACTCAATTGGGAAGCCATGATTTCTTCTAAAAACCCAGGGCCATGGGAGCTGTGATTCCAAGACCTCTTGGCCTCATCTGGCCATCTCTTCTGCCTCCCTATCCAGAAAGCATTATACCTGGGGCTCTCTCCTCTCAGACCTGTGCTCCATCTGTCTGGGTAGATAATACCAGAGACTCCCATCCTTTACCATCACCCAGCTCCATACCTACATCATGGCAGTCATGGTACAGCCCATGAATATCATTTTTCATATGATGGTTCTTGAACAGTTAAAGAAACAAATGACTTATTGGAACAGCTCTGTCTCAGAAACACTGTGGCCCCTAGGAGACAAGTACCCTCCCCTGCCCAGCCTTTCATCTTGTGTTTGATGATCATCAATATGGATTACCCCAAGATGGCACCCAAGGGTTTGGCTCCTGGCTACCAAAAGTAAAAATATCACCACAGTAGTTTTACACAAGGAAAACACTTTAAAAATCTGATGATAGAAGCAAAACAAAGTGTGAGAATGTAGGGGAGGTGGATATCAACAGCCTCCAAAAATTAGCATTTGGGAGACATGAGGAGGGAAAGAATTTAAGACCGGTTCGTGCTCTCGGGGGAAGGGCTTCACAGATCCTCCCATGCCCTCACCTTTCCCCTTAGCCAGTCTGCTGTCCTGAGACCCAGAAGTGATGGAGAGAAACCAACCAGAGAAAACCCTGTCTGGAAGGAATGTATTTGTTGCTAAATTTTGTGCACTGTTTACAGTTTTCCTCCATGTTATTTATGAATTTTATATTCCGTGAATGTATATTGTCTGTAATGTTGCATAATGTTCACTTTTTATAGTGTGTCCTTTATTCTAAACAGTAAAATGGTTTTATTTCTATCACACACCTGTAGTCCCTTGCCTCCTTATATCCTGACTGCCACTGGGGGTAATATAGACAGCAGAGGGCCTTGGAAGCTGGTCCCACCTGTCCTGGCTGCAGGCAAATGAACATTCCCCTCCCTTCATTCACTTCTAGGGCTTGAGCCCACCCTGCCCCAGTCCTTTCCCAAGGTAGGAGCAGGCATTCTAGATTTCCCCCCAACTGCTAATCCAGCACTGACCTTGCTCCCTGTTTCTATGGCCAGGGTTCTCCATAGCTCTACAGAATCTGGATTCCTATCGAATTAACTATTAGTAGTTCAAGTATTCCCAGACTGGAGCCCTGACTTTGGCTTTCCGTTTTCATCTAAGAATCTCACACCATGAAACTGAGAGGGGAAGGTTGCAAACATCAGTGCCTGATGCCAAACACCCGCCTGAAATTCCAAGTATGGCTTGGCCTAGTTGGAAATGCTAGGAACTCAAGAGGTCCCACTATAGCCGTGAGCCCCTCCTAGAGCTTACAGCTGGACCTGTCATCCTCAATGAGTTGGGTTGGCTGCAGACCCCTCACCCAACTTTCATCCCATTGTTGACAATGTTCCAGGTATAGCTTTTGCCCCTATTTCAAGCTAATCTACTTTGATCACCTATCATATATCAGGCACAGCACTCTACACACATGATTGCATTAAATTTCCACAACCCAATGAGGCTGTCCCACTATCATCCATAGTTTTTAGCTGAGGAAGCCAAGACTCAGGTTAACTCATTGCTCAAGACCTAGTATGCTGGCAGACTAGGATTTAAATTCATTCTGGTTTGATGATAATCCCTGAATTTTCTCTATACTGTTCATACTTTGTTGGAATATGCCAGGTTCCACTTACCTTTGTTTTTTTTTTTAATTTTATTAACTTATTTTGAAAGAGAGAGAGAGGGGGGCAGAGAGAGAAGGAGAGAGAGAATCCCAAGCAGGCTCCACACTGTCAGCGTGAGCCTAACTCAGGGCTTGGACCCACAAACTGCAAGATGATGACCTGAGCCAAAGTTGAACACTTAACTGACTGAGCCACCCAGGCGTCCCTCCACTTACCCTTCTTATTCCAACCAGCATATCTTGGACTCTATGACTCTCACTGGATCAGGTATAAGGGAAAGATAATCAATGGAAGAACCTCTCTGCCTGTTCAGACTGCCCCCACCTGGGGCCTGCAGTCCTACCACTCGTGTGGTAGAATTTCCAGGTCAGCAGCCTGAGCGTGGGATTCTACGAACAGGCCAGTCCCCAGCTGGGACATTCGATACCTTTTTAACCACCCTGTTGCCCAAGATTCACATTCCGTACATGGCAAGCATGGGGACATGGCCCTGCATTCCTTTGACCAGTTTAAGAAGACCACCAAACACACAAGCAGATATATCACAGGCTATTTCCAGCTGCCCAGAACTCTTTCCACCCAACTTCTTTTGGTTGTGGGATAAAGAGCTCTCCACCTTTTCAGGAGATGTCACCCCTCCCACCCAGCTGTCCTATGAATGGGCTCGAAGGACAGCCCATTGAATGAATGAATGCTCCAAGCTAAGCTCCAACCACTTCCCAGAGACAACCTCAGGTACATCCATAAGTCAGAAAGCAAAGGGAACACACAAGGAAAGTGCCCTTCGATGATCAATGCAAACAAAATACAACAGCTTTTATCAAAATAAAAGTTGGAACCAGGTTCTGCCCAGGGCTCAAGGGAAACAACATCCAACCTTTGAAACATCTTTTATCTTTATTATCAGCGTTTGGCTCCAAAATGCCAGCTCAAGTTGTCCCTGAATTTGCTGAAAATTCCCAATATCCCAAGGGATGCCATCCACCTTTGTCATTTGTCCTGCTACCTAAAATTTCACCTGAAGACTTTATTCTTTTCCTAAGAAAGCCAGGTATTCTCACAGGACATCACAACTCTTCCTTAGAGCCCAGGCAATCAGGGAGTGGCCCTCAGCCCACTCCTTATCCAACAGGACTGAAAACATGGACATCTGTTTTCATTCCATACCATTAAGATAATCAGAGTCAAAAAGGGCACTCACCATTGGCTTATGGTTGGGGAAAAACGTTTGCTCCACAAGTGGGAACTTCTCAGGACCCAGAGAATGGAAGATCTTAATGAGTTGAGAGAACTAGGAGAGAAGAGGAAAGAACATTGGTCAATCTTTGTTATCCAGTATGGTGGAACTTCCCACTTGATCCCAGACCTCCAGTATCAGACTATTCTGAGCTGAGCGGCAGTAGCTGTTCCCTGTTTGCAGGATGAAGACCAGATTCCTTGGCTGGAATCTCATCCTCTCGATTATCTGGTTGCATAAGCCCTTCATTCCTGCCAGGCCGCTGAGTTCAGCTCGCTTACATTTGACGAGCATTTACTACCCCCTCAACATTTCACACAAGCACAACGTGCTGACACTCATGCCATGTCTCCAGCCTGCAAAGTCTTTCTTTCTAGAGAGGTAGTACTACCTAACAGTTTAGGGTGTAGACTCTGGATTCAAATTCTCCACCACTTAACTAGCCCCATAAGCCTGGAAAGTTGCTCCAGGCTTCTGAGCTTCAGTTTCCTCATTTGTAAGTGGAGAAAGCAAGAGATCCAATATTGTAAGGATTAAATATGCAACGTATTAAAAGCTGTATCTGGTCCCTAGGGGCACTTGAATGTTAGATATTATTATTTATCATAAATACAGCTGACCCTTGGACAACATGGGTTTGAACTGTGCAGGTCTACTTACATGCAAATTTTTTTTTTTTTTTTGATAAATACAGTACAGTACTGTAAATGTATTTTCTCTTCCTTATGATTTTCTTAATAACACTTTCTTTTCCCTCACCTACTTTATTGTAAGAATACAACATATAATACATATAATATATGAAGTATGTGTTAATTGACCATGTATATTATTGGTAAAGCTTCCAGTCAACAGTAGGCTATCAGTAGTTAAGTTTGGGGAGGGGAGTCAAAAGTTACACAGATTTTCAGAGTTGGCATTCCAACTCCTGCATTGTTCTAGGGTCATCTCTGATTTCTCTGTTTTTACAACCACGCTCTTCTCCAGCAGCTCGAGCAGCATCCCTTCCACACCTGGCTCCTTTTGCTTTAGCACTTTCTGGTTTCACCGTAGAGGTTGCTAACATCTCCAGAGCTAGGTGGTAAGCTTCTGAAAGGCAGGCCTTGAGCTTAAGTTTTTCTCCATCAGCCCACACCACCCAGCACCCTTGGGAGCTCATTTTGTTCTTGGCACTGTGCTTTGATATTGGGATAACAAGCTAAGCATGGAAGACCAGGCCTTGAGGGGAGACAACGTGGGCAGATGGCTGAGATAACAATGCCTTTCTGGAGGAAAGCAAGGGGATTGAGAAGCCTAGAAGAGGAACAGAGAAGGGGTCAGGATGACTCCCTGGAGCAGATGACACAGAGAAGATGGAAGGGCACTTCAGGTATGCACTGGAGACCCTCAGTGGCTGTCATAGCTGTGGCCCTGGATCCAGGGGACAGTGAGAGAGGAGGACGAAGGGTGATCCATGACAGATCCCTGGGAGCCTTGGAATTTATCCAGAAAGCAAAAGGGAACTCCTGGTGGACATAAGTGGGAAGGGCATGGAAAATTCTGATCAGGATTAAGAATGCTACAATTTGTGGCCTATGGTGGGTGTCCAATGGCTAGAAGGCATGCCAAGTCTTGTACCAGACTTGACTTGGGAGTAAGTCAACACTAATGGCTCAGAGAGAATGGGTAACTTAAGAACTTTCTACAACTAGACTTGGTCTGCAAACTCCTGGGGTATAGTCTGCAGGTGTGATGCAACATGGAGTCCAGTTAGAGGGTTTGAGGGATCTCAGAAATATGAGAAATGATGGAGGATCTCTCAGTTTACAGATAAGGATGCTGAAGTCTAGAGAGAATATGTAACTCTATGATCAAGCACACGAATTTTGGAGATGTCCAGCTCCAGTTTCCTTATCTGTACAATAGAGACATGAGCAAAATCTACTCATCAGGGTGGTTCTAAAGATCAAATATAATATGTATGTTATGAGTTCAGCATAGCACACAGTGCTACTGAATGGTAGCTGCTACCATCACAATGTCTATGTGGAAAAACAAGGTAGGGGGTGTGGGCTAATGCTATCTAGGTCCCTTTCCAGAATCTGGGATGCCATAGGCCAAAAATCTCAGGGTAGAATAAAGAGACCAGAGCTATGATAGCAGTGGTTAAAAACTATCTATATCTACTAAATTAATGTATATATCCATTCAATAAATATTGAGCGCCAACTCTGCAGAGACCTTGATGGCATTCACTATTTACTGAATGAATATAATAATTGTCACCATGTATTGAGTGTGTACTTTGTGGCAGCCACTTGTATTAACTCACAACCTTACCAGGATGACCCTATTATTATCATCATTTTACAAATATGGAAAATAAACTCAGAGAGATTAAACAAGTTGTTCAAGATGATACAGCTCATAAATTGAGGCTCCTGGAACTAAGGCAATCTGGCTCCAGAGCCCATGTTCTCGACCACTGCCCTCCCACCAGGAGGCCAAGCAGAGGGAAATAAAGCAAGAGACAAGATGGTTTAGAGCTTCACAGAGCACACTACAGTACGTACCCCCAGCCTCCACATTTCCTGTCTCCCTACCCTGCTTTATTTTCCCTTTTGAAAATTTTTCAAATTTTCAAAATTTCAAAAATTTTCCCTTATGAACCACTTCTATGACATATTACATATTGGGCATATTTATTAATAGACTGCATGTGCCCCTGGTCACTAGAATATAAGATCCATGGGGCAGGGATTTGGGTCTGATCTGCCCACTGCTATGTTCCTAGGACTTAGAACAGTGCCTGGAACATAGTAGGCATTGAATAAATATTTGTTGCATGAATGAATTACTTTGGTAGGGAAAACAGATAATACACAAAAGAATGGATAAATATATCATCCTAGATGGAGATAAGTATTGGGGGGAAATAAAGCAGGGTAAGGGAATTGAGAGTATTTGGGGGAGTGGTATCCTCGGAGAAGCCTCTTTTACAGGTAATATTTGAATGAAGACTAATAAATCAAGGGACAAATGAAATTAATGAATACAAAGCAGGGAAAATCAGTCTTGGGGGTTGAAGAGACATGGCTTTAAGTTCTGGTTTCACCCCTCCCAGGCTATATGACCCTGGGTGAGTTCCTTAGCTGCTCAGAAACTGAGATTCTTTTTCTGTAAAATGAAGTAATGTCCACTTCACATGATAGCCATAGTTTGAGCACCAGGCAGCACGATTTTCAGATTAATACACAGTAAGTGCTCAACAATGCCTACTGTTAATAAAAGTGATACGATTTAATATAAGTAAGAACAGTAAGGTACCTTAATGTTACCACTAATGTTATTTATAAGATAACACTGTATCGTACCATGTTGTTATATCGTATTCCTTAGGCAACAATTACAAGAAGAGGCCTGCTTATTGAGTTGCTTAAAAAAGACTCATTACTGAGGCCTCCATGATGAAGGATGGGACGGGCCCGTTTCAGGGCTGGGACGCCACCCACTGCCGCCCACCTCACTCCAGGTCAGCCTGGCCCATCACCTACCACCCAGGGCTTGCTGCAGAAGTTGTAGACAGAATAGAGGGAGTTGACAGCAGGCAGCCCTCCGTACTGGAGGCCGATGACCAGGCTTCGGTAGTCTTCGCCCAGCGCCATGCTGTAGGCATGCTGGCGGACCAGGATGAAGTCTGGCTTGAAGGATCTGTAAAGAGAGGGGCTGGCAGTAGTGTCACCACATTGGGTATTGATGGAAGGCCAGGGCATCGGGCCACAGCCTGCTGGGGATAGCACTGACCTGGTCTGGTTGCTGCCAGCAGGGAGCTCTCAGGTCAGAATGGGGAGGGGGTGGGGGAGTGTGGAGGGGGACAGTTGGATGCAAACACACAGCAGCTACAGAATCAAAGGGCTGAAAACAACTCACATTTTATCCATTTTCTTTTTTAGGTGGTTTTCTAGATTTTCTACGTTGAACAAACGTTCATTTACAATCAGAGGAAAATGGATCAAATAACTCAGTGAATACACTGCCGTTTTTACTAGGCAGCACGTATTGCCTCACTGAATCCTCATAGCTTCCCAAGGACGCGGGCATTGCTGCCAGCAACTGCATTTTACAGATGAGCACCGATAAAGGGAATTTTCACCTTTACGTTTGTGTGTTCCAGGCTCCCAGGGAAGCTATACTTTAACATTTACCAAGGTCAAAATGACTCAGCAAAACCTCAACGCATGGGATCTGTTTCTGCCCTGAGTGCGCATTGTGTATATCTGCTTTGTTAAAGAAAATAACCAAAAAAAGGAGCATTCTAAACACAAAAGATATGAAAAAGTAAGAAAATTCCCTGGTTTCTGTAAGATTAAAGTCATACAGCCCTGCAATTATTAGAAACTTAAGATAAAGCCTGCAACTTTCTGAAATGTTCTTTGTCTAATAATTTGTAAATTTTATGTAAAAAAAATGCATATAGCTCTCCATCAAATGTTTCCTTACTGGAGCACTCTCCTGTTTCTAAAAACCGTGTGTCCCTGGCAGCTGTCGTAACTGGGGCTCGAACAAAACTCTCTCTTTGTCTCTCTCTCTTTTTTTTTTAAAGAAATTTCCAAAACGTTTGTTCATTTTTTGTGCATAGCACCGAGGCTCACAAAGATTAAGTCACTTGCTCAAAAAGACATACTGCAGGTACATAGCAGGGTCAGATACGTGTAACCTCATGGCCCTAGTTCTCAACTACCATGCAGCATGGTATGTATATATATATACCTATATATACGTAATATGTATATATTTATATATACCCTGTATATTTCAAACATGTCCCTTTTAAGTAGCAACCTCTGGAAAGCAGCAAGAGTATTAATATGATGGCCAAGAACATGCCAGGCTCTTTGCTGGGCCCCTTTGGAGACATGATCCTGATTAGCACTTACAAGCAGATCTGGGTAAGGTTGGGACTATTTCTCCACTTTATAGATGGGAACACACAGCTCAGAGAAGTCATAAACTTCCCCAAGTCACAAAGCTGGGAAGCAGGGGACCCATGTGTGAACTCAGGTGATCTCGCTCCAAGTCCATATACTCTTCTTCCCTCCATCACATGGCTCCAGGTGGATTCACACACTGTTTTGCTCACACTGCCAAGGTTCCATCTATTTCTAGATTCCTCACTTCTAGCTCACATGAGATAATCAGCTTCCCAATGGGTGGGTGGTTTACACTCAAAATGGTATGATCTGTTTGTCTCACCCAGAGTTAAGACACTCAGCTTCAAATAAACTGTTTCTCTTTAAAATAATTCAAATGTAAGTTAAAATAACTGTCAAATGGGAAGGACTTGTCCCAGTGGAGACAGAAGGAAAGAATGTGCAGCAGGTGCAGACATTTCCCAAATTGTTCTGAGCTTGGGTCTCGTTGTACACCCCAGGGCCTGGCACCATGGAGCACACATGGGGTGTAGTAAGTATGTGTTGGAGGAATCAATGATGTACATGAATATTACTTCCTCGTCCCTAAAGGAAATGGCAAGGGTCTCGCCCATGAAGTTGTAACTCATCCCAGAGGAGACATGTGGATGCTGACATCTTGGGTATGGCTGACACTGGGCTCATGGAAATGGTCAATCACATCACTCTGTAGTTGGGTTAGAGGCTTGGAATTATTACGCCTATATCCTTATTGCATTCTTAGAGCTGAACCAGTCCAACTAATGGATTTTACAGATGGGGAAACTGAGGCCCATAGCAAGGCAGTGATGTGTCCCAGGACACCAGGCAAAACCATTGCAGAGCAGGAGGTCGCACCCAGGTCCCTCCTCTGGCTTTCCTGCTCTTTGTGCTCCACTTCATTGGCTCTTACAGCAACAGAGGGAAGGAAAGAAGGGGCGAGTGGCGGGTCTCTAACAGGGATCTGATGGCAATACAGAGCACTGACAAAATATAGCCATATTCTGCTTTCATTTGATTGTAAAAGTAACACATGTTCATTGTGTGTAACAAACAAAAAAAAACCCTTGAAAACACAAAAATGTCAACAGAATTACTTGTAATTCTCAACTCAGAGAAAATCCCTAATAACCTTGTATGTACTTCCTTATATGTACATTACAATCCAATGATCTATTTTTAATGTATATAATATGCATTCATACTCATAATTGACTTCATGCTTTCTATTAATTATTACTTTCCTATTTTCCACATATTATAGTGTAGGCATTTCTCCTACTAACAAAATATCTTCAAAAATATCCTTTCTAATGGCCACCTAACCGTCTACTGAATGGATATACCATAATTAAGTCAAGTTATCATCCACTATTATCAAGTAGGCTACTTCCAATACTTCACACACGTATATCTTTGCACACAAATCAATGCCTTCCTTTTTAACGATTTCCTTAAGATAGATTTTAAGAAGTGGGATTACGGGCTCAAAGGGTATGAATTATTTCTTTAAAGTACCCAAACGTACCCAAATCTTTTAAAGGTGTATACCACCTATTGTATATGACAGTGTCTGTATCACGGCAGCCCCACCAACACAGCAGTTTTTTTAAAATACATTCAAAAAAATACATGTTTTAAATTTGATAAGCAACTTTCCCCAAGATACTCTGTATCCCCACAGCTGTCTTACCTTGCATATCTGTGACTTAGGTGAGTTTGAGTACTTCCATTAACCATTTGCATTTTCTTTTCTGTAAAATTCTGCCCACATCTCTTTACTGATGTGATTTCTGTGTATAGGATGCTGCCCTTTATCACACTGTCCTCTGTGGCAAAATTTTTACTAGCTGTTTGCTTGCCTTTTTTTTTTTTTTAATGGCTGTGCACCTTCAAAAAACCATATAAATTCATTTTCTATTTCCTTTTAGTCAAAACTATGAGTCTCTCCATTTTTTACTTCTCTGCTTTGATGATCAGAGGGTCTTCTAGGGCCCTGGTTCTCACAATGAGACACCTCTTACACCCAGCAGCGTGACTTTCCCCAGAGAAAACAGTGGCAGCAAACTTGGTGTCTTCCTAGGGGTAACTCCACTTTGCCCAGGAGGAAATAATTAAAGGTCTCATGCTGGCTAGCCTGCCAGTTTTTCACTGTTTGTGGAGAACTCATAAGAGAGACATAGCCTGGTGGGGCGGAGCTGGGGTTGGGAAGCAGATCTGGCTCTCTAGAAAAAGAGGGTGCCCTTCCAAGATCATCTTCCAGGAGGAGTATCTGAAGGCCTGTCTTGGGAGACTCCAATTCCAGTCCCAGATGTTATGATGCACTTTCTCTCGAGGACTTCTAGAACTCACCTCTAAATTGGAATCTTTCTGATTCTTTGAAATAAAAGTAGCGGTCACTTCCTCTTTGTCTTTAAGGATTTGGAAACCTACCTCAAGATGCACTCAAAGTGCTCTTTCAAATTATACAGCCGTTACTTGCTGAAAGCCCTCTGAAGGCTCCCTCTATCTGACAACAGATCCTAGGCTCTTTACCATGGCAACAAGGCCCCTGCCCACCTCTCCATCCTCACTTTCTACCTTTCTCCCTCCCTCACCTCCCCTGAGCCACACTGACACCTTCTCTTCCTCTAACTCTCTCCCTGTATGCTCCTCCCCAAGTGGTGCCCAGGGGGCCTCGATCTCCTCACTTACTCATCAGCTTGGATGCATTTCCTCAAAGACACCTGTCCTGCTCACTCTATTGAAGTTTGCCCCAAACCCCATATTGCCCTATTTTCCTTTCTTTACAGCTCTTGTGGCAATTTTATTTCTCCTGTTTTATCTGTTTAGTCTTTTATTGCTGTCTCTTCCCTCTAAAGATGACAGCTCAATGAGAACAGAGGACGTGCTTGTCTTGAACAAAATAGACCATACCAATGTTTTTAAATGAATGACTGAATTAATGAACGTATGTATAAATGAGTGAACAAATGAATGAGAATGAGGTGAACTGACCACTGGAAAAGGGCGGGACCTCTTTATTTGTGGTCCTAGTGAAGAGAACTGGGACTGACAGCCAGAATTTCCAGGAGATAGCATGTGGCCCCTAACAACTAGGGACTGCCTTACAAGGTAACATGTTCTATACTTCTGGAGATATGTTAGCATCATCAAGAAAGTTTTAACCCCAGGGAATTCAAGATGGACCCCATGACCTCTTAACATTCTCAAGTATAATATGTGGAAAAACAAACACTTAATATGAGTGATATATCTGGGCAAACCAGGCACATGTTATGGTTTGAATACTGCCAATCATTGCTACATAGAATGCACAGGGTCCTTCCTGACAGCTTGTGGTATGAGGGATTTGCAAGGAATGCAGAGAAATTAGTGAGTTGAGTCAGGCGACCTGTGGCATGAAGTTCTGCCCTCCATACCTAGCACCTCAGCCTCTCTATCCAGTCAAGGAATGGCCATGCCCTGATGTCACCCAACATCCAAGAATGTGGCCACCAGCAGTTCTCAGGCCCTGACAGTGGGCTGAAATCCTGGTAGAGGCCGGAGACCCTGAGATGACAGGGACATGATCCCTGCTTTCAGGAAACCCACAGTCCAAGAGGAGTTGAGTGCAATTCTAAAGGACTAGGACTCACGAAATGCACCAATGAGTAAGTGAAATAGAGGCATGTACAAGGTATGAAGGTGGACCAAAGGTGTATTCAACTCTGTCTGGGGGTGGGTGTGGATAAGTGTGTACCGGGAGGCTTGGGTCTTAACAGGAAAGTAGGGGTTTGCCATGTGGGCAGGGGTTTGCAGGTATTCCAGGTAGAGGGAACGGCACCTGTAACCATCTTTTTCTTCTGAGTTATATGAACCATTAAGTTCCCTTTGATGCCTACACTGGCTTGACTTGGGTCTGTTGCCTGCCATCACTCTTGCTCTGACTAATACTGGGAGGAAGTGGCAAAGTTTGCAATTGGTTACATGGCTGGAATATAAGGTCTGAGGAGGTGGTGGCAAGAGATGAGGCTGGGTAAAAAGTCTCAATGGCTCTCATGAGCCCCTTCCTGCCCCCTTGTCTCCACGGTCCCACTGGGTCCAAGCCCTGCATCTTTCATGCCTGGGCAAGGCGGCCTCCTTCAATACCATACAAATCAGCACACCCCAGCTGCAGCCTATGCCTGGGTTTTCTCATTATTTCAGCTTTAGACTTAATATGAGCTGTATCACTTGGGTCCCTGGTTCCAGAGCTTTCTCAGAAGTGGTTGTCAGTATTGGAGAGGAAAACCAAGGACAACATATAATTAAATGGTAGAGATGGGACAGGTGATGCACTGCTGGGAGATTACTGGGTGCTTCGGGCAATGTCAGGAGGCAGGGGGCAAAGCCTGAGTGACTTTTAACCATCAAAGAAGTGTAATGATTTCCTCGAATATGCAGAAACTGTGGTGGCAAGAACAGATCTTGGCTAGGCTGTGCCTGGGACCTAAGTTAATAAGCAGAAGCCTCATTAATCTCAGCCACTTGACTGCAATTTTGTAACGGTCCCTCATTCCCTGAGGGTCAGGATGACAAAGGGTGATGATGATGCTGATTTCGGCCATGCTGACCCATCACGCCCAGATCTGATCTCAATTGTGCCTGGGAAGGCTCTAGACTTTCTGACATAGGTGTTCACCAGCAGAGAGAGGCTTCAGGTTCCCTCTGAAGTGTCTCCACACTCCTTCATCCTTCTCTATCTGAAAACTCAACCTTGGGTACCAAATCTGGAGAAGTGAGACCAACAGAACTGATAAAAACCAGCAGAAACAGGTGTCCAGAGAAAAAGGACAGGGGGAGTTCAAAACACTGAAATGGTCTCCATACCCCTGAGTGTCTATGGACCACTGTGTTGTGACAAGGATAGAACAGAGAGGATGTGCACACTTTGCAGACGGAGAGCCATATGGAAGGACTTTGGGAGTTAGGGATGCTTCCCACCAGCCTGAGGACTGCAAGAAATTAGTCCAGGCTGAAAAGAAATTAGGTGGCAGCCAACCAACAGTCTGGCAAGGAGAGGACAACAGGATGCTGCAGCGAGGCTGTGGGGCCCGCACGGCAGCTGCCAGCGGCGCAGCATAACGATGGTGGGGAAGGGGCCCAGTGGGGCTTTTGGACGGCCGGGCTCTCTGATGAATCCCGTGGCCCACTTTGTGAACCATTAGGAGGTTAATAAAACACAGACGTGAGTTGCTGGAGGAAGTGGGCTTCCTCATCTCCCTTCTCAGACTCAGAATCTCCATCTCTCTGTCCTGGCCTCTCATTTCATTTCAGAGAAGGAGTCCTTGCTGCTCTCTCCTTGCTCCACCCTCCTCTTCTGTCACTTTGGGGAACCCTACATGTTATGCGTTAAACTGTGTCCCCCCGAAAGGTACACTGAAGTCTTAATCCCTGTTACTGGTGAACGTGACCTTATTTGGAAATAGGTTTTTGCAGATTTAATCAAGCTAAGATGAGGTCATACTGGAGTAGACTGGGCCCTCATCCAATGACTGGTGTCTTTAGAAGAAGAGGGAAATTTGGATACAGACACACAGAGAGGAAGAGTAGAATGCCATGTGATGAAGGAATCAAAGACTGGAACGACAGGTCTACACTCCAAGGAGTACCAAGAATTGGTGGTAACCACGAGAAGCTGGGAAGAGGCCAGGAAGAACCCTCCCTACATCCTTGAGAAGGGAACATGGTGCTGCTGACACCTTGATCACACACTTCCAGCCTCCATCACCATATTGAGGATTCATTTCTCCTGCTGAAGTCACCCAGCCTGCGGTGCTTGGCCACAGCAGCCTCAGGAAATGGGTACACTGCCCAGTGCCAGTATTTCCTCCTCCTCGCCACTTTCAGAACTTCCTGGCCTCCTTCGCTCTTGGGTGTGCTTATCCCCTGCTGCCTCCCCACTTCCCAAGACAATAACCCCAACCCCAACCCAACAATAAGAAACTACCACTTAAAAATTTTTTTTAAATGTTTATCATTTTTGGGGGGGGGGGAGGGGCAGAGAGAGAGAGGGAGACACAGATTCCAAAGCAGGCTCCAGGCTCTGAGCTGTCAGCACACAGCACAATGAGGGGCTTGAACTCATGAACTGTGAGATCATGACCTGAGCCTAAGTCAGACGCTTAACTGACTGAGCCACCCAGGTGTCCATTATTATTTTTTAAAATAATTTGTCACATTAATTAACACACAGTGTATACACTGTAGTCTTGGCTTAGGGAGTAGATTCCCGGGATTCATCGTTTACATACAACAACCCAGTGCTCATCCCAACAAGTGCCCTCCTCAATGCCCATCACCCATTTTCCCTTCTCCCCCAACCCCCCACCCCACTATCAACCTTCAGTTTGTTCTCTGTATTTGAGTCTCTCATGGTTTGCCTCCCTCTCTGTAACTTATTTTTCCTTCCCTTCCCCTATGGTCTTGTTAAGTTTCTCAAATCCCACATATGAGTGAAAACATATGATATCTGTCTTTTTCTGACTGGCTTATTCATAATACCCTCCAGTTCCATCCACATTGTTGCAAATGGCAAGATTTTATTACAGGAGTGCTGATTCATAGGGTCACATGGACCCCAATGTTTATAGCAGCGCTATCAACAATAGCCAAATTATGTAAAGAGTCTAAATGTCCATCAACTGATGAATGGATAAAGAAGATGTGGTATATATATATATATTATACTATATATAATACACACACACACACACACACACACACACACACACACACTCAATGAAATACTACTCAGCAACAAAAAAGAAACTTCCATTTTAAGGCTAAAGATGGACTGACAAGTAATGTTTGTATTTACATAAAAGAATGAACAAATCAACATATCAATAAATGCATGGAGACTTGCTTGGAAGGATGTTTATCAAAATGTTACCCTGGTTATCTCTGAAGATTGGGATGTAAAACAGGGGTTATCATATTCTTCTTCAGACTTTTTGGTACTCTTGGCATTAAAAAAGACAAAAGGCACAGAGTATTTTTACAACCAGGAAAAAACAATGAGGCTATCCTCATCTTGGAAAAAATGATAAATATAACAATGATGTAACATCATGGAAAATGCTTATAGGACAATTTCATGTGACATAAAACAACAGAAAAGGGAATCTGTGTTATGACCATCATAACACAGTAAAAATTATGGTCCTGGAAGAGGAGATGGAAAATTCCTAATTTGATAAGGTGGTGAGGCTGCAGGTGATTTCATTTGTTTTGAAATTTTCCACTTTTGTTATACAGTTGACCCTTGAACAACATGGGTTTGAACTGCTCAGGTCCACTTATAAACAAGTTTTTTTTCAGTAACTACAGTACAGCACTGTAAATGTATCTTCTCTTCCTTTCCTAATAACATTTTCTTTTCTCTAGCTTACTGTGTTGTAAGAATACAACA
Source organism: Acinonyx jubatus (assembly GCF_027475565.1). NCBI lineage: Eukaryota > Metazoa > Chordata > Mammalia > Carnivora > Felidae > Acinonyx > Acinonyx jubatus. Next base: position 125,314,606 of record NC_069387.1, read on the forward strand.
TAGAATACGTATAACATACATAATAGGTGTTAATTGACTGTTTATATTATTTTGGTAAGGCTTCCAGTCAACAGAAGGCTACTGGTACTTAAGTTTGGGGGAGTCAACCATTATATACAGATTTTGGACTGTGCAGGGGATCAGCACCTGTAACACCCTCTATGTTCAGGAGTTGACTATAAAACGGTTTGGGCATTAATCAAAACTTTAGGTTGGCATCAACAAATAAATGGATGTGAACCACACTGGCCTGGCAGTCATAATTAGCCCCTTCTTCCTTCCATTGCTACAACTGCTAGACAGGGAAGTCTATACCTGCTAGCCCCAATTCCCATATACCATCTCCAAAACCCTCTGCATCTGGCCCAGCCTCTTTCCACCTCGTGAAACTTCACTGAGGTCACTCCAAAATGCCAAAGTGAGATGAAGCTGCTATGCCCTCCCTTTTCCTGATTTCTAATAATCGCCAATGTACTATGAGTCTCTATTCCAAGCCCTGTGGATATCTTCATTCATGTAAGTCCGACAGCAGTCCCACAAGGTATGTATTATCATCACCCCCATTTTCCAGATAAGGACACTGAGGCACAGAGCAGTTAAAAAACTTGCCAGGATCACAAATCTGTTAGTGGTGTACCCATGAGTCAAATCCGATAGCCTCCTGGCTCTAGAGCAGGGTTTCCTGATCTCGGCATTATTGATATTTAGAGCTGGATAATTCTTTGTTGTGGGGGGTTGTCCTGTACAGTGTAGGGTGTTTGGAAATTCCTGGCCACTACCCACTAGATCCAATAGCATCCCCAAGCCCAGTTGTGACAACCACAGACATCTGGAGACATGTCAAGAGCCCTCAGGGGAGCAAATTTCCTCCAGTGGTGAACCCCTGCTATAAGGCTCCTCCGTGGCCTCTGTAGCATGATCTCGCTCCTCCCTCCCAAACCTTTTCCTCCCTCTCTCCTTTCTCCCAGCTGCTTCTTCCTGGCCCCTCACTTCACCATCTTCTCCCTTCCTGTGCCTCTTCTCCAAGGCTCCACGTTGCTTCTTTGCCCGTGGAATCATCTCCGTTCAGTGGGTTGGCCATCTTGTCCTCACAGGCAAGAGTGAAAATGACTTGGATTTACCTAGAACTTCCTCTGAGCCAGGAGGAAGCTTTTGATTTTTTTGTTTTAAGCTTTTAATTGTGCTGTCTTTAATCCCCACCAGGATCCTGCTTGGAGGAGAGTATTTTCAAGAAACTAAGGCACAGAGAGATTAAGCACAGCAAGAACAAGGTCCACATGAGACTTGAGTGATTCAAAGTCAACGTGCATAAGCACTCTGCAACCAGCACCATCCACTCACCCGAATACTCAGCTCCTCAAGTTATCAGCCTCCCTCAAAATGGGATCTCTCTCTCCCTCTCTCTCTTACCCACCATGCTCCCAGAAGCCCAGGATCTGTCACCCTAAAATCATCTGCAACTCTTCTCTCTGACACCAGCTGTGCAAAGAGCCACCAGTGTTGCTGATTCTCCCCTCCAGAAGAGTTTCCCTCTCCCTCTGGTGTTCCTCTCATTGCCTCATTCCCAGGACATCTCAATAGACCCTCAGTTCCTAGTCCCTGGGGTCACAGTCCCTTACCTTATACCTCTCTGTAGCACAGGTCCTGGCTCAGAGTCCAAACTGTTGAGTGTTACTCATTTTCCCTGCCTCTAACCCAGGGACTTCCAGGTTAAATGCCACAGGGCCCAAGTGGGTGACCTCAGGGCTGGATGAAGTGGGCTAGCCTGTTCTAGTACGACCTTCGGTGGCATCTAACACTCTCTGTTTCCGTAGTAAACACATAGGATTATTATTAATTTCCACAATGTTGTCTCTGGACTGTTTTGCACACAACTTACTCCATCTTTCATTTTCCCACTTTTCATAATGACTTGAGTTCAAGAAACATTTCATTCTTCTGCAGGCAAAGACAACCCCTTAGATAAATGGCAGCTAACACAGGTCTCTGTAGAGAACCAGGGGGAATGGAGAGGGCTGGTGAATGGTAGAACAGCCTGAGCTCTAGTTGTTATGGCCACGTAGGAATGAGGTCCCAGATGGCCCTAATGACTTTTTTTTAAAAGCCCAAATCTGGATATTTAAATGAAATTCTCAAAAACTAAAATTTTGATGACTCATTCAAGAGAAGTTTTAAAAATCACCATGCAGACTGGCACCAAAAATAAATGAAGCATGATTTCTATGGGAAAATTCTCATGGAACTCAAAGCAGTACCTAAAGGGGCCATGGTGACCCAACTCTAGCAGGTGGGGCCCTGTAGAAATACTTGGTCCAGTCTTACCAAATCCTGTTTTTCAAATGAAGCTAGAAACCTGCCTTTCGTGTGAAATCTTTCACATGAAATCTCCCTTTTTAAAAGTACTTGACCACCTTGAGTAGGCAAACCCAACTTGTCTGGACAGAGCATGTGGCCTGTAAGTGGTCAGTGCATGACCTCCAACTTGGGGAGGTAGCTCTCCTGCCAGCAATCTCTTCTGCATGCCTCTTCTGGACTGATCTTCAAATCCTGCTTTCCTCGTACTACTCTGCTGCTCAAGACCCTCCAGTGGCTTCTACTGCGTACCGGTGGGAGTTCCTACTTCTTCACCTGGCATTCAGGGCTCCCCCAGAACGTCGCCTGGGCCTCCTCTTAGCTCCATCTCCTCTGCACGAGTCCACTGGCTCGGCTGCCTCCCACACTCATCTTCCATCCATTCATGGTACACTCTGTCCATGCCACTCCCCATGCTCAGGAACTGCCTCCCCAAATTCCTCAGTGATTTCTCCTTACCCTCCATTCCTAGCACCCCCAGGGGGTCTTACTCATGTGGAAATTACCCACATGGTGCCTCCTGGCAGCTCACAAGTTGTGGCCTCCTACCAAACTCTTCACCTGTTTGAGGGTGTCTCCTTCTGGGGACAGAGGTCTCACCTTGCCTCTCAAGTCTCCTCTTCACAGTGCCCAGAGAGATCTTTGTAGGACCCACATCCAAGTGTGTCACTGTCCTCCACAAAGGGTTGTGGAGGCTGCCCGCTATTTGTAGACTGAAGCCCAAATACTTTTGAATGACACAGAAAGTCCTGCATCTGCTGTGGTTTTGGTCTACTTCTTGAGTTCCACTAGGGCCATCCCCTGGGGTACTATATACTCCAATCACATGGGACCACAGTTGCCCCTGAGAAGACACGATCTGTTTCATGTTTGTAACTCTGTAGACTTGGGGAAAAGGAAGGGGATGTCAAAGTGGCATTCAGAGAGAGCACTGTGGAAATTAAGAATATTTCTAAGTGTTTAAAATGGAAACAAAGCAAGTCCAGAAATACCCTTGCCTACCTGCCTGCTCTTACTGTCTTGCAAAGCTTGCTCTTTTAATAATACCTCCCCTGTAGAATGGGCTGGCATTATTCACTTCTTGGGAAAGTTAGAGTTAACCACTACCCCCCCCCCCCAAATACACATGTGAAAACAGGTGAGCTCTCTGCCACAACCAGCGGTTGGTGTATACATTTGTGGATCCTTCCCTGAGTGCCTGAGGCACATAGTAGGTGCTAAAGAGATCCACAAAAATTGGTGTTCTCTGACTTCACTTCTCAGGGTTCTGGACCATCTAAAGTCAACAACACTTCAGCAACTAGTAGGGGAAAAGGATGTGAAGACGCCAAAATGGCAGGCAGAATGAGGGGAGAAAGCAAGACATCACCTAGTCCGGCTCTGCCCCTGACTTGCTGTGGGTCTCTGAACCTGCTGCTTCTCTCTGGGCCTCAGCGTCCTCACTGGAACAAAGGAAGTTGGGCTAAGCGACCTCTGAGGGCCCTTCCTGGGGTGGCTGCCTCCAATTCCAGACTCAGAACCAAGGCTTTCAACACCCACCCCTCTGTTGTGTCTGTCCAAGTTCTCTTGGGACATTCTGTCACATAGCAGTAGTTGGTAAGAATCGAGATTACCAGCTACTGAGTACTTGCTGAGTGCCGGGCACCTCCAAGGGGCTTTTCAAGCCTTATCTCATCAAATCCTCACATAAAGCCCCTGTGAAGTAGGTACTTATCTAGGGCTGGGTCCCCTAGAAGCCAAGCCCAAAACAAGCTTCCAAAAATCTATGATTCACGGAGGGAGGGTGTGCTCTTGAGGCAAAGCTGTAAGGGAGTGAGGGAAGCAGGAGAGGAAGGGGAAGGGACCAAGGAGAGGTGTAGTTGTGGGTAAAGTCCAGTCTTGGCCTAATCTCCAGGGCTCTGAAGTTGTCCCACCTTAAGGAGAGAGGCCTGGGTTTTTACGTCCTCAGTATCACTCAGTTACCAAGTCCCCTGACAAAAGGGGGAAGGGTAACAGAGGGAGTCAGCCTTTGGGCTCTCTCAGAGATACAGCTGCCCTCAGCCAAAGGCTCTGAAGAAGCTGGTGGCACAGTTGTTACCATGGCACTCACAGTGCTGGGGGATGGGAGCACTGGCTGGCAAAGCGGGTCGGAGAACCACAGCGTCCGCACATCACTGTCATTAACCCATTCTGCAGATGCGGGAAACTGAGACCTGCAGTGACTAAACATGCTCTCATGGTCACAGAACTATGCAGTGTAGAGGTCTGTACTGCTAGGTACAAATTGCACCTCCCATAAACAGTCCCCACCCCTGAGGGGCAGGATGCATGTGCCTGTGTTTTCGGTGACTAGGGACTGAGATGTGCTTGGAATGGCAGAGTCTGGGAGCTGTGGCTCGCTGGTGCTGGGGGGCCCCGGGGCGGCATGTGTCTGTGAGGTGGGGGCTTGGCCCTCACCCCATGCAGGGGCCAGGGGGCCGCCCCGCTCTCCCACAGCTGCCTGGGCTCCTACGGCTGTCAGCGGCCTGCTCCATGCGGGGTGGGCCTCCTGCCAGGCTGCTGCTCAGGGAAGGGGAACATTATTCATCAGGGAGATAAGGCAGCTGATGAGAGACGGACCTCAGAGCAGCTGTTCCTCTGCAGCGGCCGGACCGGATGCTGGAGAGGCGGAGGGGAGGGGAAGGTGGGGGCAGCCCATTTTGAGATAAAAAATGATGGTACTTCGGGGAGGTGACGGGAGAACGCATTTGCAACCCGGGCTGGGCGGTAGTGAGTACTTGTACCCGAGGCTTCTCCACAAATATCCATGCCTGACAAGCCACATATGTGCTTCTGTCAGGTTAATGATCCAACAAGTCGGGGGCCCTCTTACCAGCTCGCTCGGCACGAAATATCCACCTGGTGGGGCACACGGTTCCCAGGAAGCCTCTTTCCCCAAGCTAATTGCTCAGGGCAAGCGTCTTGGGGCCCAGGGAAGCTAGATGCTCCTGACTGGGCTACAGCCTTAAATCACTCTTTCCTGCCACTGGGGCACTCAGGTGGCAATGGCTTCAGGAAGGCTAAGTCCCCTTCCTGCTGCTCCCCTGGATCTCCCCTCTTTCCTCAAAGCTAGACCATTCATGGCGGAACTTCCCAGATTGGGGAGCAAGAGTGGTGGCTGAGGTTTCTTTATCTTTTGTCTTTTGTTGATGTTTTGAAGGGAGCCATTAAAAGGGACCCTGAGGATTTCCCAGCAGGGGACAGTTGGACGTGAGGTCTGTGAAGGGAAATGGGCTCCCAGGTAGGGTTCATGGACAACACCTGGGCTCTTCATGGTCCTCCGAGCCCCGGCCATCTCTCCGGTCTCCTCCCCTGCCCATAGCCCACCTTCCTTTCTGACCCGACTGGAGGTGGTCCTCAGAAGCCAGGGTCTCCCCTGCCCCGTGCCCTGCCGGGGACTTGCCCATGCTGACCTCCCAGCTAACATTTATTCTACTTTAGCAGTCAGAGCAGGGAGGGGTGTACAGAAGGTTCTTTAAAAGTATCTATGATACTTCTGTTTATATAAAAAAAAATCTAGAACAAATGCAGCAGAACGTTAAGATTCCAACAAGCAGGGTCAAGAACACACAGGTAACTGTGTTTATTGAGCACATAGTGTGTGTGAGGACCTTTTGTCTTTTTAAAAAATTGACCTTAATGCTGACAATTACCTTTTGAGGTAGATGTTTTTAAAAACAAGACAGCAGCACAGAGATATTAAGTAACTTCTCCAATGTCACACTGCAGAGGCAGGTAGCCTGGCTCCAAAATGGGTGTACCTCAGTATATAGGTGTTTGTTATATTATTCTCTGTACTTTTTTAATGCTTGAAATACTTTAGAATTGTTTGTTTTAAATGTTTATTTTTGAGAAAGAGAGAGAGAGAGAGACAGAGTGCAAGCAGGGGAGGGGCAGAAAGACAAGGAGACACAGAATCCGAAGCAGGCTCCAGGCTCTGAGCTGTTGGCCCAGAACCCAACTCAGGGCTTGAACCCACGAACCGTGAGATCATGACCTGAGCTGAAGTCGCACACTTAACCGACTGAGCCATCCAGGCACCCCTAGAATTGTTTTTTTAAAGGATCTGAAGTAGGCATGGCAAAATGTTAATATTTGTTAGATTGAGGTGTTCAATTATCCATGTTTAAAGTTATTCCAAACTTTAAAAAATATATATGAATATTTCAAAAGAAAAAGAAAAAAACCCCTCAGTGTCGTTACTACTTCTCAGAAGCCTTCGGGAGCCTTCTCCAGCCCCCTCCTAACCCGCCTCCTCTAATCTCTCTTCTCTGTACTATCCCCCCTCATGGCTCTTATCATACCATATCTGAGCTGTAGATTTATTTCCCGTTTCTCCCTCTAGGCTGTGAACTCCACCAGGGAAGGGGTGATGCTGGATTTATATCTGTATTTCCAGGGCCTGGCCTATTGCGGGCAATCTAGATGCTCCATAAAATTGTTAAACTGAATGGAGCTTCTCCAGGGGCCCCCTTGGGTGAGGACTGAGCAGTGGATGAAGGCAACGCTGTGGAGGGTGGAGGGAACAAACGTGGGCCCTGCCCTCCCTGCTGGAGACATATGGCAATGATTTTTAGGACTATCACCCAGTCAGGGTTTCCAGCATAAATGCTTCCAGCTGCACCTTTCTCTGTGCACAGAAACTTCCTAAGACAGGATCTTGGCTGCTTCCAGCCCAGCTCACACGCCCATCAAAGATGTAGAGGGTAGAAGCAGCTTTCGAGGAAGCCATCTGGGCTTTACCCATTGCATCTCAAACTGTGACTCTGCTGGTTTGGCAGCTGCTGGAGGCTTCTTCCTTCTGGCGTAGGGGCCCTCGATCCAGACTGCACATTGGAATCACCTGGGGGAGCTCTCAAAACCATTCACACCTCTTCTTCCCTCTTTTCAGCCCCCCTCCCCCCACCTGCAGAGATTCTGGTGTGTTTGGCTTGGGGCTGGAGGGTTTTAGAAGATCTCCAGGTTGATATCATGGGCAGCCAGGGCTGAGAACTGTTAGGTGCTCTTTGCAAAAAAGACAGCTGCCACTAGGTGAGCTGTGAAGGCACCTTCATTCAGTGCACCTTAACTCAGCATCTATTATGTGACAGGCATGGAGGAAGGAAGGAGTTTGAGATTTCTGTCCCATGGAGTGGCTAAAAAAAGCAGAAGAATTATTCAGCCAGTTTTGGTGTGCACAGATCACAAAGCCAGACTAGGAATGGTTGGGTCTGAGTACCTCCTGAGACCACATCAGCTACCACTGATTGACCATAGGATAATTCCCTGCTGAGTCCATAGTGATGGTCAGTAAGTGGCAGTGGAACAAGAAAGCAAGGTGGTAACTATATATACAATCCTTAGGTATGTTTCCTTAAGGTTCAGCGGGGCGTGGATTTATTCTTTTCCCGGCTTCTGGGGGGCGGGGGGCACTTCATATACTCAGTGTTGTTCAGGAGACATGTCGGCATGCAGTGATCACATAAAGCCAAGTCTGGCTGACCTGGGCAATGTATCTAAGTATTTAAATATACTTCCAACAAAATTTTAACACTGCTGTTGCATGGACTACTCTTTGAGAATGTCTGGTTAAGGCAAATGCTGGCTAAGCACACATGAGCTCATTTAATCCCTCCAATAACCCTAGAGGTCAATAAGTGGAATGTTATGGGCATGGACTTTGGGCTTAATTCCTGCTTTTACCACTTAACAACTGTGTGATCCTGAAACAGTAGTTACCATTTTGATGCCTCAGTTTACCCCGCTGTAAAAAAATAGGATATAATAATAGCATGCACCTCACAGTGTTGCTACAAAGATCAAAGAAGCCAATTCAGATAGAGTTGAGGCTGACAGTCCAGCACGTAGAGAGCCCTTGATTAATGTTACGTCAGCCGGGAGTGCCTGAGTGGCCCAGTCAGGTAAGCGTCTGACACTTGGTTTGAGTTCAAGTCAGGATTTCACGGTTCCATGAGTTGGAGCCTGGCATTAGCTTGGGATGGTCTCTCTTCCTCTGTCTGTGCCTCTCTCTCAAAATAAAGAAAGAAACTTCAAAAAAAATTTTAAAAATGTTATCTTAGCTAAACATTGATGCTGATAGGTAGGTAGCATTTGTGACATTTGGCAGAGTTTCTATGAGTATGACTTGTTAAAAAATTTCTTGAATACCTTAAACATAGAAAATTCATGTACATGAGACACATACAACAGTGCTATGTGCCCGCCCAGTCCCTGAGGCTTGCCTTCCAGAAGCTGATCTTGCCAGCTGTTTCCATGTTATAGCTCCACCCATGGGTTTCACAGATTTCCTGCTGTTGTTAGCAACATGCTTCTCACAGTGCCATTATCACTTAACACCTCAGGGACCTCGGGGACCTCAGGGTCCCATCCCTGGTGAAAATTCTGCTTAGGGTTGTGTCTACCTTCCAAGTTCCTTGCCTGTACCACCAGTCCTGGCAATGAACTTCAGATGCTTTTCCATGACCAGAGACTTCAGAGTCTTCTCTATACTGCTCTGACTCATTTTTCTACATAGCAGCACACCTTAGAAATCATTTCATGTCGGTACAAGTGGAAATACTTCTTTAGTTTTAATTGTATCTCATTACATGGCTTTTTGCTAATTTGTTTATCCAATCCACATGGACAGGTTGTTTCTAATCTTTAGCTATCAAAAAACACTTCTGAGAATGAAACTAATTCACACAATGTATGCCATACAACCATACAACTTTTAAGTTTATTTATTTATTTTGAGAGAGAGAGCCTGAGTGGGGGAGGGACAGAGAGAGAGGGAGAGAGAATCCCAAGCAGGCTCCCTGCTGTCAGTGCAGAGTCCAATGCGGGGCTCGAACTCACGAACCATGAGATCATGACCTGAGCTGAAATCGAGTCAGACGCTTAGCCGACTGAGCCACCCAGATGTCCCTCCTGCCATACAACTTTGAATGTAATGTAGTGCCAATCAGTGCTTATAAGAATTTTATGTGCCATGGAGTTGGGTGCAAGAAAAAGATGTTTGACAGTATCTGCTTATATCTTGTGTATGCAAGATGATTTGGGCTACAAATAAGAATGATGACAAAGTCAATAAAGAAAGTGTATTACTTATATCACTGGAATGAGGGAGTCACAGAAGTGAGTAAATCAGGGGCTCAACACCATCCTCAAGGACCTAAATGCTTTGTCCTTTTATTCTCAGGGATGGGCTTTAGTCCTCGTACTGCCCTTTCACGTTATCAGTGAGCACCCAAGCGCTCTGTGCTTGCAGGAAAGGGCCCCTTTCTTGTATTGCTTTTAAAAAGTTTGACAGACTTTCCAGAATCCCCTGGCAGATGCCTCTCAGACCTCACTGGTTGGAACTGCATCTTGGGCTCTTACCTAAACACATCTCTCTCAGTGGGAACAGAATGACCACAACTGGCTTAAAGAAATCAAGATTCATCCCCCGGCACCAGAGAGGGGCCTATGTTTCCTTGAAACATATGGCCACCAAACATCTGAACAGACTCAGGATTTGACAGGGAAGAAAGAAGGTAAGAAACCAATAGCATACAGCATATCTTCTGAAAACTTTATTTTCATGGACGACCATATGTTGTTCTCTCAAGGAATTGGCTCATAGGATTATGTGTTTTCAGAGAACAATATTATTAAGTGTATTTACAATGACACATATGGATAAATTTAAAAATGCATTAATAACCCTTAAAATCTGCTACAAGGCTTTAATGAAGTCTGGCAGACCTAGTGGTACAAACAACTCTTGACTTGGAATCAGAAAACACAAGTTTGAGACTCTCTGCCACTCTAGGCAAGACCTAGCAAATGTTTCCTCGGCCCCCCAAGCCTCTGCTTTTCTCCTTTGTGAAACTGGCAGCTTGGAGGAAAATAAGATGTTATGGACAGAGGAAAGAGGAATGGATTTTGCAGTTGGACCTGGCTCAGAATTCTAGCTTCATTAGCTGTGTGACTATGGGAAAGTTCTGGATCTCACTTTCCTCATAGGTTAATGGTGATAAAAATGTGAGATTCATAAGGCCATTAAAAACAAGATAGAGGTGGGACTCCTGGGTGGCTCAGTCAGTTAAGCATCTGACTTCAGCTCAGGTCATGATCTCGCAGCTCACAAGTTCAAGTTCACAAGCTCGAGGTCCGCATTGGGCTCTGTGCTGACAGCTCAGAGCCTGGAGCCTGCTTCAGATTCTGCGCCTTCCTCTCTCTCTGCCCCTCCCCCAGTCATGCTCGCTCTCTCTCTCTCTGTCTCAAAAATAAATAAAAACATTTTAAAAATTATTTAAAAAAACAAGACAGAGGTATGAGTCGCATAAAATAAAATGTATCTATTTAAAAGGTATAGTTTGATGAGCTTCGACAAATGTATATGCCCATATAACCATCACGCCAGTCAAGATAAATACTTTTATCACTAGAAAACTTGCCTTGTGCCCTCAGTAGTCAACCTCCTCCATTCCCTTGTTCCCTAGGTAAACATTGATCTTTCAGTGACTATAGATTACTTAGACTTGTTCTAGAATTTCATACAGATGGAATTATGAAGTATTTACTCTTTTGTGTCTAGCTTCTGTTGCTCAACATAATATCTTTGAGATTCTGTGTTACGTGTTATGGAAGATGGACCGGAAGATAGCCCAACATGACTCCTGCTTCCTGTGTTCATGCACCTATATGATCCCCTTCTCTAAATATGGGCAGGACCTGGGACTTGTTCCTAGAATACAGCAAAGGTGATGGGCTTTCACTTTCGAGACAGCATTACATTATATAAGTCTCTGTCTTGCCAGCAGACTCACTCTTTTTCCCTTGCTTTGAAGGAGCAAGCTGCCATATTGTTCAAGGGCTTATGGAAAGGGCCATGTGACAAGAAATTGTGGGCAGCCTCCAGGAGCTGAGGGTGGCCTCAGCTGGTTACCAGCAAAAAGCCTTGGTTTTAAAGCCACGAGGAAAAGAATTCTGCCAACAACCTGCATGAACTTGGAAGTGGTTCCATTGCCAGTCAAACCGCCAGATAAGAACCAAGCCCTGGATGATATCTTGATTTCAGTCTTACAGAAGGCATGGCTACACTGTGCCCAGACTTCTGACCTACAGAAACTGTGAGATGATAAATAGGTGTTATTTTAAGTCAACATATTTGTGGGGATTTGCTACTCAGCGTAGAAAACTAATATGTATCTCTCAGTGGTTTGTTCCTTTTTGTCACGGAGAAGCATTCCATTATGTGAATGTATCACATTTTGTTTATCTATCCATCGGTTGATGGACATTTGGATTGTTTCCAATTTGGGGTTATTATGAATACAGTTGCTATGAAAATTCTCGTATGAGTCATTTAGTAGACATGTTTTATTTCTCTTTGGGGAAAAGTCTAGCAGGGGAATGGATGGATATGAGACATATAGTTAACTTTACAAGAAACTGGCAAACTATTCTGCAGAGAGGCAGCACCATTTCACACTCCTACTAGCCATGTACGAGAGTTCTAGTTGTTCTGCATCCTTGACAAAAGTTTTTGCATTGTCAGTCTTTTAAATTTGGTATCTCATTATAGTTTTTATCTGCATTTTCCTGACAGTAAATGTCTGGCCTCATTGCATGGGCTTATTAGCCATTTTTTAATGTATCTTCTTTTGCCAAGTACCTGATTAAATTTTTTTTAATGTTTACTCATTTTTGAGACAGAGAAAGAGAGATGGACAGTGTGAGTAGGGGCAGGGCAGAAAGAGAGGGAGACACAGAATCTGACGCAGGCTCTAGGCTCTGAGCTGTCAGCACAGCACCCGATGCAGGGCTCAAACCCATGAACTGTGAGATCACGACCTGAGTCAACGTCGGAAGCTCAACCGACTGAGCCACTCAGGTGCCCCATGCCAAGTACCTGTTTAAATCTTACGATACTGCCATCCCAACATCTTGTTTTAAGAAAGCAATACATGTATAATGTGATTGGCATTTAATAGACACCAAATAAAAGAAAGCTATTATGACTTATGCTATCTTTAACATCACTTAAGAAATAAAGCTCTATGATTCTATAAAGAGCCCACAAAGTATACTTTTAATAATATATTCTAAATCCTTGTCCTGAAGAAGGGTAAGAGGAGAAAGAGTGAAAGAGGTTACGTAACAGTGGGGGAGGAGCAGAAATGCCAGAGCCCCTAGGATTTGAGCTGGATGACTTTATGGGCAGGAGGTATTGTCCAGTTTAGGGATGGTGGGGGAGCTTTGTCTTAAAGATGTCAGGGATGAAGGGAAAGCTGGCATCGGAGGGGCTTCATTGCAGAGCCTCAAACTGGGGTGAGTGCTGAGGGCCCCCCTGACCTGTCATCCAAAGGGTTCCAAACACCTCTATTTAAGGCAGCAGAGATTTTGATCATTTTGTTGCAAGCTAAAGTGTATTACTTTGTGTGTTGGCCCTGCAGTCACTGGGAAGGGGGCTGGAGGACAGAGCTAAGCACGTGCGAGGGGACATCACAGGAATCCTGGAACAACTCTCTATCAGAGATGCTAAAATTAGCACATCTCCTTCCTCACTGCTCCTCCTGCCCCAGCTCTAATTAATCCCATGGCCCCAAGCTCCAGGCCTCAGATCTAAACATCCTTGCTTCAAGGGGCCTCAGAAGGTTGATTTTCTAAAGCATCTGGAGAAGGCAATAAAGGCAATGACTGTGCCAAATAAGCTTCTCAAAGCCCAAATTTTCTCTCAAAGGGGAGAAAAAAAAGTTTTATAGGGATTTTTCTGCTAATAAATGTGACATGTGCTTAAAGAAAAGAAAAAAAAAAAAACCCACAGCCCAGCAACATACAAGGAACAGGGTAAGAGAATATAGTAGCCCCAAGATCCAGAGACAATGTTGACATTCCAAAGTATTTCCTCCCATATTTCCAATATGTAAACATGCCTATAAATGCACATATTTCTAAGATGGAAGTATACAAACATGCTATCTTGCAATCTTTCTTTACACTTGCTATTGCACAGAGATCTTTGCATGCCAAAATGTAAACATCTAAACCTTTTTGTTGACTACACAGTATACTTGCTGCCTATTTAGATTATTAAAAATTATTACAAAAAAATATCCTGGGAAGAATGCCTCTATTACTCTATCTCTTTGGACTTTTAACTTTTTCCTTACCAAAGGTCTTTAGTAGGGAACTTGCAGGTCAAAGATCATTTAAATGTATACTGTCCTCCAGAAAACTCATATTAATCTTCACTTATATGAACGGTTAGTTGGAAGGCCAGTTTCCTCTACCCTCAGTAACATGAAATCAATCTTCTTAATCTTTTTAAATCTGAAAAACACGTCTCCTAGTTTCCTTCATGTTTCCTTTGATAATTATCGAGATTTAGCATCTTTTTACCTATTTGTTCATAGGCCATTCTTTTTAACGAATTAGGTTTATATCCACTGTTTATTTTTATATTCGGATATTCATCTTTAGTAAGTTATAAGAACTATTTAAATATGGGAGTAGTCATCCTTTGTCATAGTTTGCAGTATTTTTTCCGCATCTATCATTTTCTCTGAACAGGAGGTTTTATCCCGAGGGAGCTATGGGGTTGAGGGTACAGAGAGGTCCATGGTAGCAGCCAGGAGGCACGTTAGCTTTACTGGCCCTTACTGTCCCGCTGGTGTGAGATGTATCAAAGCTTCTCTGTGCCACCGGGGGTGGATGCTCACACAACTTGCAGTCCACCCTCTTGCTAGAGTGTCTTCTTGTCCTGCAGAGGATGAAATGCTGGGAACTCTGTTCTCAGACTCTCTTGTGGCTAAGATTCTGAATACAAATCAGATTTGGCCAACTGGAAGCACTTGCTGAAATGTGGAGAGTAGAAGTGAGGTGGTGATCATCTCCCTGCCCCCTCTGTCTGTTTTCTGCTGGCAGACAAGTTTCTGGAGGCATAAATGTGGTTTCTCCAGGGCCCTTCTCCAGCTTCTTGGGTGCTGAGAGGCCACTGAGATGGCAGAAGCTTCCAGATTCTGGCTTTCTGAATCCCAGTGACGTCAGAGTGCTCTTGAATGGAAACATCTGGTGGGTCACTTCTGCGGTACTCCAGAAGCTTCTCAGAGGCCCAGCCTGGAGCCTACTTCTCCATTCCTGTCAATGGTAGTCTACATACCTAAATTCCTATAGCCAGCTCCTTTCTGGTTAAAAATTCCTACAATATTTTCTGTTGCCAGCACTGAATTCCAATAGATTTTTCCAGTATCTCCCATGGCTTCTAAATCCTACCACTTCTTTGTACTTGCTCAGGATTTTTCTCACCCCTCCTCTCTGCAGGTGTTTACTACAGTGTCTCTAGCATCCTCTAAGGCTTTATGTAATTCTTTATATGCAGATTTCCTTGCAAGTGATATAACGGAAAAGGATGAGTTTGCCATCCTGCTTGGGTTCACATCCTGGCTCAGCCATTCCTGCTTGAGCAAGTTACTTACACTCTAGATGCCTCAGTTGGCTTATCTGTAAAAATCATACCATAGGGATGACAACACCTGATGCAGGGGACTGTTCTCAGAGCCATGCATGCTCAGATAAGCAGCAGGTACCCAGTACTTTCCTCCATATAATGCATTGAGCTGTCTTTCCTTGTATTAGCATGACTCTGGGCAGGTTACTAAGCTCTCTGAACCTCACTTTTCTTCCATGCAAACTAGGGACTCTAATAACTACCTCTCAGAATTGCTGTGACTATCAGAGGAGACAGTACAATTGGAAGTAAATTCTAGGCCTAAGACCAGGCATTGCTTGAAGACTACTTCTTAGCTAAGAACAAAAGCCACACAATACACAGTCATTTCTTATTCAACAAGGATTTGCTGTATACCTATTATGTGCCAGGTACTGTGCTGGGAGCTGAGGTTATGGAGGTGAACAGGATAGATGTGGTCCCTGCTCTTATGGGAGAGGGGGTGGGCACACCAACCCAGGTGAACACACACATACAATGATAAATAGTGCTGAGTGCTATGAAGGAAATAGTTGGGAGTCTGTAAGAAGTGAAAACCAGATGCTCGCATAGGGGTGGGAAAACTTCCTATTACAAGACAATTAAGTTCTGGGGATGCCATGGACCCCGTGGTGACCATAGCTAACAATATTGTACTATATACTTGAGAGTTACTGAGAGAGTAGATCTTAAGTGTTCTCACCACACACACACACACACACACACACACACAAAATAGTAACCATGTAGGGTGATGGAGGTATTAACTGACCTCACTGTGGTAATCATTTCACAATATACACGCATATCAAATAATTACAATATACACCTTAAACTTGCACGATGCTGTCAATTATATCTCAACAAACCCATCAGGAATGAAAAAAAAAGAAGTGGTCTAGGAATTCATTTCTGATAACTGGACATTTAGGATCATTTGTCCCAGCCACCCTAAGCCCTCAGAATCATCTCCCGCCCCATCTCCCATGCCCATCCATATCTATCCTTCTGATGAGAAAGTCAGATCCTCAGAAAGTGGAAATGCAGGTCTTGGCCAGGACAATGATGAGGAGCTCTCTGCCCTCGGGTTGTGGGTGCTTCAGGAATGCCAACTTGTCAGGGACTGGAGACTACCTGGGAAAAGCTGGAGTGGAGTTGGGGTTGGGGGATGACTGGGTGGCAACAACTCAGAGAGGTGAGTTTAAGGAAAAAGGAGAGGAGAAGCTTAGAGAAGTGGAGAAATTGGAATTTAGAGAAACATGTGGGAGAAGGTGCATGTGCTTGGGATACTGGGAAATGGCCAGGAATTCTGATAACCTAGAATCAATTCCTGGTCTTCACAAAATGAAAACTGGGCCCTACTTCCTTCAGGAAGCAGCATGGTAAAATAGAACAAACCTGGATCAGCTGAGCTAGGTTCTGGTCCCACTGTGTCACTTACCACCTCTGAGGCCACAGGCCTAATGCTCTGAAGCTCAGCTCCTTCCCCTCTTTGTGGGCATAAGCGTGTCTGCTATGCCCACCTCTAGGGCTGCCCATTCTCTTCATTCCTCAACTACTTATTGGCTCATCTGGTACGAGACGCAGCACCGGGCACTGGGCTACTGAGATGAACGAGGCACAGTCTTTGCTCTCAAGGAGCTCAGGGAGCATTGGAAGAGACCCCCATATACACTGATACTGCTAAAATGATAAAGAAATGGCAGAGAGAACACAGAAGCCCAGAGAAGGGACCCCTACATCAGCCAGGAACAGTTTCCTGAAGGAGTCAACCCTTGAGCAGAGTCTTAAAAATTGGGTGTGTTGGGTGCTTAAGTGCAGGAGACTGAAAATTAAGGCACTGCGGGGAGAGACTGCAAGTGTAAGCATTTTGTAGCTTCCTGATTATACATGTGTAGGGAGGGGACATTTTCACTCCAGAGTCAGGGGAACCTGACAGGTTCACCCCCTACTACATATGCTGTTGCCTTGGCCTCCTCTGCCTGGCCTGCTGGACAAATACCTACTCATCCTTTCAGATTTGGCTCAAATACTACCTTCCTGGTAATGAAAGCCTTCCCTGAGCCCTGCAGGGGAGCTGGCCTCTCTCTGCTGTGCTCTGCTGTTATCTCATACACTTCTCCCTCACGGCCCTCAGCCCCCCAGTGGCGCACATTTATTTCACAACTTGGTTTCCCACCAGTTGGGAACACGTCCAGAGTACATACAGTACCTTCTCTTTTGCAACATTATCACAGCCCATTATTGTGACAGTCAGATAGTAGGTGCTCAGTAAGTGTGTGTTCAACTGGACGAGTCTTATTCTGGAGTGAGACTAGATCCTGGGCCCCTGTTACTGGCCTTCTTGTGTGTATTTACCCTCTGAAAGTTTCATCTTGTAACACTTACAGGCTGGGAGGTAGGGGCTGGCGAATCACTGCTGAGAAACAGAAATTGAAACAAGTGTGGAGTGAGGGCTTCAGATGCAAAACTGTAGTCTAGAGAATAGAATGTTACTCTCCTTTACATATTATATAGAAAGGGGGAAATGGTCCAAGGTCCTACTTTGAACTTTTCTGTTATTGATCCTGTGCCCCTGGCACAGGTTGCCATGATAGATGGCCAGTGGATGGCCAGTCGTTACCTTAACAACTCAACCTTCTCTTTTGGCCTTCTACTGTTGAGGCTGAAAAGTCAGATCCTCAATTTTCCCAACCTCCCTTATAGCTAGTTCTAGCCATGTGACCCAATTCTAGCCAACAAGGCAAAAGTGGAAATCTGGGAGGGGCTTCTGGGGTGTTTCTACTTCCCTTAAACAGAAGAGGCATGAGAGGAGAAGGGCCACCTGGGACCTCTTCTTCCTGACCCAAACATTGACACGATTCCTCCAACTACAGGCAGCCAAGTTGGGACAAATTGTGAGTTACTTTTATGTGTCAACTTGACTGGGCCATGGGTGTCCAGATGTCTGGTTCAATAGTATTTTTGGGGGGGGGGGGCGTCTGTGTGGGTGTGTGTTTCTGGATGAGATGAACTTTTCAATCTGTAAACTAAGTAAAACAAACTGCCCTTCCCAGTGTGGGGTGGGCCTCATCCAATCTGTTGAAGGCCTGAGTAGAAGAAAAGGCTGAATAAGAAAGAATGCTTTCTCTCTGCTGGACTTTGAGCTGGGACACCAGTCTCCCCCTGGCTTTGGACTTGAACTTGAACTAGAATTTTTACCATCAGCTCTCCTGCTGCTCAAGCTTTTGGACCTGGGTTAGAACTACCTCATCAGCTCTCTTGGGTCCAGCTTGATGACTGCAGATCTTAGACTTCTTGGACTCCAAAATCATGTGAGTCAACCCTTGTAATCTATATGTATTTGTACATAATATTTAATATATGTATTATACATATTTACATATTGCTCCTATTGGTTCTGTTTCTCCAGAGAACCAGGACTAATGCAGACACTGAGGTGTTCCCCCATGAGAATAAAAAGCCAACATGCTAAGTACGGCAGGGTAGAAAAACAAGAAGCACCTGGATCCTTGACAGCAAAATCTCTCACTGCACCCAATCTGGAAACACCTCCATCTAGACTCTGATTATGTGAGGGGAAAAAAAATGTCTTTACTGCCTACGCTGCTACATGTCAAGTTTTCTCTTACATGCAGTGAAAGCATTCCTGACCCACCCAATTATCTCACATCTCTGAGCCTCATTTCCTCAGCTACACAGAGTAAGACAAGGGGAAGGGAATGGCCTTAAATGAAACCCACAGCATTTTCCAGTGCCCTCGAATGCAGGGTTCTGAGCAAGGGGCTTCAGGGAGGCAAAGGCATTACTGTCAAAGAGTGGGGACGCTGGGGCCAGATCTCCTGGCTTGGAAGCCTAGCTCCACCACCCATTTAAACACATTACTTAGTCTCCATGTGTATCAGTTTCTTCGGGAGTAAAGTAGGGATCATAACAGAACTGTTTGATGGGGTTCTTGGGAGGATTCATTGAATTCATGGAAGGCACCTCAAACAATGCTTGGCACGTAGCTAAGAATTAGACATGGGTCAGACCCTTGGGGGTTTGGAGTTTAGTTTGGAAGTCAAGAAACACACACACATACAAACACGACACAGAAACTTTAAAGATGAACATTCACAATTGAAAAAAAAAAAGGGAGAATCCCTTTTCTTCTTCCACTCTAAAGTAAACCTAGCAGCTCATTATCCTGAGACAGAAGAGGCTAAAACCTTAATGGCCTTCAAGGAAGATTCAGATAAGTTGGTGGATGACAAAACCATAACCATGTGCTAACAAAGAAGCAAGGCATTTGGGGATAACCTCAGGATTTGACATTAACTGTGACAATATTAAATAGCAAAAGCTAATACTTTATAGCATTTTTCTAACAGTTTTTAAAGCACTGTCATGAATTTGAACAATTGTGTTTGGAAAGGGCAATTACTATGTCAAATTCTTTCCAAACCTGGTCTCAAATTTTGATCCTCACTGCATTACATAATGAACATAATTCTGGTTTTACAGATGAGAGACCACAGGGGTACTGTGACGCTCACGTGTGATGTAGCAAGTGAATACACTCTAACTTTTTAAAAACAGGTGTTTAAAAATGTGCGAGGTTATCACACGTGGTAGCTCAGAAATCATACATTCTCCAGTGATGTTTGGGAACCTATACTCCTACCCCCCTCCAAGACCCCTGAAAGGGGCCCACAACCCTCCTGAGGGCCCTGTTTGACACACTCCTCTCGCAGAGAACTCTCTCTGGCTCTCTCTGGGTCTCTAGACTCTCTCAGGCAGTTGTGAAGGAGCTGATCTGACCCTACCTCAGCCAAGCCGCCTGCCCCACCTCTGAGCACCGTGCCCTTCAGGAATGTGAGTGCCTGGGCCTGGCGCCTGCCAGTGTGAAGTAAAGGTGCAGTGACGGCATTGCTTTCCTTTCCTCTAAAGTCTCAGATTCCTGAAGCATGAATGTGCCTCTAAACACCTGTGATCTGAGGCCCACCCTTGGGGAGCACCACTTATTCAAGGAGGTGCTTCACCCCAAGGAGGGCCAGGCTGCACTGGAGGATGCTGTTTTGGAGCTGTCTCACCCAGGAAAGGGCATCCTTATTTTCCAGGAGCAGAGCTCTCAGTCATGACAATTACACGGTGACACTTGGACGCCCACAAGGGTGGGGACTCTGAAACTACTTCTAGCTCCCTCCTCCTGCAGAAACGGCAGCAGTAGAGTCCATCAGACCTGGATTTCAAGTAGGCTCTGGAGCCAGGCTGCCTGGGTTCAAATTCCCACTTAGCCACTTCCGAGCCCTACGATTTTAGGCAAGTAACTTTCATGCTCTGTGACTCAGAAGAGAGTAACAGTACTTCATAGAGTTGTTAAGAGTGCTTAAGTGAGTTCATGAAAACTTCCTGGCATGTAGTTAGCACATGATGAATTTCAGCAATTTTTGTCCTGTGATTTTGAGCAGGTCTTGAAGCCTCAGTTTCCTCATCTGTATAATGGGGAGTAATAACACGACGCTGAATTCACTCTCTTTTCTCCCTTTGGTAATACTCATCACACTTGTAATTATTCATCTGATGTCTGTCCCCATTCATGCTGCATATGCCCGCAGCAGGGCTGACTAGAGTGCCCAGCACATAGTAGGTGCTCCACATTCATTTGACAGAGGAATGGTATTGCTGTCAGGACTGAATGAAATGATGAGATGCAGTCTGGTCTGACAAGGAATCCTAATTTCACTCTGTGTGTGTGTGTGTGTGTGTGTGTGTGTGTGTGTGTGTGTGTGTGTGTTTAGGTCTCTCTGTGTGTCTTAAAGAGGGATTTCGAATCTCAAGAAACATGGGCTGGTTTCCTAGCCTAGTCCTTACTACCTGTGTGACCACAAGTGAGTACCTGACCTGTCTGAACTTCAGTGCCCTCCACTGTAAAATGTTGATGGTGGAACTGACCTGCTTAGGAAGATCAACCAAGATAGGTATGGTAAGTATCCAGTCCTGCACCCACTTCCTAGCTGGTGGCCCACACACAGCAGCTCCCTTCTCCACTCCTCTGATTTGTATGGATTGAGCCAAATGCACAATAAAAATTATAATAATGAACACTTATTGAGCACTTACTCTGTGCCAGGCACTGCAGTAAGAGCTTTCTCATTAAAACAAGGCACTGGTTTTGAAGTGAGACTTAGGAGAAGGAGTCTTTTTGTAAGCAGGGACGGGGTTAGGGCATCGAGACAGCATTTACATATACCCTCAGAAGACAGAGAAAATGCTGACTGTCTCTTGTGCTTGTAGAAAGGGAAAAGCTGGTCTGTGATGGAGGTTATGGGTCTACCACGGGCCCTCCGTGAGGCTTTGTCCAGGGCAGCTCTGCATTTACCCACATGAGCTTCTACTTAGGAAAAAAAAAGTTCTGTTGCTTAAAATAAAAATAAATAAATAAAATTAAAAGGCCTGGAAATCCTTCACATAATGGAAAGAACACAGGCCTGGAGTTAAAAACCTGGCTTCTGGTCCTGGCCCTGTCACTAACCAGCCCAAGACCTTGAACAAGTCAGTTCCCCTTTTGAGCCTTAGTCCCTTTATAGGTGAAATGAGGAAGTTAGATATGTAACAGTTTCTGAGGTCTTTTTTAGCTAAAATATTCTGAGAGGGTGTGACCTTCTGTCTCTGGCTCTGTCTCTGATGGAACTTCCCAATCAAAACCCGGACCAGTACACAACGATGCACTTGAATCAAGAGAGGGTTGAAATGGAATAGATCTTAAGCAGCCACTCAGCCCAGGGCCATCTTCATAGATCCTTGTTCTGAGAAGATCCTCTTCCATCTTTCAGCCCTGATGGAATCCCTTACATCTTGGTCTTTGCCAAGTTCTAGGCAAATTTCCTCACAAACTTCTATTTATCCTTCAAACCCCAGTGTAGATATCACAGACATTTAGTCATTCAGTGACTATTTATTGAATACCTACTATATGCCAGGCACTCTTTTAAACGCTATACAGTGAACAAAACACAATCTACGCCCTGTTATTTTAATGTGGAAGGTGTTTTCTATCCAGCCCTTTGCACAGATGTCTGTATTTACACAATTAGGCTTTAAATTACACGTCAGCCTTCCTATTAGACTGTCCACTCTACGAGGACAATGGCTATATATACTCCTTCCTTCATCCCTAGTTCTCCATTGGAATGTCTGGCAGATGGTGTACACTTGATACATTTTTTCCCCTGATGATATAAAGAACCAGGAGCACATAATGCCGTCATTAGTACTCCATCCCAAACAACAAACTGGCATTTATTAAGTATTGAGTATCTTTTCTGGACAAGACTCAGTACCTAATACTTTTCTACTTAGATTTTAAGATGGCATGTTTGATTATTTGATTAATATCTTCCCCTTGCTCATTACACTATGAGCTACACGAGAGCAAGAGATAGGTCTGTCTAGTTTACTGATGTAGCAACACCATCTGATAAAGGTATTAAGCACACAGCACTCAAACATGTTGAATGAATGAGTACTGGGGAACGGAGGGGCAAACTCGGGAGATGCAAAATCATGCGAGTTGCAGTCTTCAGTGCGAATCAGTCTAGGCGGGTCCTAGAAGCACAATAGATACCATGTGCTTATTAGAAGGCACTTATGAATGGGAGCTGGTCTTCCAGTAGAATAACAAGCACCTGACAGTCAGCTAAAACTGCGGTGAACGACAAAGGGCTGCATTCTCGCTACAAACAGATTAAACGTTAGACAATGGGCTTTGGAGCCAATAAGATCTCAGTTCAAATCTCATTTCTGCTACTTACTAGCTGAGTTGAGTCTTCAGGTGATACTTAACCCACCTGAACATCTGTTTCCTCATTGGAAACATGAGCCCTGAATGAGCAAATGCATGTTATGCACATAGTATAGTGTCTGGCTTTTAGTTGAAGGTGCACAAGTGTTAGCTCTTACTGTTTCCTGCCATTAAAGCAGACCCACAACATCCTCCAGCCCTGAGTCAAGTTCCTTTGTCTCAGCAAAGCTTTTTTTTTCTTTTTATCATCACACAGCGCCCATTTAACTGTCCCTACCTTTTGTTTCTCTCACAGGGACTGATCATATACCCTACTTTTCCTGTTTAGATTTTTATTTAACAAGTATTTTTATTATATTCATTATGTACCATATTCTATTCTAAATGCTTGAGATTGTTTTCCAGTTTTATTGAGATATAATTGACATCCAGCACTGTATAAGTTTAAGATGTACAGCATAATGACCTGACTCACATATGCCATGAAATGGTAACTACAATAAATTCATCTCATATAAATGCAAATTTTTTTCCCTTTGATGAGAACTCTTAGGATTTACTCTCTCAACTTTCATATATAGTGCAAAGCAGTGGTGAATAGTCATCAGGTTGTACACTACCTCCCTAGTCCTTACTTATCTTGTAACTGGAAGTTTGCAGATTTTAATTCCTTAGTTCCTAGGACAACCCTCTGCAGTCAGTTACCATTTTACAGATGAGGAAATTGAGGCCAGGAGATTTTAGTAACTTGCTGAGGGCACACAGCTGGGAAGTGGTCCTGCCAGGATTCAAACCCAGGCAGTCTGACTGAATGCTGCATTCTGGAACCCGAGGGCCACACTGACTTTCTGCCTCACAAGGTCCACTAATCATTCTCTGAGCCAGGCGCAGCCCTGCCAGCTTGAGCTGAAACTGCTTATGGGAGGGACAAGTGGGCTCCTGCCTCCCAGCATCTCTGTTCTTCTGAAGTGAGCAGAGCCATGTAATAGTGCAGCCCAGCTGTTAGGAGAGGCCCGTAGACCCCTATAAGAACTGGGAGGTTGTATGGCTTAGTCAAAGAGGGTATTCCAGCTCTGCTCTGAATTCCCCAGAATTCCCCACCAATGGGAAGGGAAAGAAGGCACATCCCACGCCACCCTCTGGGTTGTTGCTGTTCCCAACACACATTTCTTTTGCATGAGCATAGGGCGTGGTGCTAGAGATAAATTCTTGAGCAAGACATCTGCTGCCCTTGAGTACAGGATGGTGTTGGGAGACAAGCAAGGACACGGGCCATTCAAAACAGTGCTGTGAGGGTAGCCCATGCAGCTCCCAAGTCCCAGGCTGAGCTGACTGAAGGAGAACGTACAGTGAGGCTTCTAAACGCAAGCATTAGAAGGGAATGAGCGAGAAGGGTGGGAGTTGGCCATGCCAAGGATATTCTCTGAAGGTGGCAAAACAGGTTTTTCAGGCAAGAATGGCGGACACCTCGACACCACAGCCTTATTATGGAAAATAGTTTTTATTAGCCCATTTTTCAGATAAGAAAATGAAGGCTCAGGAAGCACCTTGCTTCAAGTCACTCTGCAAGTAAGTAATTGTTCCAAAGCATCCACACCTGAGAATAGAAGCTTTTATGAAACAGGTGCATCAAAGGGTGAGGGCGCTAGTGGGCAGATTTAGAGACCCTTATAGACCCAGCTTCTAACGGAAGATCTGGTACTGTCACTGACCGTGGTTGGGAAAGGCTACTTGAACTTTCTGAGCTCCAATTTCCACATGTGTTGGCATCTGCCTCAGGGTCAGTTTCACTTCTATTGGCAAACAGAGCAGATCTGACTATGCCTCAAGTCAGAAGTTGCACATCAGCGGCCTGAATTAAATACAGCCCCTGGAGGCAAAAAGAACCAGTGATTTAAAATTTGTTTTAATGTTTATTTATTTTTGAGAGAGAAAGAGAGAGCATGAGCAGAAGAGGGGCAGAGAGAGAGGGAGACATGGAATCCGAAGCAGGGTCCAGACTCTGAGCTGTCAGCAACAGAGCCTGACGCGGAGCTTGAACTCACAAACTGCGAGATCATTGACATGAGCCAAGGTCGGACGCTTAACCGACTGAGCCACCCAGGCATCCCAAGAACCAGTGATTTTAGACAAACTCTACAGATGAGGTTTAGAGTGGTTCATTACTTTCCCAAGTTTGCATTGCTAAAATGTGGCAGAGCCAGAATTTAAGCAATGCTGGTCTGGACTCAACGTCCATGGTCTTAAAGCAGCACATTCTCTACTGTTTTTGTACAGAGCAATGGCAACTGACACTCAGCCTCTAGGTCTGGGAGACATTAGGGAGTAGTGGGGACTATGGTGAACTACAGAGTCCATGCCTTAACTAAAGGAATGCTTCTGTGATTGATCCTAGGTAAGGCTGGCAAATGTTAT
Organism: Acinonyx jubatus; assembly: GCF_027475565.1. Lineage (NCBI taxonomy): Eukaryota > Metazoa > Chordata > Mammalia > Carnivora > Felidae > Acinonyx > Acinonyx jubatus. The sequence continues at coordinate 125,339,631 of NC_069387.1, forward strand.
GTGCCTCATTTTTATCTTCTGTATAGTGGGCATAATAATTAAGCCTACTTCATAGGATTATCTTGGAAACTAACATGCCTACCACACAGTAAACATTATATAAGTGTAAGCTGTTACTATTGTTACTATTTGACCAATGACTTTGTCTTAATGCGCACTTAAATATGGTGTGGTGAGCTAGGAACACCCTGATGCACAGCATCTCTGCAGCCTCTTCTTCCTCCTTTTGAGTAAAAACAGGGTCCATGGAGGGATCAGGGAAAAGAACCAACATCTCCAGGCCACAAGCCACGAGCTTCATGCATCAGCAGCAGCCTTCACAGCTGGCTGCAAAAGCCCCTCAGTGAGCTCATGGTTACCACCGGCCGCTAGGCTGAAAAGAATGTGAGGTGCCACGGGCAGTCTTCCAGGGACCCAAGAAGGGAGGCCTCATCCTTTCAGGATGTCTCAAGCTTCAGATAAAACCCTTCCTGTGTTCCAGCTCATAGCTGGCAGAGGCAATCGGCAATGACTGATTGCAATGGGTGAGTTGTCGAAAAGATGTGTGTGTGAATCAAATGCCAGCTAGCGGAGGCAAAGTGTGCATTCAGGAGGCTGGTGGGAAGACCATCAATTGCACAATGGTTTGTTTTGCACCTACTATATATTCGGCTCTGGGCCAGGCATTTAGGAGGTAATGAAGTTCACCTGTCTGTGCTGCTTCTGCACACTATAACAACAATTATCTCTCTTGATCCTTGGCACAACCCTATGGTGCAAGCAGGCCTTATTTCCTGGGTAAAGACAGGTAACAGCAGAAATTACCAAGCACAGCAGAAACTAGATACCTGTTGGCCAAACTTGTTTCCTTTGCCACCTGGGTACCCAGCTGGACTACATTTCCCAGCAGCCTTTGTGGTTGGGGCTGGCAGGTGACTGAGTTCTGGCCGCTGGAACACATGCCATACTGGTGAGAATGATGAAGAAGCCTGGCCCATAAAAATCTTTCCAAGTAATCCTCTTTCCTCTCTTTCTTATCGGCTAGCAGATGCAGACAGCCTTTAGAGGATTCTGAGGACCTAGGGATGATGGAGCCACAAGACGCAAGGGGCCCACCTGGGCTTCTGAGTAACTCATGAAGTTCTGCCACATGGAACTTTAAGTGAGTGAGAAATGGGCTTCTTCTGTATTAGGCCACCAAGGCTGTTTTCCCACAATTAACCTACCCTAACATACACAGTAAAACCAGGACATGGATTTTAGAGGCATTTGGCCTCTACACCTGGTGTTTTTCCACCCTCTTTCCAAACAAACAGACAAAGCCCCTTATGTTTGTAGGGTCTCTGGATTTTACAAAGCATTTGGACAAGTAATGGGCCGGGCTCTTCCTCTACACCAGTAACCACCGGGATGTAACTATCATCCACTGTGGGAAGTTTTCAAATGGGGTAAGGTGTGGGGGCTAGCCACAGCTCTGGCACCCACTACCCAAGAGCAGGTACCCTTCTCAACTAGTTCTGGGACAAAATTAAGCCCCCAAATCCAAAGGCATCCCTTATATGTAATGAACTAACTTCTCTCTTGTCCATCTATAATGGTACAAGTTATGTACCAGCCCTGGAAGAACTGTGAAAGTACACATTCACAGAGTTTTCTGTGTGTTGTGGTTCAGAGAAGAATTCCTCCAACTGCAAGGCACTTCCCTTCTCTGAGTCTTGGTTTTCTCATCTGTTAACACCGCAGGGTGGAATCTGATGAACTTGAGAATTTCTGGCCAGCTGTAACTTTCTATAATCTCATTTAAAAAAAAAAGGCAATATTTTGGTTATAGGATGGGTCAGACAGGTTTTCCACATTATTTCATTCAGTTGTGAAACCAAGAGGAGTAAGATTTGGGGCGGGGGGAATAAAAGAGCAGCTGGAACTCCTCACTGCCAGCTGCCTTCCACGAAGTTGGTATTCAGTAAGGTCCAGGTGGGTGGCAAACTGACATAGAGTATTATGTGAGCTTGTGACTTCACTGCGCTTACAACCTGGCTGGGAAGACAAGAACCACACATGCAAAACCCAGAAACATGGTAGAGAGTAGGGAGCAGAGTCTAGATGGTCAGGTAGCAGGGGGGGAAAGCTTTACCCTACCTCGCCCCGCCCACCTCCAATCACTGATTCTCTACAGACACAACTGCACCCAGCACTTGCTGCAGGCCAGACGCTGCTTGGGTGCTTTGTCTTCATGTTTCATTTCACGCTCCCAGGAGCTCTGCCAGGAGGGCATGACTGTCCGTGTTCAAAGAGGAGGGACACAGGAGGCACATGCATATTAAGTACAGGCCCAGGGCCCCCACACAGGTCATCTGAACAGGTGTGTGTGGCTGCAGGGCCTGTGTCTCTGCCCTCCTCTGTCCCAACCTTCCAGTTGTTCTGGCTTCTCCAGCTCTTGAAGAAGAGACGCTGGCATCCTGCCCTTTGATGGTCAAGAGTGACAAAGCCAGATCCCTGGGGAGACCTCAGCTTGCAGGGCACCCCTGGCAGAGAGGTCCCATTCTCAGCTGAGGGGTGCAGCAGGGTAGGCATCCTCAGCATAACCTCCAACACATGCTGAGAAGTCCCTGAGACAAGAGAGCCAGAGGTTTGCACAGCTGGAGGCCTTGGGGAAAGGCCTGGGAGCAGCTGAAATGAACTGACCCCATCTGGAAGCAGAGCCCCCTCCAGGGACAAGGAGGGAGGGAAGGAGACAGGAAGTGGCTGATCTGCTTGTTCTCAGGAAGCCACAAGGCCTGAGAGAAGCCATTCCCTGGAAACCAAAGATCTGGCATTTCTCAATCTGTGCTCCTGGGACCCCCTGCATCATGTGCACCTGGCATTTTGGAAAAAGGGGATTCTCAGGTCACAAACATAATGAATCCAAATCCCTGGGAAGGGGGAACAGGAATCTGCATGTTAGGATAACTCATCAGATGGTTCTGAAGCTCACCAACGTTTAACAACTGAAATCCTCACTTCTCTGAAACAATTACACCCAGTTCTTCTTTAGATGCACTACTCATTTCTGCCAATTTGTCCATCAGTGATCCTTAACCCCAGGAGAAAAGTAATAAAAAGGTTAATTTTTACTGAGTGTTCATCATCTGCCCCATATTCTTCTAAGCACTAGATGGATCAACTCATTTAAAATCTTCACAGCCTCCTTATAAGATTAGTACTATCATTAGCTTCATATTGCATATAAAGAAAATGAGGCACAGAAAGGGTAAGAAACTCTAAGAAGTCACACAGTAAGTGGCTGGTCCAAATATGGACCCAGGATCTGACTCTCAGACTTGAGCTCTTAACCCCTATGACACACAAGCATTATGGGAGATTCCATTTATGGAAGACCCACTTGGTGCCAGACGCCTTGCCCAGGCACTTGGGACATTAAACAGACATTCACTGAATGTCTTCTATGTGCCAGGAACTGTTGTTCAAAGCAAGGTCTGGCCAGGCCGGGACCAGGACGAAGTAAGTGAAGTATTCAACTTGGGCACAAAATTTGAGGGAGAGGTGACCCAAAATTCAGTAACCAAGGTAAATAATATTTAAATTCAATATTTAAAGAACCAAAATCAAGAAACTGTCTATGGGCTGGCCACCTGTCTTTGTAAATAAAGTTTTATTAGAGAGGGATAATATAAAAAAAACCACTCAAACGCTCATACCCTAATGGAGCTCACATGAATGATATCACCCCATCTTTACCACAATGGCCCCAAAGGGCAGGTATTAATATCATTACTGTTTCACCTACACTAACCTCCCCATGGGTGGCTAATGATTATAAAAGTTAATGATTATAAAGGCTGACAACATGCCAGATGCTGTTTTATAAGTACCTTGCAAATATTATTTTATTCCTTACAACCTCCTTGTAAAGAAAGGGTCATCATCATCCCCATTTTAAATATGGTAAAAGTAAAGCACAAATAAGTTTTATAATTTGTCCAAGGTCAATACAACCAGTAAAAGGCAGGGCTAAAATGTGAACCCAGGCAGCCATACTCCAAAGGCTATACTCTTAACCAGAAGAATAAGTATATATGTGAAACTACAACCCACAGGCCAAATCTGGCCAAATCCAGCCCACCATCTGTTTTTATAAATAAAGTTTCATTGGCACACAGCTATACTCACTCATTTATGTACTGTGTAGGTCTACTTTCATGCCACAACGACAAAGTAGAGTAGTGGTGACAGAGACCATATGGGCTGCAAAGCTCAAAATATTTGCTATTTTTACCCTTAACAGAAAAAGTCTGATAACCGCTGCCCTTACCTACTATGGAATAACCTGTGATCAGCACAGAAGCTCAGAGAGTAAAGTTATGTGCACAGTTAGAAGGGAACAGAGATGGGATAGGAACCCAGTTGTGTCTCTGAGGACCATTACTTTTCAATCTGTGCCTGGCTATGTACTCCCCCATGAATGCCAATGCCTCCTTGTTTCCCAGAGCTTACCATGGTGCCTGGCCCAGGAAAGGTGCTCCACAAATGTTCACTGAATGAATGAATGGTCGAGTCTTAGGATATCATATTGTGATCAAGCCTAGAGAAACAATTAGACGGATCCTACCCAGGAATATCCAGTCTTCCTATTATCTCCATTAGAAGCCAAGACTCTTGAGGTCTTGTTGCTATGGTAATCTGTCCCAATAGCCTAAATGGATTGGTAGGCTTAAAGTGTTCTGAGGATGTCTTCATTATCTGTACCTAGCATGCTGTCCATCCCAGATTAGAGAATCTCAATGGTCTCCAATGAAATATAATCATTAGTCTAAACACTCAACTTAAATTGCTGTGCCCTTGGCACTAGAGTTCAGGGTCCTAGTCTTAGGACCTTGTCTCAATCAAGAGTGGGGATCCGGGAGCTGGAAAAACCTGGCTAAATCCTGGCTCCTTCTCACCCATCAGCGGTGTGACCTTGAGTGCGTTCCTTCACCTCTGTGAACTTCAGCCTCCCAACCTGTGCCACACAATTCATTGCAGGGAAAGAATCTATGCATAGCTAGCAAGCACAGGCCACTGAGTAGGCCTCAGAGGACGGCTGCAATTCTTTGTTGTGATGGAGACAGTTTGGGAGAGCTGTCTGCTAAAAGACCCCAAATCCATTATGCATGTTTTATCTTTGTGCTCCCAAGGTCTTGAATAAACAATGTCTTCATCCAGTTTTTTAAGAGACACTAATTCTGCCTCAGAAAAACTACCCCCTCCCACCCCAACTGAAATTTGGCCAGCTCTGTGCCTGGCTGTTGGCCTGGATTTCCAAACACTGTCGGTTTAGCATTTCTCAAATGTATCCCATTAACACTATGAACCTGTCAGCCCTCCCTCCTCTCTGAGCTCAGGTCTGACCTGCACAGCGAGGGATGGGGCCAGCAGTGTGAAATCAGCCTCCTGGACTTGTCTTTGAGAAGCAGGGTGGTGCCAGGGTCAGTCTGCTTGGGACTGGGGGGCACCTGTCAGCATTTGCGTGAGGGGGTGTGCCCAGGTCAGACACAGACCTGGGAGGTGTACTCAGAGATAGTGAGGAAGCGTATTGGAATGAGGGGCTCTGGGAAATGGGAGCAAAATGCATTCTCCAGGTTGCCACTTGAGGGAAAAAAAACAAGACCCGAAAGAGGCTCAGCAAAAGGCCACTACTCTGGGAATCAAGAAGCAGCTCTGCGCTGGCACGGTCTTCAACTCACTCACTGTGTATCTTTGAGCAAGATACTTGCCCTCCCTATGGCATATTTACTTAAAAACAAATGGGTTAAGGTGGGCCGTGTGTTTTTAAACTCTTGCTTGGCAGCAGAGCTTTTTTTCAAACAAAGTGTCACTTGGAATTTTGATATATAAATAGATAAAAGTGGAACTGATTCTCTGGGTGAAGACGGTGGCTGTGGGAAGGGGGGAGATGGAATCGTGTCCACTCAGCCCCCACCCCGGACAATCTGAAAAAGACCAGGAGGTACCTGTGTGGAACAGGGTTCAAAAAATAAGAATAAAAAACACACATGACATGATAGCAGATCTACAGAATCTCATGTCCTGGCAGCCTCTGACCCTGGTAGCTACAGCTGCCACTGCTGATAAAAGTAATGGCTTTTATTTATTGAGAACTTTCTTTGTGCCAGGGGCTGGATGTGCTTTACTTTGAGAGTTCAAAGACAGCCATGACTTAAATCCCAGCTTCAGCAATTTAGGAGCTTCGTGACCTTGGGCAAGTTAGTTCATCTCTCTATGCCTCGGATTCTTCATCTGGAAAACAGGTTGTTCAGAGGATTAAAGAAACTAATCTCTGTAAGAATACCTAGAACAGCAGCAGGTACGTAGTAAGCAATTGATGTTTGCCATTTTATCACTACTACATAAATTATTAAATGTAATCTTTATAAGCACGACTTTGTTTCACTGATGAGGGAACTGAGGCATGGAGAGGTGAAGGGAGTGCTCCTAAGTCACACGGCTAAGAAATGATGGAAGGAGGACCTGAATCCAAGTTTGTTCAACTGCACAGCCTGTGGTCTTAACACAGATGAAACTGCTTTGCTCTTGACCCTAGAGGTCAGGGTCTTGGTTGTAGTAATTTACTTAAGGAGTTCTAAGTCTAAGTGGAAGGGAAGTTAATGATGACTATGGTAATTTATGCTTAGGAGTTTTGGTATCACAGCGTCTGGAGTCTGGGCATCTTAGTGAATGCGAGTCCCAAGCAGAGACTGGGAAGTGTGTGGTTGCCAGAGCCCAAGTCTACTGACAGTCCTTTCTCCAAGTCACATTCTCCAGCCTTTCCTACTGACACATAAGACATCTTCATGTAAATTAGGAAAAGGGAAGAGGCAGCCCCAAGGTAGACTACGAGTGAACAGAGAATACCAGACTCTCGGCTCCCGCTTGGAGGGTACCATCTGCCTTTGAAGCAGTACACAAACTGCACACCCTTACACAACGACCCTCACTCTTAAGTAAATTTGGCTGGGTGAGAAATAAAGAATGGTCTCTTGCCTTGCTCTGATGCATGTGGTAGTCCCGGATGAGAGGAGGGAGCATGGAGGCTGTGTAGTCAGGAATCTCTGTTTGATCGCCCAAAGCAAAGGCAAGCCACACAGTCACTTTATCTCTTTATGTTTCTTTCTCTCAGCATGGAGGGCAGTAATAAAAGATGGCTGTATGGCTCTCTCTGGGGAGCTGAATGGGAGCCAAAGCGTCATATGGTGAACAAATGCTCCAATTGCCCAACTGCAGAGCTGCTGTTGCGTGTTATGAAAATGGCAACAACCTCTCCCCTGACCCCTGACCCATGGAAATGGGTAGTCACCAGCCCACCCACCCAGAGAGCCCCTGTGCCCTGCCACCAACAGAGGGCCAAGCACTGGCTCCAGCATTAAGGAAAAGCAGGGGGTGTGGGATAGTTGTCAGAGCATAGTCTACATTCAGCCAGAGCTGGATTCAAACACCAACTCCACCCCCTGCGAGTTGTTGGACATTGGGTTAGATACTGAACCTCTTCTGAGTCTCAATTTCCCGACTACTAAAATATAGCTTGTCATACTGACCAGGCAGGAAGGATGTAAGAATTGGAAATAACAAATGCAGAGGCACCTGGGCAGTTCAGTCAATTGAGCATCTGACTTTGGCTCAGATCATGATCTCACGGTTTGTGAGTTTGAGCCCTGCATTGGGCTCTGTGCGGACAGCTCAGAGCCTGGAGCCTGCTTCCGATTCTGTGTCTCCATCTCTGCCCCTCCCCAGCTCGTGCTCTGTCTCTCTCACTCAAAAATAAATGAACATTAAAAAAAAGAAAAAAGAAATAACAAATGCAAAGTGCCCAGCATAGTGCCTGAGGCATAGTAAGTGCTTAAAATAGCTACACAGATCAGTTCTTTCACATAATTAATGAAGATTGCAAGCCCCCTGAGGACCAGGCAGAATGAATATCCTACAGGAGGGTTTAGCTGGTTTCTCTAGGGGAATGGCACGTGAGCAGAGATCTGAAAGATAGGCAGGAATTTTCTAGGTGAAAGGGAGGAAACAACTTCACAGGGAGGGAGCACAGAATATGTGGGGACCTGTGATAGGAAAGAGCGGATTGAAGACCTAAGGAAAAGTGGATGTGGTGGACTCAGAGCAAGGTGGAGGCCAGGGAGGTGGGCAAGGACTGGCACATGCAAGCCACAGGAAGGGTTTGAACTGATGGAGTGACATGATCAAATCAGAGTATTAAAATCTCATTCTAAAAAGAGTACACATTGCATGAGTCTAACTATACAATATTCTGCAAAAGGTAAAACTATAGAGACCGTAAAAAGATCAGTGGCTGGCTGGCTGGCAAGGGTGGAGAGGGAAAGGAAGGAATGGATGGGCAGAGCACAGGGGATTTTTAGGGCAGTGAAACTGTTCTGTAGGATACTGGTAGATACACACCATGATACATTTGTCAAAATCCATCGAATGGGCAACACCGAGAGTAAACTCTAATGTCAACTACGGACTTTGGATGATAATGACATGTCAGTATAGGTTCATCAGTTGTGACAAATATACCACTCTGGGGGGAGGGGGGATGTTGATAGTGGCAGAGGCTGTGTATGTGTGGGGACAGTGGGTATTTGGGACATCTCTGTACCTTCTACTAAATTCTGCTGTGAGCCTAAAACCTCTCTAAAAAAGTCTATTAATTACAAAAAAAAAAAGAAAAGAAAGAAGCAAAGGAAGGAAGGGAGGAAGGAAGGAAGAAAGAAGGGAGGGAGGGATGGAGGAAAGAAAGAGAGAGAGAAAGAAAGAAAGGAGGGAGGGAGGAAGGAAGGAAGAAAGAAAAAGAAAAAAAACTGGCTGCTGTGTGGAGAATGGATTGGAGGTGGGCAGGGAGAATGGGGTGGACAAGTTAGGTTTTTCTGTTTTCTTGCTGAGTTCCTTGGGGCAAGTTACATAAGCTCTGAGAACTTCAGGTTTTCATCTGTGATATGGCGACAAACATATAAAGTGACACAGTGTATAGGAAACACCTGACAGAAAACCTGGCACAAGGTGGGCACTCAGTTCACACTGGCTAAATGTGGAAGAATGAGGGTGGCCATGGAAAGAATGCAAAATGTGTAAGGACACAAAAAGTCTCGGTGGGGGCTAGCAGACATCCTGTGACGGTAAAACACAGGTAGCTGCATAGCAGGTAAAAAAATCTCACTGTTTATTAGCAGAGGCAAAAGTATTTATCAGAATGCATGCCCCAGGGCTGACGCTGTGTTCCTGTGCTTTGGGGGCAATCAATAATAGTAACTGCTAAGTTTTATTGAGTGCTAATTATGTGGCAGGTATCATTGTAACTGCTTTATGTGATTAAGCCCATTTTGTTTTCTCAACCAGGCCTTGTGTTAGGTACTGCTGCTATCTGTTTTGTATCTGGGGAAACTGAGTCATGGGAAAGTTCATCAGTCTGCCCAATGTTAGTGACAGCTGGCTTAAAAGAGGATCAAAAGATGCAAACCTGAGTGAACCAGGGAAATAATAGGCTGTGCCAGCAGAAACCAGCTTTAAAATGGCACAAAACAGACTAGCTATGATTAAAGATTAAATCACATGGGAAACAGTACGGTATAGCTATTAAGAGCATGGCACTAGAATTAGCCTGCCTGGGTTTAAATCCTGGCTCGTGCACTTTCTGTGTGACCTTGGGCAAGCTATTTAGCTATGCTTTGACTCAGTTTTCACATCTGTAATAGGGGGATAGTAACGGGCCACATCATGTGGAATTGTTTTGATGATTAAATGATAAAATGCATGTAACTCACAACTTATCACATTATATGGAAAATAGTTAAGAGCTCAATATATGTTTCAGAGCAAAGGAGGACAATAGGAATTTCTGAAAGAGTAAAGCCTAGGGCTTCAAACAAGGGGTGAGGCTCCAACCCAACCAACACCCAGTTAACGTTTATCAAGTACCATGCTAGGTGCTGCTGGCTGCAAGGATGAAAAAAAAAAACATGATGTCTGCCCTTGAGGACCTCTCAGTGTGGTGGGAGGGAGGTAGGCTCAAATGCAGAAAATAAACAAAAGGCAGGATGTAAGAATCAGTCACTCATTCAACCAAAATAGTGCCAGCCACCATTCTTTAGGGATATAGTGATTGGGAAAGCAGATGAGATCCCTGTACCCAAAGAACTTAAATATTCATGCTGCAGATGGGCAAGGAACACTTTCCATAGGGGCCTTGCAGACATGGTTAGGACTGTGAATTTCACTCTAAGAGGGATGGGAAGTTCTTGGAGGAGTTTTAACATGGGCTTGGTATCTGATTTAATTTTAGAAGAATCACTCTGGTTGCCGTTCAGAGAATGGATTGAAGGGGGCCATGGTGGATTAACGTGTCCTCAAACTCTCTGCTGCTCCTTTAATTGAGAGGTGTGGTCTCCTTAAATCTAATTTTCCCCTATGTCTGTCTCTGGCCATTAGAACGTGGCAGAAGTAATGCTGTGTACCTTCTAACTCTGGCCTTAACACACTGACACCTTCCACCCCTCTTGTAACCTGCCCTCTTGAAAACCAGCTGCCATCTGACTCTCCCGAGACCACACTGCTATAAGGAAGTGCAACACCGCATGAAGAAAGAGGGATCACGTGGAGGGACACTGAGATACCAGGCATGAGCGTGAAGCCTACCTTCCAGCCCAGCCAAGCCACGAGCTGCACATAGCAGGAAAACTGCCCATCCCAACCCTGCCCAGATTTCTGACCCACAGACGGGAAGCAGATAAAACAGTTGTGGTTTTAAGCCACTAACTTTTGGGGAAGTTTGTTACATGGCAATGGAGACGTGAGTAATGGCAGAAGCAAGGAGACCACTGAGGAGGGGACTGCAGAAATCCAAGAGAGAGAGACAGGTGACTTGGCCTATGGAAGGAACGGCAGGGAAGAATCAGAAAATGCAGGCAAGAGAAAGTTACACACACATCATCATCATCGCCAGTGGGAGAAACTCTGGGCTGTGGAGACCCTACACCCCCCATGGTGTTGGCACTGGTTCCCTGTCTGAGGCTACTTCTTTCGAGGAAGGACCGATTGTCTGAGGGCTGACTTGGTTGTCAGACACGTCACTTCCATCAGGATAAACACCACAGAAGACACATTCCAGACTGCCAGAAAATAGGGTTACGGGACAGAAATATTATTTATTAGCAAAATGGAAAAATGCCCCGGAAAAACAAAAAAACTGTTCATCTTAATATAACATGTACTGTTTATACACGACTTCGTAATTTATCAGGTATGTGCATACGTATTGCCTCTTTTGATTCTACCAATTGTCCATCCTCATGTATAAATGAGGAAACAAACTCACAGAGGAAACAACGTTCTAAAGCCCCACTGGCAGGAAATGGTAGAGCTACACTTTGAACCTGTAACTTCTCTCAGCAAATTTAAATTTTTTTTAGTATATGTCACTAAAATTTCTACATTTATTTTAAAACTACATACTGTGTTTCTACTAGGTATTTATCCAAGGGATACAGGTATGCTGTTCTGAAGGGGCACATGCACCCCCATGTTTATAGCAGCGCTATCAACAATAGCCAAAGTATGGAAAGAGCCCAAAAGTCCATTGATGGATGAATGGATAAAGAAGAAGTGGTATATATACAATGGAGTATTACTCCGCAATCAAAAAGAATGAAATCTTGCCGTTTGCAACTATATGGATGGAACTAGAGGGTATTATGCTAAGCGAAATTAGTCAGTTGGAGAAAGACAAATATCATAGGACTTCACTCATATGAGGACTTTAAGACACAGAACAGATGAACACAAGGGAAGCAAAAATTATATAAAAACAGGGGGACAAAACATAAGAGACTCTTAAATATGGAGAACAAACAGGGTTACTGGAGGGGTTATGGGAGGGGGAGATGGGCTAAATGGGTAAGGGGCATTAAGGAATCTACCCCTGAAATCATTGTTGCACTATATGCTAACTAAACAAAAAAAAACCACTACATACTGTGTTTTAGTTGCCTGCCTCCTGCTCCTCTCCATAGGCTAGCTGTGCACTGGGTTGGTTTTTTTTTTTTTTTTAGTTTTTTAATGTTTATTTATTTTTGGGAAAGAGAGAGACAGACTTAGTGAAAGCAGGGGAGGGGCACAGAGAGAGGGAGACACAGAATCCGAAGCAGACTCCAGGCTCCGAGCCGTCAGCATAGCCCCGATGTGGGGCTCAAACCCATGAACTGTGAGATCGTGACCTGAGCCGAAGTTGGATGCTCAACCGATTGAGCCACCCAGGCGCCCCTAGTTGTGCAATGGTTTTTAAATGGGGTCCAAGAAATTGGCATCAGAATCTTGAAGATAGTGATCAACAAAATGCAGATTCCTGGGCTCCACCCAGAGATTAGGCTTTCTGGTAATGGGGCCTCTATTTTAGTAAGTAGGACAGGAGGTTCCTAAATTGTTTGCCTTCATGGAAAAGTTTGAAAGTCACTGAATTGGTGGATCAACACACCCTCAGGAAGCAGATGGACTCGTTTAAATGAAGGGAGGGTCTGAAAACAGTTTAACTGCGAAGTAAATGAATCACTGCATCCCTGCTCTGGGACTCTTGCTCTACCGTGTCGCGTGGGGTGGGGAAGCGGTCCTAGAGTCTCCTCCTCCCCCTCCCCGTCCCCCTCCCAGGCTTGTCCTGGAGGCCAGGAAGGGAAGACGTGTGCAAGATGAGTGGTGGGGTGGCAGGGTGAGGAAGGGGCAGAGTGGACTTTTGGAGAGCAGACACTGCTCCAGGCACTGGCGGGCTTTCCCTGTTTTTGTCCTGCAAGAAGGCATTATTTCCATTTTACAGTTGAAAGGCCTGGGAATCAGGAGGTGGGGTTACTTGTGTAGTCGCACAAAGGGCAAGTGGGGAGTGAAGATTGGAACCCAGGACTGTGTGACTCCAGCCCTAGAGTTTCTCCCAGTATAGATGTGCCAATCAGGTGGTAGGATAGTGTGATATGAAATCACAGGGAGTTTGCACCCCACTCCTCTACTCGTGAGCTGTGTGGCCTCAGACTAGGCATTACCCTTCTTGGAAAGTGTCCATGTCTTTCAAAAGGGGATGGAATTACCTACCACTGAGAAGTACTGGGTACCCAGTAGCCTTTTAGTAAAGTGTAATTGGTTAGGAATGAAAAAAGGCCAGGACGCCACAGTCAAAAGGGTGAAGTGACCATCGGGGCAATTTCTTCCACAGTGGACTGTGTTAGTTCGGGAATGAGTCCCCCGAGGGAATGGGAAATGGAACCCAGCGCTGGAGCTGTTCCCAGGAGTGGTTACAGCACTTGGGAAGGAGCAGAGGGCTGCAGGGCTGGCTGGTGGTCTCACAGGTTTCTCCCAACCCCAATTTCTATGATTCTGGGAATCAGGAGCCACACTGTTTTTCTCTGTCAGAGTGCCGCTCTTTCTCCTGGGGGAGCTGGCAGACCTGTCGCTGGCCCGCTGGCTGGAGACGCATGGGCAGCAGAGCCTGGCATTTCTTTACAGACTCTCACTGTCTCTTTTTTGTACAGCTTTCTTCCCGTTCCCACGCCCCACCTCTGCAAGTCTCCAGGGATCCTGTTTTCTCCTGCAGTGGTGAGGGCAGAGGCCCTGGGCGAAGAGATAGACTGGGGCCTCCCGCTCCAAGGCTGCTCTGCTGGGACCCTCAATGATTCATTGTCCCTGGCCTCCCAGACCCCATCCCCTCCCAGGGAGAGGAGGCAGTGGGTAGTGTGCTGGTCAGCAAGTCCGTGCCCGGTGCAAGCTACGGCTGGAGTCTTCTCAGTCCTGAGCTTTTTACTTTGCAAAGTTGTGGGGTTCTTATTCATTCGAAGAGTCGGCTGGTCCTGAATGCTTTCAGCAAAGATTTAGGCACTGTGCCAGGCACTAGGGGTACGATTCAGAAAAACAGTCCTTAACCTGATCCTCAAGGAAGGTCCAGTCCAGTGGGAGACATGAGAAGTAAACAATGATGATGGGTTAAGGGCTGGTTCGTTCCCTCACTCACTGAACAAATAGACATTGAGAACCTGATATATGACAGGCACTGTTCTAGGGCCTGAGAATACAGTGGTAACAAAACAAAGTCCCTGCCTACATAGTCTTCTGTTGTAGAAAATAATACAATAAAATAAACTGCATCATATTTATATTAGTTACCTATTATCTAGCTACCTAGATAGCTAGGTACCTATCATCCATCCATAATTTCAAGCAGTGATAAATGCTTAAAGAACAAAAAATGCACAGCTGAGCCTCAGGGGCAGAGATAGTATGTTCTGGCAAGTCCCCCTGAGGAGGCAGGATTTGATCAGAAATTTGAAAGGAAGTCAGAGGGTTAAGGCGTGGTAATAACTGCAGAAGCGTTTTAGGACAAAGAAAGCCAGTACAAAGACAGTACGTCAGACACTATACAAATCACTCTTCTTCCCTCTTTACAGATGGGGAAACCAAGAGCTACAAAGGTAGACAGACTTGTCAAGGGACTTGAGGCTTGTGGAAGATGGGCCTGGGACGCACCCCAGGTAGTCTGCTCTGATTCTTATAGGGATAGGTGGGCTCTCCACCAGAAAGCCATGCCATCTACCCAGGCAAGTCCTAGACGCTGTGAGCACAGAGGGCGTTGAATTCAACTGCAGGGCAGAAGGCAGAGAAGAGGATGTGGGAGCATGGCTCTGATGGACATGGGAAGCACACCAAGCCAAGGGAGGCTTCAGCATTTCTTCTCTGCCTCTTCCGGCCCCAAGGCTGTCCCTTACCTGTGCACCTGCCTGCAGTCACGAGACAAGAGAGGGACGCTCTTCCCCCAAATCCACAGGGCTCACTGTTTGTTTGGATTTCTATTTAAGTCACCTTCCCTGCTCACCCTTCCTCAGATACCAGTCCCTCTGTCTTCTTTTGCTTCCACCATTTCTCATAACCTGCCATTAGAATGCACATTTGTTTGTTTGTTTTCCATTTTCTGCAATTTAGACCTCAGTTCCACAAGGGCTATTGTCTGTTTTGTTCACTGCTGCATCCTCTGTGCCTGGTACATCTTTAGTGAAGAGATGAAAAGAGAGCAGGCAGAGCTCGATGGGTATGTAACCATTCGGGAGGTTAGCACTTTTCCGAACAGACACAGGCACTGGGGTGAGAGCAGAAACTGCATTTCCTAACACATGCTGGAGTGTGCCTGGCACTATGAATTTGCTCAATAAATGTTTGTTGAATAAGTGAATATCTGGAACTTTAAATTCCAGGTTCATGAAGTTCAGAAGACTCTAGGAAACTATGTGTAAAATAAAGAGTAAAGGAACATTATTTTAGAATGTGCTCTGATGGGATGTTTGAGAGTTCCCAGGACAGAGACAGGGAAGTTGACAGCTGATTGTGACTCAGGAGCTAATGTGCTAGGAGGTTTGAAAAAGTCACCCTCTTCCCTGCCTCCCTGGCCACCATTTTCCCATCTGTAAAATGGGGACACACAGAAAAGGGAAGAAGGACTCTTCTAACTCTGAACCTCTAAGATTTTATAAAATATCCTCTCCTCTGGGACAGGTCCACACATCTCCAACTTGCCCCAAACATCTTCCCTGGAAACGGTAAGACTGGGGCGGGTACCAGGGGGAATATCTGAGCCTTTGATGCTTTCCTCAAGGTCTTGTGTTACTTATGCTTTCTGGCTCCCTCTCTTCAACCCACTCTGAGGTCTGACCTTCTAATGAGCGGATGCACATTATCAGCCTCTGTGGTTTGAACGGGTGCCTGTAATTTAGTGTTGCCTAATGCTGGAAACTGAGAGTAGGGCTTGTGTAATTAGGCTGGGGCCTCATTAACGTCTGCCTCCTTGGGTATTTTTCATTCCTGATTTCTCCTGTCCTGTATTTCTAATCCCATCTGTCTGTATAGGCACGACTGCTTTTTTTTTTTTTTTTTTTTTTTTTTTTTTATCACTCCATTGTGGAGCCAATCTTGAATTTGGGCCCAGAATGGCCACGGCCATCACAAAGCATGAATCTTAACATGCCCTGGGATGGCCCCTGCTCTGCTTTCTAAATAGAATTTTGCAACTTTACTGAGAACCTGGATGTCTGGGTTGCTCTTAAGCACCTCGAGCTGCCTGGCAGTGCACCCTTAGTTTGGGTGTGTGACAGAAACCAGAGTAAGGGACTCTATCATTTTAATTGCTGCAATTACTGATGATTTAACCAACTTGTGTGCAATACTTTGCTATTTATAAAACACTGCTAGAATCTGACCTTGAGCAGAGACTTGATCTGCTTTGTTCACTGGTAATTTCCTAAGACAGTTAATCTCTTTTTGTGCCTCCTGCCCCCATTCTGTGGGGTATCTGTAGATGGCATCGACTCGGCTCTCTTTCTCCCTGATCTCTACTTGGCTTTGGCCAAAATGAGGCCCCAACAGAAGCCTGGAGGGCAGGGGAGGGAAAGGTAGTGATGTTTCTCGATAGTGCCCACCCTGCTTCAGTACTATGACTCTGGAGGTAGCTGTGTTCCTCCACCACTGCTGGTTCAAGCAGGTAACTGTCCTGCTCAAGTCTAGGTGAACCCTACTAGATTAAATCTACTAATTCTATTTCCTCTCCCACCCCTTCATCCCTGGGGATGATAATGGCTTCCTGCTGTTGTTAGACGCTGGATGCATCATGTTCCCTTAGCCCCACACACTCCTCTGTTAAGTGGTTCCTTCACAAAAATGTTTATATAAACCATTTGGGGATGAATTCTGTTTTCTGCCTAGCTCCTGTCTGATACAATGCTCCATATCTGGAAAACAGCCTGCAACCTAGCAGGCCCTTAATAAATATTTGTGAAATGAATGAGCAAACTTTTCGCAAAAACAGTGTAAAATAATATGATCACCTTTTACAGATAAACAAGTAAAGGCACAGAGAGGTAAGTTCTCAGATCTGAGCAATGATTTTCTAAGGGAGAGCAAAACACACTCATCTTATACCCTGGATGAGCCTGTACCACATTCAGCGCCCTGGAGAAATCTCTGACGCCTGCTGCCCGCTGTACAGACTCTGAGTCCACGCATGCCAGCCTGGGGTGGACTCAAGAGGGACAAATGCCATGGAGTGGACAGGGGTAAAGTGAGGAAGAGATTAACAAAATCTCAGGATTTAAAGACATTTGGAAACTCATTTGGCATAGAACCAGAAACCCGGGTTCAAATCCCCAAATGCTGCCTGCCACTTCCTTTTTTCTCACTCTATTGAGATGTGACTGACCATTAAAATTGCATATATTTAAGGTGTAAACATGTTTTCATATATGTATACTTTACAGAATCCTTGCCACAATCAAGTTAATTAACATATCCTTCACCTAACAAACATAGTTAACCAGTTTTCTTCCTGCTAAAAGCACTTGAGATCAACGTGCTCAGCAAATTTCAAATACACAATACGTTATTATCAACCATGGTCACTATGCTGTACATTGTCCCCAGAACGTACTCATCTTATAACTGAAAGCATGTACCTTTGACCAAAGTCTACCCATTCCCCCAAATCTGCCAGCCCCTAATAACCACCATTTCATTCCTTATTGCTATAGGTTCAGCTATTTCAGATTCCACATAGAAGTGAAATCATGTGGTATTTGTCTTTGTGTGTCTGGCTTACTTCACTTAGCATAATGTCCTCTAGGTTCATCCATGTTGTTACAGATGGCAGGTTTCCTTCTTTTTTTTTTAAGGCTGAGTAATATTCCATTGTATATATACCACATTTTCTTTACCCATTCACCCACTGACAATTATGTAGGTTGTTTCCACATCTTGGCTACCGTGAATAAGGCTGCAATAAACACAGGAGTGTACATATCTCTTCAAAATAGTGATTTTATTTCCTTTGAATATACACCCAGAAGTAGGATTGCTGAATCATATGATAGCTCTATTTTAATTTTTTTTAATTAAAATTTTGACCTCCATACAGTCTTCCATAGTGGCTGCACCAATGTGCCTTCCCACCAATAGTGCATGAGGGTTCCCTTTTGTTCACATCCTTGCCAACGCTCTCTATCCTTTGCCATCCAAACAGGTGTGAGATGATATCTCACTGTAGTTTTGATTTGAATTTCCCTGATTAGTGATGTTGAACATCTTTTCATATGCTGGTTGGCCATTTGTATGTTTTCTTTAGAAAAATGTCCATTCAGGTCCTTTGGCCATTTAAAAAGATTGGATATTTGGTCTCTTGCTCTGGAGTTGTATGACTTCCTTATATATTTTGGATATTAACCCATTATCAGACAGGTGGTTTGCAAATAGTTTCCCATTCTGTATGTTGTCTTCTGTTTGTTTATTGTTTCCTTTGCTGTGCAAGAGTTTCTTAGTGTTAGTTTAATTTTCCTTCTGTTATATTTTGTTTCTAGTTTCATATAATTGTGGTCTGCAAAGACACTTGATATTATTATTTCAATCTTCTTAAATTTGCTAAGACTCATTTTGTAATTTATAATCTATCCTGAAGAATGTTCCTTGTGTACTTGAGAAGAATGTATATTTTGTTGCAATTGGATGCAATGTTCTGTGTATGTCTGTTAGGTCCATGTGATCTAAAGTGTAATTCACGTCCAATGTTATCTTACTGATTTTCTGTCTCAATGTAACCAATGTTGAAGGTAGGGTACTGAAGTTCTCTACTATTATTGTATTGCTTTTTTCTTCCTTTAGACTTGTTAATATTTGCTTTATATCTTTAGGTACTCTGATGTTGGGTGCACAGACATAGTTACAATTGCTATATCCTCCTGATGAACTGATCCCTTTATCATTATATAATGTCCTTTGTTGTCTCTTGTTACAGTTTTTGACTTAAAGTCTATTTTGTCTGGTATAAGTATAGTGACCCTGTTCCCTGTTGATTTCTATTAGCATGGAATATCCTTTTCAAACCCTTTACTTTCAGCCTATGCATGTCTTTAAAGTAAGTGTTTTTAAAGTCTCCTGTAGGTAGCATATTGCTGGATCTTGGGTTTTTTTTTCTTTCTTGTTTTGTTTTTTAATTCATTGAGCCACTCTGTGCCTTTTGGAGAATTTAATCCATTGACTTTGTTTTTTTTTAATTTGAGAGAGAGAGAGAGAGAGAGAGAGAGAACGAGACTGACACAGGGCTCTATCCTCTGACCCTGGGATCACAACTTTGAGGAGAAATCAAGAATTGGACACTCAACTGACTGAGCCACCCAGGTGCCCCTAATCCATTTACTTTTAAAGTAGTTATTAATATATAAGGACTAACTATTGCCATTTGTTAATTGTTTTCTGGCTGGTCTGTAGTTCTTTTGTTTGTTTCTTCTCTTGCTGTGTTCTTTAGTGATCTGATGATTTTCTGTAGTGGTATGCTTTGAATCCTTTTTCTGCTTCGTGTATCTACTATAGGTTTTTGCTTTACGCTTACCATGAGGCTTACATAAAACAAAGTTATAACAGTTCATTTTAAGCTAATACTTATTTAACTTCAATCACATACAGATTCCTTTACTTCCCCCACTACATTTTATGTTTTTGATGTCGCAATTTACATCTTTTTGTATTCATTAGCAAATCATTATAGCCATAGTTATTTCATAGTTCTATAGTTATTTAAAAGATAAAAGTATTTTGTCTTTATACTAGAATTAAAAGTGATTTACACACCACCATTACACAATTACAGTATTCTACATCTGACCAGATACTTAACCTTTATCAATGAATTTTTATACTTTCGTATGTTTTCAAGTTACTAATTAGTATCCTTCCATTTGCTAAATTCCCACGACTAAAAGTCAGGTGCTTGGATCTCCTCAATATTTTCTACCAAATGGCTGTCGAACTTTTGCACACCACTCCTAATGAGGAACTTACTGCCTCCTTTTAAGCAGCTCCTACTATGAGACAGTCTCTCCTTTGTTAAAGAGGTGGTCCAGGGCAGTGGTGCCCCACACAGGCTCTGGGGCTAGATTGCCTAGGTGTGAACACTAGCTTTGCCACTTACCGGCTGGAGGCCTTGATTCCATCACCCAACTCATTGGTGCTTCAGCCTTCCTATCTAGAAACTGTGGATTACAATAGTACATACCTTATAGAGTTGTTGAAAGGATGAAATGAGTCAATACATGTTAAGTGCTTGGAGCAGTGCCTAGCACGTAGGAAATGCTATAAAGTGTTTGTTAAATAAATAAAAATTCATGAATTTTGTATGTGCAATTCAAGCTGGCTTAATCAAAAAGGGATTTTTTTTTTGGCTAAGGTTTGGAGATGAATCTGGATGCAGGGCCTTGGATAACATCATCAGGTCATTCATTCACTGTCTCTCTCTTGGCCATGTTTCCCTTTGCCTCAGCTTCAATCTCAGCAAAGCCTTCCCTCAAGGGGAAAAAGAGATGGCAACCAGCAGCTCCAGGTATGCATCCCACCAGCTCAGCAGCCCCAGCAGAATACACATGTTTCTGCCAGCCAAGGGTTCCAGTAAAAATCTCACAATGGATTCTCCCTGGCTTGGCTTACACCCCACTGCAGTGTTCTGATTCAGTCTGACACCAGCTGGCATCAGCTCCAGACACCACACAGACCGTAAGTTGGGGAGGGGTCACCCAAGTGGAGAATCTAGGTCCCGTTCCCCAAAGTAGAAAAAACAAATGCTGGGGAAGACCAGCAGTGGTCTGCTCTACCACGCATCCTGGTCAACTTTTACGAAGGAACTTCCTATGAACATGACTTCAGAAGACGTAGGCCTTGCTCGTTCTGCAAACTTGGAAATAAATGATCAAGGGCATTGTCAGTGCAACACCTGAGTCTCTTTGAAAGCATATACTGCAAGTCACGCGCACTGCTCAACATTCTTACTTTGGGAGACCAACAGCTAGGGCTCGAAACAGCACTACCTGCCTGGGGAAGATTCTTACTGACACCCTGTCTGTAGGACACACTGTGAGTTGGGCTGGAACTACGTGGTTTGTGTGCACATTCTCCCAGGTCTGTAACTTGTGGCTTGCCAGAACAAGCTATCTAGTGAGACGGTAAGCACCATTCTGGGCGTGGATACAACAAATCTCAACAGCCTCATGGACCCTGATACCAGGTCTCTGGCTAAATTGGCACTGCTCTCATGGCTGTCGCTACTCAAGGTAAGGTCTTCCACCACCACCAGCAGCATCTAGGAGCTCATAGGAAATTCAAAATCTCAGGTCCTACCTGAAGACCTGATGAATGAGAATCTGCAGTGGAACAAGATCTTCAGGGGGTTTATATGCACATTATAATTTGAAAAGCACTACGTATTAGTTTTCTAGGGCCACCTAAACAAAGTAGCACAAACTGGATGGCTTAAAACAACAGAAAAGTATTCTCTCACCATTCTAGAGGACAGAAATCTGAAAGCAAGGTGTTGGCAGGACTGGTTTCTTCTGAGGGCTGAGAGAGAATTTGTTCCATGCCTATCTCCTAGCTTATTGATAGCAATTACTGGCATTCCTTGGCTTGTACACTTATCACTTGAATCTGCTTTCACCATCACTCGGCGCTTTCCCTGTGTCTCTGTGTCCAAATCTCTCTCTTCTTTTTTTAATGTTTATTTATCTTTGAGAGAAAGAGGGAGAGAAAGGGAGGGAGAGAGAGAGGAAGAGAGACAGCCCAAGTGAGGAAGGGGCAGAGAGAGAGATGAGACACAGAATCTGAAGCAGGCTCCAGGCACTGTGCTATCAGCACAGAGCCTGACACGGGGTTTGAACCAATGGATCGCACGAGATCATGACCTGAGCTGAAGTCGGACGCTTAGCCAACTGAGCCACCCAGGCGTCCCAAATCTCCCTCTTTTTTTTTTTTTTTTTTTAACGTTTATTTATTTTTGGGACAGAGAGAGAGCATGAACGGGGGAGGGGCAGAGAGAGAGGAAGACACAGAATTGGAAGCAGGCTCCAGGCTCTGAGCCATCAGCCCAGAGCCTGACGCGGGGCTCGAACTCACGGACAGCAAGATCGTGACCTGAGCCGAAGTCGGACGCTTAACCGACTGAGCCACCCAGGCGTCCCCCAAATCTCTCTCTTTTTATAAGTACACCAGTCATAGTAGATTAAGGGCCCACACTACTCCAGTGTGACGTCATCTTAACTAATTACAACAACTCTATTTCCAAATAAGATCACATTCTAACAAACTAGGGGTTTAAGACTTTTTAATACATCTTCTGAGGAGGGACACAATTCAACCCAAAACAACTGTCTTCAAAGTCTGCCATTCCTAAACGCTGGGAGACTAGCTGATTAACAAATACCTGGAACATTTTTGAAAATTTATTTTTGCAAACAATTTTGCAAATTCAGGAAGAAGATGGCATGTCTGCAATGAGGCTTGGGGATATCTATTTTGCAAGGGGATTCTTGCTCAGGCAGCACACCCAGTGGGGTCCTCAGCTTTAGAGCTGATCCAGCCCCAGTGCAGGGATGATGTGATAGCTATCTCGGGAGGTTCTCCATCAGGCTGCCCATTGGAGAATTAAAACTAGAGATGCCCAAATCCTACCTTCAGAGAGTCTAATGAAATTGGTCATGCATATTTCCTCACCATCAGGATTTTAAAACATTTCCCAGGTGATTCTCATCTGTAGCCAAATTTGAAGACTAATGGGATGGATGTTCTCATTTCTATATATTACAAAATAAGAAAATTTGGTTCCTTTTCCAGATAAAGAAGCAGGACAGAAGCACAAATAAATTTGATAATTTTTGAAGTATAGTTTGAGGCAGTTTTGTTTGGTGCTTATAAATTTAGAATCTTTATCTTTTCCTTATATTTATCATAATGAATTATCTTCTTTTCCCTAGTAATGCTTTTTACCTGGAAGTCTATTTTCCCCCTGATATTAGTAAACTACATAAGCTAGCTCATAACCCTCAGCTGATATTAGTAAACTACATAAGCTAGCTTTCTTTTGACCAGTAGCCATATATATATGTATACACATATATACATATGTGTGTATATGTATACATATGGCTTTCAAACTTTGTATATTGTTGTTTTGGATGAGTATCTTGAATGGAATATAGCTGGATTTTTAAAAATCTACTCTGAAAAATTCAATGTAGATGCTCCGTAAAGTAGAGCGTTCAGTCCTTTTACACTTAATGCAAGTAATGATATATATTGGTGATGATAAATACTTAACAACTCATAGCTCTACTTTGCAGAGGTTGTAGTTCTCACAAGTGACCATGAGAGGGCGACTCCAGTGGACTCATAAGCATTTACAGCTTTGAAGGGACAGAAGAAACCAGGCACATTCTCTCTGGGGTTCCACCATTGCTTCCCAAGGTGTGCATCCCTTACAATGTTTGGGCACTCTCTGACTACGGGAAGAACAAAGGATATGGGCTGGGGGACAGAAGTCTGGTGAACTGGGGGACAAAAGAGCAATCCAATGGTCAAGCCTATCCATGGGTTATGAGTAGCTGAGGGCATTCATTTGCCTCGGGGCAGAAGCTATTTACCAACTTGTATAGAAAATTTTCAACATTTTAATAACCAGTACTACTGTGCAAGTCATTTAGAATGATTATCAGTCTTCTTATACATTTGGATGTAAATCTACCACCTTATTTTATTTGTGATATCCATTTGATGTTGGTTTTTCTCTCTTTTCATGTCTTTTACTATTTTTTTCCCCCTCTTGTAGCTTTTAAGTTTTACTACATTCTTTTTTTTTTTTTGGAATTACCCTAGAAATTACCTCATGCATCTCTGACTTTTTAAAGCCTGTTATTAATCAATACATTTACTTACCTCCCTGACAATACAAAAACTTCAGGACACCCTAATTCTATTTCTTCCCAACCACTACTATCTTACTATCATGCATTTTAATTCTTCATGTATTTTTTAAATCTATAAGGTGTTATTATTATTATTTGGAGACAGTGTTTATTAACATTTACCACCTTCTTTGTCTTACATATCTTCTTGCAGCTCTATGTTATTCTGGAATCATTGTCTTTTTGCCTAAAGCATGTTCTTTACAATCTTCCTTAGTAAGGGTATTCTCCTCACTAAATGTTTTTATTTTATGTAATTTTATGTAAATGTTTTAAGTAAAAAAAAATTTGTAAAAAAAAATTTTATGTAAAAACATTTTATGTAAATGTTTTTATTTTGCCCTTATTCATAAAAAAACTTTTCCCTGAAGATGGAATTAGAGCTTGGCAATTAGTTTCTTCTGGCACCTTGAAGATGTCATTCTACTACTGTGGCCTGTGATCCGTCAGTCTGTTACTCCAATAAAATTAATCAGCCTTTTTCTCTCACTATTTTAAGGATGTTTTTCTTCATCTTTTTGTACTGACACTATTGCGTGTTGGTGTATAATTCTTTTTATCGATCCTGCTTGAAATCTGTTAAGCTTCTGGTTTTGGCGGTTTGGTATCTTTCTGAAAGATTCACAACCATCGTTTCTTAAAATGCTGCCTCTGCTCCATTCTCTTTTCAAGAGTCTGTTTAAATGTTACTTTCTCACAAAATCTAATCAACTGTTCTGCACTTCTAAGCTTTTTCTCTTTGTGCTTTATTTAGGATAATTTCTTCAGCTCTACCTTTCACTTCATTAGCACCTTTTCAGTCGTGTGTAATATGCTGCTAAATAGAACACATCCAATAATTTTAGTGATTGTAGTTTTCATTTCTAGAAGTTCTATTTGGTTTCTTAAAAAAATGGTTGTGTTGGGGCGCCTGGGTGGCTCAGTCGGTTAAGCGTCTGACTTCAGCTCAGGTCACGATCTCGCAGTCCGTGAGTTCGAGCCCTGCATCGGGCTCTGGGCTGATGGCTCAGAGCCTGGAGCCTGCTTCCGATTCTGTGTCTCCCTCTCTCTCTGCCCCTCCCCTGTTCATGCTCTGTCTCTTTCTGTCTCAAAAATAAATAAACATTAAAAAAAAAATGGTTGTGTCACTTTTTATTGTTTTCTATTTCTGGAAGATACCTTCAAACCTGATTTTTTTCTACTTAATAAGTATTTTTTTTTTAAGAATTGGTGTCTGATAAGTCCAATATCTGATATCTTTCTGGGTTTTCTCTACTGTCTATTGTTTCTGTTTCTTCTCATTCATGGTGTCTGTGCCTGGTTATCTTTGACTATGTGCTAGCTATTGTAAAAAAAAAAAATTATTTGAAGCCTAGGTTGAAAGTACCTCCCTCTATATATGATTTCCTTTCACTTCTAGCATGTTTGGGATCACCATAAACCAATTTTAATGCTTGAGGCTCCCAGAAGATCAATCAAACTGCAATTCAAGCTGCAAATACTTGTGAGGGCTCATCTACTTATAAAACACATTCACCTTGAAGATGTGGTCCTTTTGGGTCTCAGCTTATTGTGGAGAGAGCCTATCATTACGTTCCCTACCTTGAGTGTCCCTGAACATTCATATCTTTCTCCTTTGCTCCTGCTAGGCTATCAAACCATTTTTAAATTTGCCAGACTTAGCAAATACTCTTAGGAAAAAGGTAACTTTTGTATTCATTCATCTCTCTGGGTTTCCATTTCTGCATCATTCTCTTCTTCGTAATTCCTTACTGTCATGCCAACTCTTTGAAGGCTTTCAAGGTGATCATTATTTAAAACCAGTTTTTAAGTTGTTTTCAGTGGAAAAGATGGTCTAAATCATCTAGGCCATCATTATTAGAAACAGAAAGCTACATATGTCTTGGCACATGGTAGGTACTCAGTAAATAATGGCTGAATAAGGGGTGCTGGGGCAGCTCAGTCAGTTGAGCTTCTGACTCTTCATTTCAACTCAGGTCATGATCCTAGGATTGTGGGATCAAGCCCCACATCAGGCTTCATGCTGAGTGTGGATCCTGTTTAGGATTCTCTCTTTCTGCCTCTGCCCCTCCTCTGCTGTCTCTCTCTTCCTTTCTCTCTCTAAAATTAAAAAAAAAAATTTTTTATAAGGTTGGGGTGCCTGGGTGGCTCAGTCAGTTGAGCATCTGACTTCAGTTCAGGTCATGATCTCACAGTTTGTTTGAGCCCCACATCAGGCTTTCTGCTGTCAGCATGGAGTCAGCTTCATATCCCCTGTCTCCCTCTCTCTCTGCCTCTCCCCTGCTCGTACATGTGTGCTCTCTCTCAAAAATAAACATTTTTCAAAAAAAGACAAAAATGGCTCAATAAATTGAATTAACATAATTTCCCAAACATGCTTTTTTTTTTGCCTGTCTGCATTTACAAAGACTGTTTCCTACTCTTACGATGCACAGAATGCCCATATTCCACCGCTGACAAGGCTTAGAACCAAGGCCACCTCTTCCTCAAAATTCTTCCTGTTTTCTCTACTTCCCCAAATCTGAATCCTATTTCTTCCCCAGCTAAACCCTCACAAGACCTGATCTGTGTTACTCTGGTTGCTTAGCTAGATAGAAATATATTAATACAACACTTTATCTCTTCTGTGGATTTGCACTTTCTTGACTTTTCTCAGCTAACGAAGAATTCCCTCACTCCCCCTCAAGCTCAGCATACATTCTAAACAGATTCTTTGGAAAGTGTTATATCCAGTACTTTTAGGTTTGATGTCCTGAGAGGGGAGGCTTTGAACATTTAGGCTGCCATATGCTGGAAGCAAGCAGTAGCTCATTCTAATAAACCCTTACATTTTATGGTGCTTTGGAAGAAATAGGGCACTCACTCTCACATACATGACTCTTACTTGAGTGCTGCAATCATCCCGCTGCAGATGAGAAACAGAGGGTAAGAAGGACTAAATAATACACCCAAATAGAGTCACAAAGACAGAAATGGAACCTGGTCTTTTCTCTGCAAACCCAGGGCTCGTATCGCAACGATACCTAAAACCCTTTGGAAGTAACCCTTGGTATGTGAAAGTACATGGAGTGCAGGAGTTGGGTCAGAGGCAACAGATAGAGGGTAGCTCTGTGAGATATCCCACAGACGCCTCTCAAATGACGGTTTTCTGTATCTCAGTGCTCCTTACCTCACAACCTTGGTCCCATTTCTCAGGACTTGCATGTCCACCATACAGCCCCCAGTAACATAGGCAGCTAGGTTCAACTCTGAGAATTCAGCCTGAAGGAGAAAGGAAAACAAAAAAGGATTCATCAAAAACTAACGATGCTAAAAACTGCTAACATTTATTGGGTACTTCTATGTGCCAAGTACACATTTATACTTTGCCCAAAACTTAGGAAGTTGGTGATATTATTTACTTCCTTTTCTGAAATGTGAGTAATCTGAGGTGTAGAGGCATGGTGCCACGTCTCATAATTAATAAAAGGCCAAGTTGGATTGAAACCTACATGTCTCTGATTCAAGCACCTATGCTTTTAACCATTTCTAATTTCTACTTCCTTGAAAGTGGAAGAAGTAACTCTAGCTTCAGCACTGTACAAGGCCAGAGGCGGTTCAGTATGACATTTTCCCTAGATTTCTCCAGCTTCAGGTGTGTGATCACTTATCACTGTTAATGGAGGCTTCCTCGTCTTCTGCCCACTCTTACCTCTTTTGGTCATGGCCCTTCCCCTCACCCCCCTACATGGTTACAGTAGAAGCACCATGTCTGTGCACTGAAATAATGCTCCCTCAGTCACAGCTGATGGGGTTGGCACCTGACCCAGGGTGGAGGAATAAGGTCCCCTTGTATTAGAATTTGGAACTGCTGAGTGATTCATGCAGTTTCCTTCTAGGGGCTGTATTTAATACATAGAACCTGAGTACAACTGAAGACCATGTTTTCTGCCATCTAGATTGGGAAAGTATAGAACACAAGGGGACTGGTGGGGGTGGGTGGATGTCACAGTCACTAAGAGAGGGGCAGAGAGGCAAGAGGTGGGGAGCACTCTTGATGTTTATGTGCCAGCTACAATCCTGTCCTTGGGTGTTATGCAATACCTCCATATCTTTATAAACTCATCTTCTTTTTTTTCTTATTTGCTTAAGCAAGATCTGCTACATTTCTTTTGCTTGTGACCAGAGTCCTATGGAAGATATCCCTCCTGCCAGATTATATACTCCCTGGGGATAGTGATTCCATGGTACTATAACCATCTGTATTAGTTTCCTCAGGTGGCCATAACAAAGTACCAGCACTCGGTGGATTAGACAGCAGAAATTTCCTTTCTCACAGTTCTGGAGGCTAGAAGACCAAACTCAAGGTGTTGGTAGGGTTGGTTCCTTTGAAGGCTATGAGGTAAAATCTGTTTCAGGTTTCTATCCTTGGCTTGCAGATGGCCACCTTCTCCCTATGTCTTATCACACTGTCTTCCTTCTACACGTGTCTCTGTATCCAAAGACCCCCTTTTTATAAGAAAACCAGTCATACTGCACCAGAACCCACCCTAATGACCTCACTGTAACTCTCTAAAGACCCTCTCTCTAAATAAGTCACATTCGAGGGACTGGAGCTTAACGCTTCAACGTGTGAATCTTGGGGAGGCACAGTTCAACTTGTAACCCCATGTTAGAAAATGCATAGTAACAAACTGTGCCATACACACAGTAAATGCCAAAAACCATTTCTCTGGATTAAATGAATGAAAATAACTTCTCATACATATGAAAAACTCAACTACGTGCCAGATACTGTCCTAAGCTTTTTACATGTATGAATTAATTTAATCCTCACACTTGTCCAGATGAAAAAAAAACAAAAAACAAAAAAACAAGGCAGAGAGAGACTGAATAACTTGCACAATATCACACAGTAAGTAGCAGAGCCAGGATTTAAACCCAGGCAGTCCGGTTCCAGCCTATGCTTTTGACTGCTACACCCCACTCCTCCCACTGTTTAGCTGAATAAGGCACTGGGTGGATTACAACTGGGAATTTTGGGGACCTAAAAATAGCCCATTTGAAGAGAAAACCAAGTTTATATGGAAAGCAAATATCATTTCATAGTGATTTAAATGTATCCCCTTGGAAACATTTTAACAGAATTATGACCAAAGACCTAGTCATCTCCCTAGATGGCATTAAAGGAAACCCAGAGTGCTTATGTCTCTTGCTTTAATTAATAGCCTCATTATGTTGTGGCAAGGTGAAAAGCAAAGAGCTCTGTTAATGAGTCCAGGTTAGTAAATAGTGGTAATGACCTGTTTATTAAGTCTAATGTCTTAAAAATTCAGCCCCATCATGTTTAAGATACTCCACTGGCGAGATTACAAAGAAGAATTAGCAATAAAAGTTGTTGCTTGAGTGTGAGGAGAAAAAGATGTTAGAAGAAAGTTGCAACACAGAACAGTTGGGCACCAAATACTTGAAGAAAGGGAGAAAATAAGAATCTTGAATCATAGAATCTCCAACTTCGAGGTGGCCAAGCCCCAGGGGCTGTCTTGCTGCCCAAATGGAAAGAGATAATCTGGATAAAAGACACACTCAGCCTTGGATATACAAGTTAGAAGTTCATGGTGTTCAGAGCAAGGTGTCTAGAATTATTTCCTAGTTATGTTTATGAGTAATTATAGGAGGCAAATACCTGGGTTGTTAGGGTAGCCAGCATCTGTTGGATCAAGTACAGAGAGGGTAGTGAAGTAAGGGCTCTCTTCTGTATTTTACTTTTTAAAAACTTCAATAAACAAAACTTGGAAATGAACTCAGAGGTATCAAAGCACTTCTCCTTCAAGGTAGTGATTCTACTGAGAGGAGAATCTCAAAGAGCAGCTGTTTTTGAAGAGCCTCAACTCTCACAGAAACTGTAGCAGGTTGAATTATCTCCCCCCAAAGATATGGCCACATCCTAAGCCCTGATACCCACAAATGTGGGTTTGTTGGAAATTGGGTCTTTGCACATTTACATCCAAAATCCATCTAGAATTTTAGTTTTTTGTGTAAGATCGGAGGTAAGACCCAAGGTTCAGTTTTTTCATATGGTTATTCAAATACTTTGGCACTATTTATTAAAAGACTCTTCTTTCCCAATAGAGTTGCGCTGGTGTCTTTGTCAAACATCAAGTCACCTCACATGTGATCTATTTGTCTATCCTTGAGTCTGTTCCAAGTTGTCTCAGTTACTGCAGCTTTACAGTGAGTTTTGGTATCAAGTAGTATAATATTCTAAGAGGGAAGCAGCCCAACTAGGTTCCAGTGATACCAGGTTCAAAGACAAGACCACACCTCTTGTCTCCTCAACCTGCTGAAGCAGATCGAAAGTTTTCCTACTAACCCACTCCAAAATACAGTCCCTGGGCAAAGAGGTGACCTCAAAGGCTCTATCCTGAATAAACCTATTGAATGTTTCCCTAGTGATGTGATTGGTTGAACAGAATGTGTTCTATCCTCTGATTCACACTGCAATCCACCACCGTGGCCAGACCTCTCAAAGAGCTCCTCAGGGGATTCCCACCTCTCTTAAAGGTTTAAAAAAAAATCAAGATCTCAGCCCCTTCAGCTTTGTCAGTGTGGCAGGCCAGCTGAGAGGCTAATAAATGGAGAAGCAAGCACTTCCATGACTTTGAGTCTTACCTGTACTGAGAAATGGCGCCTGTGGCATTCTATTGCCATATTCACCTGCTCCCATAAATTTCTCTTGGCTTTATAAATGAACTTTAGGGTTTCAGGACAGGTCTAAACATCATCTTTTATTTGAGCTTCTGTACACCCTATTGAAAGCTCAAGCCCGCTGTCTCATCTGCATTACTTTTTCCCTGTCTGCTGCTATGAGGGTGAATTTTAAAGGATTTCTTTCCCTTCTTTTTAACAGAAAAAAATAACACCATAATGAAGAAAGTCTGTGTGTAATTTTGATTGTGAAGATTCTGTTTTGAAAGGGAAAACTGTCATATTACACATTTGTGGGAGATTTTCTCTAGACATCATTAAAGACAGGTAGGTTTTTGTAATATAAGGCACATATAGGGACTTTGGATTTTGTTACTCTTGTTATTTTTGGTACCTGGTATGGGAGGTTTTTGTCACTGACCTCAATGATACCTGAAAGTGCTGGATTATCTGAGTTTTCCTATTTGTGACTTTTTAAAACATGTACATGGAGGAATCAAAGAATAGTGGAAAAGGAATTGGTCTTTAAGTCTGGGGACCAGGGACCTAAACCTTGGATTTGACCTAAACCTTGGATTTGACCCAATGACAATGACTGCAGGCAGACCCCTCGCTCTCCACTTGTATTCTCTTTGACTTTAAAATGAAAGAGTTATAAGGGGAGCCTTAGGTGGCTCAGTAGATTGAGCATCTGACTTAGGCTCAGGTCATGATCTTACAGTTCATGGGTTTGAGCCTTGCAGCAGGCTGACATTGCAGAGCCTGCTTGGGATTCTCTCTCTTCCTCTCTCTCTGCCCCTTGCCTACTCACTACCTCTCTTTCAAGGAAAAAAAAATGAATAAATTTAAAAAAAAAAAAAGAAAAAAAGAAAATGAAAGTGTTATAATCAATAGAGTCAATATCTTTCTTTCTCAACTAGTGTCCCCCAGTTATCACTGAAGGCAAAATCTATCATCACATCTTATGAAAAATGAATCCTATGCATTAATATTTTTATCAGAAAGCTGTTCATTGCTTTATACTCAGCTTCAGGCACATAGTAGGTATCCAAAAAATTTTGTTAAATAAAGTGTTACTTTTATTTTTGGGGTGCCTGGGTGGCTCAGTCTGTTAAGAGTCTGACTCTTGGTTTGGGCTCAGGTCATGATCTCATAGTTGTGAGTTTGAGCCCTGCATTGGGCTCTGTGCTGACAGTGCAGATTCTGCTTGGGAATCTCTCTCTCCCTCTCTCCCTGCCCTTCCCTCCCTCCCTCCCTCCCTCCCTCCCTCCCTCCCTCCCTCCCTCTCTCTCTCAAAATAAATTAATTAATTAAAAAAAAAAGGAATGCCATGCACTAATATTTTTATTAGAAAGCTGGGCACTGCTTTATACACAGTTCTAGGTACACAGTAGGTATCCAAAAATATTTGTTGAATAAAGTGTTGTTTTTATTTTTGATGAGCAGATACCTATGCATGCTATGCAGCATGCCTTATGAAACTCTGTCCATTGCCAGATTCACTAGACCACAAAACTGAGGAGAATGTTTCCAGGCACAGAGGAGGGGAAAGGCCCAATCTAAGTTGCTAGTAACAAAAGCACAGGTAAAAAATACAGGGCTATCGGGTCAATGGAATGGTGAGATGTCTTTAGTAGCTGGGGCATGGAGTTAATGGAGGAACAGAATAGGAAAAAGAGCTAAAAGGGAGGTCAGAGACCAGTCCAGGAGGATCCTGAACTTTCTGTGAAGGAACATGAATTTCACTGTATAGTGCATTTTATCTTCTGTTACTCATAGTTCTGTTACTTCATTACAGATTACCACACGGTAAATAACTTCAAACAACACAAGTGTATTATCTCACTGCTCTGTAGGTCAGAAGTCCACGTGAGTTCGGCTGGTTTCTCTGTTCTGGGTTTCACGAGGCACAAATCAAGGTTGTTAAGCATCTAAGCTTTTACTGGAAGACTCTGGGAAGAAACTGTTTCCAAGCTCATACAGGTGGCTGGCAGACTTCAACTCTTTGTGGTTGTAGGACTGAGGTCCTGTCTTTTCTGGTGTCCCCTGGAAGCCTCCCCCAGCCAGCTACGGGCACCTGCATTCAGCATCACATAGGACTCTCCATCTCCAAACTAGTAATGGCACATTAAATCCTTCTTATTCTTTAAACATTTTTAACTTCCTCTCCTGCCACATTTCTGTCTCCAGCCAGAGTAAATTCAGTTTTTAAGGGCTTGTGTGGGCTCACCTGGATAACCAGGGTCACTCTCCCTATCTTAAGGTACATAACTACAGTCGCATCTACAGAGTCCCTTTTGAGTATCACTTTCACAGGCTCTAGGCATTAATGTTTCTGGAGGGCTACTGGGAAACAGGAAAGGCTGCAGATGAGGGGAGTGGTTACATATTTAACAACAAATATTTCTGCAGAATTTTCTAATTTCCAAGCTGTTATAGGTACTAGATATGGCTGGAATCATATCCACTATCAAAATGTCCTCTACAGCCCCCTAGATCAGAAGGCAATAGAAGCACCTTTTTACAATTAAACTCACATCCAGTTCCAAAACACAAATGCACACAGGTGCACAGGTGCATGCATGCATACACACTCACACACACACACACACACACACACACACACACACACACACACAGGATGGAATGCATTCAGTTTCCTGTAGGGTCTTTGGCTGCATTGTCACTGGAACTGGCACCTGGCGAGCATGTGATGCCAAGTAGATAATATTACTGAAAGCATGGAGTATTCATGTTTAGTTACTAGTAATTGCATTTGTGATGATAATGACATCTGATGACAGAATGGAAATGGTGATTGTAATCATAATTACGATAAGCTGAAGAATGCTGTTAGGTCAACAGATCAATGGGAAAGAAACTGAAAATGGGGCTTGGATTTGGATGACTGACAAGAATGTACCCAAGAAACCAAGAATGTGTGGGAATGTGAAGGTAGCAGCTATCTGCCTTGACCATGAAGCCTGACTAAAGGAGGATTTCGACACAAAAAGATGTTGTCCGGAGTCCTGAGAAAGGCAAGATGCTGGCAGACAGACTGTTCTGGAATCCAAGGGTGGCTGATAAGATACTAGAAATTCCTGTCAGTTTGTGAAATCTATCTGGCCCAGACTGTACTCTTAAACCCTGAGAGTGTGCCCCCTTGTACAGCCTTAGGTATTCCATAGATTTTTCAGGAGAAGAGAGAGAGAGAGAAAGAGACAGACAGACAGATACTGAGTGTATAGGAGAAGGTGGGCAGTCTCCATCCAGTACCTTTTCTAATGCTAGGTCAACTTCTGACACTCAGCCTTGTTCTCCAACCTTTCACATTACACCCCATAAAGAGGAACTGTTAACCTATGGGTCAGGACATCACAATGCTACAGTTGACAGCAGGCAGGGTCACTGCTAGGCTGAAAAGGCAGGCAATGGCATGGGATTCTGGCTTCTCTGTAGCTGAGTGCCTGCTGGTCTGCATGGTCATCATGTCAACTTCCTCCCTTGCCTGTAGCTCCTCAAAGGGGTTCATCTCAGCACCCATCTTTCCCTCTGCTGCTCTCTCTTCCATGAGTTGGCAACCATCAATTCGGATTCCCAGAAGCCCCAGATGTCCTGCTCTCTCTTTTCATAATCGTGTTTGTTGTACCTTGGAACTGTTTAGTGATAACAGCCACATATTTAGTAAGTAACATCCACAAATCTACAGGACTCACGCCAGCTCTGGCAGAGAGCCCTGCCCTCGGGCTGGGGGACCTAGGCCGGCTAACGCTCAGTGGTGTTTCTACTCTTATTTGCTATTCCTCCCTGTGTATTTGGCTACCTTAGGAACCTAGAACAGGGGTGCTGGTAGTGATTTTTAAGGTAGGATTAGGGCATTCCTGCATCCTCCAGCAAGTTATCATCAAAATTCCACTCTAATCCCTAACAGACTGTTATGTTTACTCTTGGGAACAAAACTGTGTCATTAACATATTCTTTAAAAAAAAAATCAACATTCTGCAAGTGCTGTGATCTTCATGTCTTAAGTTCTTTCACAGAGTCTCTCAGGGTCTAAGAGGCTCATTAGAAGGACAAACAACAACAACAATACTAATAAAGTAGCACTAAATACAGAAAACCTAAGTCCTGCCTGGCCTCTAACGTCCTGTATGATTTAGACACTGATGAAGTGATGACCTCTTTGACACCATCCCCTGTGCCCCACACTGGCCTCCTTTCCATTGTCAAACACACTGAGCAAGCTCTGGGCTTGCTCCAGTCCCCAAACCTCTAGAGCTTCCGGGAGATGGCAGCAAGGCCACCTTCCTCACTCCACTCATAGCTTTGCTCAGTGGAGCCCCCAGTAGCACCTCCTTACAGAGTACCTGCTGTACTCCCTGCCCTGTTTCCTTGCTTGAACTCATCCCCACTGACAAAACTGTACATTTGTCCGCATATGACATGATTTACATCCATCCCAATTTAATATTTAATGGTCCAGCTCTCTCACCAGAATAGAAGTTCCAGGGGGCAGGGATGTCTGTTTTGTTCCTGGCTCTATCTCAGCATCCAACCAGTACCTTGCATTACAGCACAATGCTCAAATACGTGAATGCCTATTGTAGGTGTCCAAGGTGAGCCCAGGGAGGCAAATGACCTTTCCCACAGTTACAACCTGGTAATTACATCAGCTGGGACCCAAACCCAGGCCGATACCTTCCACATGGCACCAAGTGGCTTGCTGGAGATGACGCGTGTTATAATTCACAGAGCTGGGTCAATTAAAGGGCGACTTCGCCAGCCTTGGGCTTTCCTTGTGCTGCAACCGCCCTTGTTTTCATACCTTCCCACATCAGTGTGCGGCGTCCGTCAGCAAAGCCCACGGGCCCCTACCCCTCCTTCACCACTCTGCCTCTTCCAAATACCCCGCTGCTGCAAACACTTGGCAGGTGGCCCAAGGCCTGCTGTCGGCAAGAACTGCTTCCTGTAGATTTCCCGGCACAGGCTGTGTTTTTAGTTCTGAGGGCCCCGTGGGCTCAGTGACTTCCTTGGCTGGCATCTGAAGTCTTTTCCACCGGTTCAGATTCACCTTGCAGACAAAAGAGGCTTTGAGAGTCTGCAGACTCTCTGAGTGGCCCCTTCCAGACAAGGAAATCTCACCAGGAGCAGTGCTCAGTGAAGGCCCGGGCCACTGGGTCAGGCTGTGCCAAGCACCCAGCTATGACAGGTAGACGCAAAGACATATTCTGCTCATCAAAACATCATAATACTCGTGTGTGTGTGTGTGTGTGTGTGTGTGTGTGTGTGTGTGCGCGCGCGCACACGCATGCATGCGTGAAGGCAGGGCAGGGAGCGATAAATACAGAAAAACATGTCAAAACAAATATAAAAATATAGAAAAAGATTGCAATGACAAACCTACATTCTTAAATGTTCAAGTAATGGAAAATCCAAAATTAGGTGGAGTTAGCCACATTTTAAAAACAAAACAAAACAAATCATCAACAGTGATTTGCAGTTTACAAAGAGTTTGGTATAGAGTGGTTTTCAGAACCAGACTACAAGTTTGAATCTGAGCTCTACGTCTCACTTGCTGTACAACTCTAGGCAGGTTAGCCTTTCTATGCCTTAGTTCACATCTGTAAAATGAGGCTAAGAATGGTGCCTTCCGAGGGTGGATGTGAGCATAAAATGAATTAATCTGTTTAAAAGCCTGTACTCAATGGGGTGCCTAGGTGGCTCAGTCAGTTAAGTGTGTGACTTGGGCTCAAGTCATGATCTCACAGTTTGTGGGTTCAAGCCCAGTATGGGGCTCTCTGCTGTTGGCACAGAGACCAATTCAGATCCTCTGTCCCCCTTTCTCTCTGCACCTCCCAAACTGGTTCTCTCTCTCTCTCTCTCTCTCTCTCACACACACACACAATAAATAATAAACAAATTTTGTAAAAAGGCCTTACTCAAAAATAAATAAATAAAATAAAAGCCCTTAGCAAGGCATGTAAGTGAAAATAAGTACATAATGAATGTTACCTACCACGGTATTTAATTGGATCATTACAACAACCTCTTGATAAGAGGGTTAAGTATTAGCATCTTCATCAGCCAACAAGAAAACTGAAGAGCAGAGAGAACAAATGACTCAGCCAAGATCATAAAATTACTGAGCAAGAGAGCTATGACCCTGACTCTATTCACCCATTCATTCATTCACTTAACAACTACTATGTCAAGGACAGGGACTGATGACATAGCAGCAAATGGAGCAAAATTCCCTGTTCTTATGGGACTTGTATTTAGTAGGGAGACAGACCATTAACAATAAACAATACGTCAGGAGAGGAAACATAGCTTCTGGTAAGAGGACAAAGTGCTGGGAGGTGTTATGTCAAATAAGGGGGCGGGGGGTCAGGGGAAGGTGGCACTTATCAGTGTTATAAGCAAAGTGAGGGAGCAAATCATATAGTAAGAGAGAGAAAGGCTTTGCAGGCAGAGGGAACAGCAAGGAAGAAGGCCCTGAGGCTGGAGTATATGTGCAGAGCTCAAAGAACAGCAAAGAAGGCAGTGTGGCTGTAAAAGAGCTGGTGAGGAGTGAGTGGAAGGAGATGAGGTCAGAGAGGGGACAGTGGATCCATCATAAGGATTTTATTCTGGATGAGAGGGTTAAGATGTTAGTACCATCACCATCCTCCTCAGCAACATCATCATCTTCACATTGCCAATGAAGATCATGATGAAGATCCAACATCACCACCACCACCATCACATTTGGCAATGAGAGAACTCAAGAAGCCAAGTTTGCAAAAAATCACCAATAAATGTGGCACTCTCATTTTTAAGGAATTTTTTTAACAGCCAGGTTTTGTTCTCCAGAGCCTAGATGTACATTTGGTAGAGAGTAAGCCAGAGCATGGAGGCATGCCCTAGTTCTGTCCTGACAGTCACCCCTTCCTGCTCAGATTCCCAAGGAAGCTGTAACCACAAGAAACAACAGCAACTGAGAATCAAAGAAAAACATCCTTTGCATCCATTGTCCTTTTCCCTCTGTCAGGTCAGCTTCAAGGGTGAGGAGAGCTTTTGATAATGCCTTGGAGGAAGAAAGGAAATGAGGAAGGGAAAGGGAAAGGGAAAGGGAAAGGGAAAGGGAAAGGGAAAGGGAAAGGGAAAGGGAAAGGGAAAGGCAGAGAAGGGAAGGAGAGGCAGGGGAAGCCTTTAGGGGGACAAAATGGTGACACCACCATAGCCTCCAAAGCTTTTAAGGTTGAGAGACCTAGGAAAGAATTTTGCCACCTGCAACAAACTTTTCCTACCTACAACAGATCGGGGCAAACATTCAGAAATTTTAAGACCACACCTTAACTACACAGAAAAAAAATGATGGTTAATGTCCGCTTGACATCTACTTCTCTTCCTGGCCGAGCTGTTTCCACACGTTTGAACACTATTTGGCTGAATGTTCAGAAAAGTGTGTTTATAGGATTAAGCAAACCAGGGGTGAAAGTCTCCCCACATTTCTCCAGAGGGACGATGGACAGTTTGGGGACTTGGAGACTGGGATGTGGAAGCAAAGGCCACTGCTGGGCAGCTGCTGTGTCCAGTTGTATCACAGGCATGTGTGAAACTGGATGGCTGGAGCTCCGGGAGGGGCTGTCTGGGGTCAGAAGAACTGACATGTCATAGCACACATGATCCTGAACAACCCAGGGGAGACACTGAAAGAACTTAAGTAGGCTGATGGCATTTAATTTCTATAGTTTCTTTCTCCAAATTGAAACTTGTGATGGCAGGAATGTCTTATCCATCAAAGCTCTGAAAAATCCAAATGCTCTTATCCTGCCTTCATGCACTTTTTTTTTTTCATTTGGAAGGTACAAAACCATTTTCAGGGTTATAGAAATTAAAAGAGCATTCAGAGGCGCATGGGTGACTCAGTCAGTTAAGTGTCCAACTTCAGCTCAGGTCATGATTTCACGGTTCATGAGTTCAAGCCCCGCATTGGGCTCTGTGCTGACAGCTCGGAGCCTGGAGCCTACTTTGGGTTCTGTTTCTTCCTCTCTCTCTGCCCCTCCTCCACTTGTGCACACACACTCTCTCTCCCTCTCAGAAATAATACATGAATAAACTTTATTAAAAGAAAAGAGCATTCAACCTTCTTTTCCTACCCATTGCTCCCCTTCTCTCCCCAGAGTTGCCTCCCAGCTGTCTCCCTGTGTCTCACCTTCTCTCAATTAATCCAGTCTGCACCCAGAGATGAGGACCTGCCACTTCCTCCTACGGGGGCCCCCGGACACACAGTGACATTTGAACCCTGGACACAGAGGCCCTGCTGTTCTAAGGCACCTCCAGCTTGGTGCCAGATACTTTGGGAAGATCAGCATTTTAGGACTCAGGGTGCTAAATGCTGTGAAGGAGAATGAAGCCGGTGAAGAGATACAGAGTGACTGAGAAGTGTGCATGGAGGCGGGGGTAGTGTCACTTTAGGGAGAGTGGCCAAGCATTGCTGAGGAGGTGACACTGGCACAAAGAACCTCAGTGAGGAATACAGTGAGGACACCTTGGGGAAGGGGGTTCCAGGCCAAGAGAACAGCAAGGGCAAAGGCCATGAGGCAGAGTGTGCTCACTTGTTTTTTAAAGTTTGCTTTCATCGTGGTAAAACGTACCTAAACATAAAATTTACCATTTTAACTGTTTTTTAAGTGGATAGCTCAGACGCATTAAGCATATTCACATTGTTGTACAACCATCACCACCATCCATCCCCAGGACTTTTTCATCATTCCCAACAAAAGCTGTGTACCCGTGAAACAAGAACTCCCCAGTCCCCTTTCCCCTGGTAGCTACCATCCTACTTCCTGTGTCTTTGAATCTGACTACTCTAGGGACCTCATATAAGTGGAATCATACAGTATTTGTCTTTTTATGTCTGGCTTAATTCACTGAGCACGGTTTCAGGGTTTGTCCATGTTGTAGCATTTGTCAGAATTTCCTTCCATTTTAAGGCTGATACTCCATTGTATGGATAGACCACATTCTGTCTACACATTTGTCTGTCAATGAACATTAGGTTACTTCTATCTGTTGGCTGTTGGGAATAATGCCACTGTGAGCATGGATTTAAAAACATCTGTTTGAGTCCCTGCTTTCAGTTCTTTGGGGCATATACCTAGAAGTGGGACTGCTTGGTCATAAGGTAATTCTGTGTTTAACTTGAGGAACTGCCACACTGGTTTCCACAGCGGCTGTGCCATTTTACATTCCACCAGCAAGGCATGCAGGGTTCCAATCTCTCCCCAACCTCCCCAACACTTGTTTTCTGTCACTGGATTTTAGAGAACAGTGAGAAGGTCAGCATGCCTAGCTCAGAGTAAGCAAGGAAGACAAGGCAGGAAAGGGCAGGAAGAATGCCAGAGAAGTCTAACCACGAAGGGCCTATAGCTGTGGGAAGGCCTCTGGCTAATACTTGGAGTGAGCCTGGGAGCCTTCAGAGAGATGTGAACCATGAAAGGTCACCATCCCATTTATAGTAAGGAAGGTAAACCCAAAGCTCCCAGCTCCAGAGGCATGGGGCCTCCAAGGGTAGCCCCATCCTCCTTTCTCCCAAGCTGCCAAAGGGTTAAGTAAATGCAAACACGGGTAAATGCAGTGAAAGGAGAGATTTCCTTCCCCTGGCTGACAGACCTGACGCAGGAAGCAGATTCGTTTTCCCTGTGCAGGAGAGGCCTGGCGGACTTGTGCTTCAAGAAGAAGATGAACGTCGCCTGGACACGAGATGGCTTAGCACTTCCCATGTTCGTTTCTGAGAGCTACTGAACAGCCTGAGGCCCCATCTGTTTTCAATCTTGTTAAAAGGGCCTCGTGTGCTGGCGCCTATTTAAAATAATGCACACATGGAGTTTCTAAAATGAAGAAGAAAAAAGGCCTAAGCTTTCCCTGCCGGCACAGCTTATGTGTTTATTTTGGAGCAGGCTTTGGGAGTTCTGAGACAAGACATAGCTAATTTCTCTTCCCGGGGTTGATTTGCAAGTCCCCATAGGCTCCTGCTCCAAGCATTTAAGGCAGCTTGGTATGAACCAGTCACCCCTTCAAAACTCCACTGTGAAATATCTCCAAATTAAGGCAGGGCTCAGGAAAGGGGGAGCCCAAGGGCCACTTTCTCCTTGCAAAGGAGCTGTTCCTTGATTCCTTTTCCTCAATAGGGACTCTTGTTTCTAGAGGCCAAGTTCATCTTCTCAGATGATCATTGTCTTCCCAAGAGGCCACAGTAGTTCCAAGACAGCATGATCCAGATAAGGCTCAGAGCCAATCTGAACCGAATCCCCAAATGGGGAGTGCAAGGGACAGTGTCAGGGAAAAGAGCCACCTGCAGTCAAGGCATTTCCATGTCAAGAAGCCAAGGCAAGGAGGGTTCTCTGCCCACTTCCAGGGAGCAGAGTGGCCCTCTGAGCTGGTGACTCACAATGGCACTCACACACATGTCAGGCACTACCAAGAATTTTAATGGGTCATTTCTGACTTTGCAGGCTCAGGGAAAACACCTCATAAGCTTAGAATCACACATACAACCTCATCGGTGGCCCACATGACTTCATAAATAACTCCCCCTAAACCAACAGCAAGGAGAATACAGACAAAGGTAGAAGGGAAACAGGATGAGTGTGTCCGTGGTGGCCCAGCAGTGATGGCTCATGTCTTTTTCTACACCCTCACACCTGCTTTAACTCTAAGAACCTGGCTGACATTACTTTCACTTGGCGGTAGTAATGTCCAATGGTTTATGAAAATGGTTTATCCCAGTAGGAACAAAAGTAGGAGAAGCAGCAGCAACAAAGGCTAAAGTAGAAGAATCAGTGATTGTAGTCTTTGGAGAAGCACCAACAAAAGTAACTGTAATAGGACTAGATGAGGTAGCTGTATGAATACAATTGGTATTTCCGGTGGCAATATAATAATGATATTTATGATTTCATATCATTAATTATACTTATATTAGGATTAAAATGTACCATAGTTTTTAAGCACTTCCTATGTGCCAGGCACTGTTCGAAGGGCAGTAACCACTTAAGGGAGGTCGTCTAATTATTATGCCCACTTTATACCTGGGAGCACAGTGGTGACATGAGATTACATGTAGTTCCCAAGGTCACACACAGCTGGGAGGTTACAGACCAGGAGAACACAAGTAGTCTGGCTCCAGGGTCCCTGCTCTTAGCTACTTCACTAGGCTTCTTGCAACCCATAGCAGTACCTGAGACAAGGGGAACAGCAGGCCTGGAGGTCATGGTAGGATGACAGCAGGAGAATTACCTCCAAAGAGGCAGTCTAAGGAGGGGCCTTAGTCACCTTCTGGAGGTTCAAAGGATTCAAGGTTTTCCAGCTATGAATCAAACAGAGCAGTAATTTTTATGTTTTAATTTGCTTAAATTTGGGGGTTTTATATAAGATTTAATTGGAAATAAAAGAGTTTGTTTTTAAAAGACTATTAAAAAGGGGCGCCTGGGTGGCTCAGTCAGTTAAGCGTCCGACTTTGGCTCAGGTCATGATCTCATGGTTTGTGAGTTCGAGCCCCGAGTTGGGCTCTGTGCTGATAGCTCATGGCCTGGAGACTACTTTGGATTCTGTGTCTCCGCCTCTCTCTGCCCCTCTCCTGCTCATGCTCTGTCTCTCTCTCAATAATAAATAAACGTTAAAAACAATTCAAGTAACATAAATACTATGAAAAAAACTACAGCGCAATGAGGCTTGGGACTTAGGTGTATTAGCCATGTCTTATTTTCTATATTCTGATTGTTTTCACATCTTGAGGACTTGCTGACCCTGGAAAGACTGCCTCTCCCAGTTAGCCAATTCCTAGAGATGGTAAACAACTCTCCATAGACAGTGTCTTTCAAATGCAAGCAGAAACCAATCCAGAGCCCGTGGGTTAACTACCTGCTCTACCAGGTTCTCACACTCCAGGCCACTATCCCCCTGCTCTAAGACCAACAAAGGCTAGGTTCCAGACAATCAGGGACAGCCCCCTACACCCTAGAGCCTGCTGAAATTATTCCAACTAGTCAGTCCTAAGGCTGCTTGCCCTGCTAGCCCTTTCCTTCCTGCAAATCCATAATAAAGGCTCTTGCCCACATTTTCGCCTAGCTCCCTCTGCCTCCTGATTGGCCATGGTGCTTCCTCATGTGGTCCCCAAACGTGGCAAGCTATGCCTCCTGCTTTTAGGGGACTATGAACACAATGAAC
The DNA here is from genome assembly GCF_027475565.1 of Acinonyx jubatus. Taxonomy (NCBI): domain Eukaryota; kingdom Metazoa; phylum Chordata; class Mammalia; order Carnivora; family Felidae; genus Acinonyx; species Acinonyx jubatus. The sequence goes on from NC_069387.1 coordinate 125,382,332, forward strand.
TTCATCTTTCATGTAGGTTATTTCTGTCATCTTTCCATACTTAACTAAAACAAATCCTGAGTACTTTTACAATAGGCTTGGTCCAGCCCTTCAGGATTTCAACAGACTCTAGGCCTCTGCTGGGTTACTGGTACAAGCCAGGGGACACATTTATTATGTGGGGTTGTGTTGCAAAATCACACAGCATGGGCTAAGAGAGACCCAGGTCCAATTCCATTCTTGGAACATTCAGCTGTGCGATTTTGGGGAAATCACAGGAATTTCGGCCTCAGTGTCTTTGTCAGGTAAGAATGGGGGAGAAGGTCCCTGCCATGTCCTTGTCCCAATGCTACTGTGCTGAGTGAAAGGGAGTGTGAAGGTGAAGCTTCTTTGGAGAGGTCTGGTCTGGGAAACCCACACCATCATACACTACACTGCTATCACCTGTCTTTAGGGATCCATGGGGCTCCCTGCACAAAAGGTCATCTTTGAGTTGTTTCTGTCTAAAACAGGGTTTCTCCACCTTGGCACCTTGACATTTTGAGCTGGATAATTCTTTGTTGCAGGTGGCTGTCTTGTGTATTGTAAGATGTCCCTGGCCTTTACCCATACACGTCAGCAGCATTTCCATCTTGTGACAACCAAAAATGTCTCCAGGCATTGCTAAATGTCCCTCGGAGGGCAAAATCGCCCTTGGTTGGGAATTATTGATATACAAGAAGGAATGACTTAAGCTCTCTTCCCTCCCTGCTTGCCTGCCTTCTTTCCTTCCTTCCTTCCTTCCTTCCTTCCTTCCTTCCTTCCTTCCTTCCTTCCTTCCTTCCTTCCCTCCCTCCCTCCCTCCCTCCCTCCCCTGCCTTTCCAAAGATGCTCAGTAGTTTGCGCCCCCAGGTATTCCTACACTATGGGTCTAAGGGGTATAACCAGAAAACAGTTGTTCCTGTAGACAACTCCAGGTTACAGATCGCCAGAAGAAAATTCAGAGGTCTGTTGTTCAGTATTCTTGGTTTCATTCCCATCGTATATTTATTAACTGAGCTTATCTTTCCAGGATCCAACCATCTTATCCCTAATTTACAATCCTTTTTAAGTAGGCTTGTATCAAACCCACAGAATGTGAGAACTGAAAGTTCCTTTGGGGTCACCCAATGGGTTTCATTTTACTGCCAGCTCTGGTTGCTGTGTGGAGAATAATGAGGCTGCCCTAAGCTCGGCTGGGAAGCATGCCTTCATTGAGCAGTGGTATCTGTTGGGGCTGGGGAGGGCTGGCAGGTAGAAAGTGCTCCAAACATTGGCCAGTTTCTCCTTTTACAAATAATCAACCTAGATCCAGGGTCCCCTCTGATTTAATGAAAATGGGCCACATTTTTACAGTGTGCTGGACACAGTAGTAGTGCTATGATCTCTCCATTTGGTGGATAAAAAAACTGAAGTTTAGAACCTTGAGTCACATCCCCCAAGTCCCACAGGTAATAAGAGGCACTGTCAGGACTTGATCCCTTGCTCTTCTGATCTGAGGTATAGCTTCATCCATCACACCAAATTGCCTCAAAATATCTCTTCTTTATTTTTAAAAACATTTTTTAAAATTTATTTATTTTTGAGAGACAGAGAGAGAGAGAGTGTGTGTGCATGTGCAGGAGTGGGGGAGGGGCAGAGAGAGAATGAGACCCAGAATCTAAAGCAGGTTCGAGACTCTGAGCTGTCAGCACAGAGCCAGGCATGGGGCTCGAACTCATGAGCCATGAGATCATGACCTGAGCCGAAGTCGGATGCTTAACTGACTGAACCACCCATGCACCCCAAAATATTTCTTCTTTCTTCTAAGGCAACAAAAAATTTTCCTCCACATGAGTAAAATACAGAATAGTAATAAGAATTAGTAAAAATGAGCCTGTTTACTTCAGAATCTTAATGTCATTTCCCAATAAATATATAGCGAAGGACAATTAAAGTGAGGGTTAGAAGAAACCAGAAGGGACAGTAGTAGATTCATATCCCCCAAAATGAGGGGTGAGGTTGCAGGGGAGTTAGGAGAATAGGGTATGGGCTGCTTGGGAACCAGGGGTCAAATCATGACTCTGCCAACTGAAAGCTGCTCTGCTGGGCCTCTCTGAATCCTCATTTCTTCCCCTGTGATAGTAATAGATAACTTACAAGGCCACTGTGAGGATGAAGGGAGGGTATGTATAGCAAATCTTGGTGGAGTGTCAGGCATGCGTGTGTGTATGTGTGTGTATGCAGCAAATGCTTAATATATGGGAGTCCTTATATTATCACTATTATTGGTACTATGAAATACTAAATTTCATGAAGGTGTTTAGGGGAAAGAAGGCTAGTTCTAAACTATTAGAGACCACAAAAAAGGAGTGGAGCATGACCTAGGTTTTAGAGAGAAGGTGAACACATAAATAAAAAGGTATAGGAATGGAAGAAGAGACAGATGGATAGATATTCATAGAAATCACATTTTTGGAAAGCGAGATGTGGAACGTAAGAGAAAAGCTGCTGTAAACAAGAGACCATCGAAATTAAATATTGGCTCCTCCAAGGACTCTTGGGGGCACCACTGAGCAGAAAGAGGAAAAGAGGTGGTGAGAAAGGCAGGCCGGTGCCTGATTGGGAAGAGCCATGGGGCTGCTTAAGGACTCTGGCCTTCATCCCACAGACATGGAGGAGTCTGGACCGAGGAGGGCAAAGGGAGCCAGACAGACCAACGCAGCTGCACGAGAATAAGCAAATTAAGACAAATGATCAAAACCTGGTTCTGTCCAATGAATGCAAAGTTAGGGTTCCTGGTGTGTGGCTGGCCCCGCCAGGGGAGACTCACCCGTCTGTTTCCCTTGCTTTTCCTGGCAGCCAGAGGGGTGGGCTGCCAGTCTCCTCCCTGTCTGGACAGAATGTAGGCCCTGAGGTGGGGTGGGTGGGGAGGTCACCTGGTTCAATTCCATCTTAAACAGGCTAAGAACCCACCCAGAAGCCCATGAGGGGAACTTCAGGGTTGTTGCTCAGGGAGCAAAGAAAGGTACCAGCAACACAGATACAGGGAGCTCAGAAAACCCACATGGGCTATCCATGGTCTCCAAGAAAACCAATCTGAAAAACTGCATTAGGCCAGACGTAGCAAGCCTTTTTTTTTTTCCCCAGGGCCGGCTGGGCAATGGGTGAGTTAAGGGGAAAATTATGGGCTTTTGGAACAGGCAGATAGAGGTTCCAGTAGCAATTCTGCTACTAACTACACAAATACCTACTTCACCTCTCTTGGCCTCAGTTTCCTCATCAGGACAATAATGAGACTCACACCACAGGCACTGCTGAAGGGCTGAATACAGCAGCATGCAGGAAGCATGAGGCTGATGAGGAGCACACAGCTGACCTGCAGTAACTAATCTTCCTTCTTTCCTTGAATTTGCACTCAGAACCTCCAAAGCGCAACCCTTGATGCCCCCAGATGAGGCTCAGTTCTGCTTCCTCTCTGGTGCTGCCTTCTTATCACTGCCAAGTTCTTCCCCTGGGAACTCCATTCTTTTTTTATTTTTTAAGTTTATTTATTTATTTTGAGAGAGAGAGGCAGAGAGAGAGAGAGAGAGAGGGAGAATTTCAAGCAGGCTCCATGCTGTCAGCACAGAGCCCAACATGGGGCTCAATCTCACGAACCGTGAGATCATGACCTAAGTCAAAATCATGCGTCGGATGCTTAACTGACTGAGCCACCCAGGCGCCCATTCCCCTAGAAACTCCAAAGCCAGACTTGGAAAAGAAGAGACAGGGTGGGCATAGTTTGGCTCTCTATCACCAGCACCACGACCTTGGGTGAGGAAGTGTGCCTGATGAGCCCCAGTTCTACAGAAGGGTGAGAGGCAGTGAGATGTAGGGTCAGCAGTGTGGGCTCCAGGGCATCTTTGGAGCCTCCATATCTCAGCTCTCCTGCCTACCAGCTGTGGGGCCATCAGCAGGATACTTACCCTGTGGGGTCTTATTTCCATCCGTATTTCCTTGGTGGGGTTGTGGGGAGATTACATGAATTCTCAGACAGTGACTGGCACGTCGTGCTCACTCAAGCACGTTTTACCTGTATTGTAATGTATCATTGCTTTACATGTATCATTCATGTCAGACTAGTGCTTTACCTGTGTCATTTACCAGACAATAGGGTATTTTGGTAAGTCTATCTCCGGGGAAGTTCTTATGGTGGATCCAATATTTTCCCTGTCACTGTTTGATTTTTCCTTACCACAGAGAAGTTAGAGAGATATGAAATCATGACAGATTATGTATCTGGGTACTTGGAGCACCTACTAAGTACCTGAATAAGTACCCAGTGGTAGCCTACCCACCAGATGCTACTGTAACACTGTGTATCTTTCTTTCACAGCTCCTAATCAATTTGTAATTATGGTGTGTGTGTGTGTGTGTGTGTGTGTGTGTGTGTGTGTGTGTGTGAGAGAGAGAGAGAGAGAGAGAGAAAGAGAGAGAGAGAGACTGATTATGTGATTCGTATCTGTCTCCTCCATTAGATTTTAAGCTCTATCCAGTAGAGACCACATCTGTGTTTTTTGTTTTAATTTTTTTAATGTTTATTTATTTATGAGCAAGATAGAGAGAGTGTGAGAAGGGGAGGAGCAGAGAGAGAGAGGGAGACACAGAATCTGAAGCAGGCACTAGGCTCTGAGCTGTCAGCACAGAGTCCAATGTGGGGCTCGAACTCATGAACCAAGATATCATGACCTGAGCTGAATTCGGAGGCTTAACTGACTGAGCCAGCCAGGTTCCTCAAGACCACATCTGTTTTCAATCACCACTGTAGCCATAGCACATAGTAGGCACTCAATACATATTTATAGAATGAATAAACATACTGTCCATGTTCTCTAAAGGGAGTGACAGGCCAGTGGACTAGTAACCTCAAAGCAATCTGGTAAGTGTAATGGTAGGAAATGGTAGAAATGCTTGTGTGAGAGCATGGATAAGGGGCAACTGGTCCTGCCTCCCATGGGTGGTCAGGGGAAGCAGAACAGAAACAAGGCCAAGGCTAAATCTTGAAGACGTTGCAACAAAATTTGGGAAAGGATGCCCTAGGAAGACAGATTTCATAAGCACAGGCATGGATGGGGATGTAGACAGAAGACGGTAGTGTTAGGATGGGTGGGGAGCTACCAGGGGTTTGCTGGGACTACAGCCTAAGTTAGATAATGAAGGGGATGAAGAAAGAAAGGTAGGCAGCGACTAGCTCACAGAGGACCTTGAAGGCCAAGCTTGAGTCCCATGGAACAAGTCTCAGACACAAGCCGGCCCTTTACACATGAGAAGAAATTCACCACGTTTTGCCCAGACTTTACTTCTCTGTAATACACCTTGCCCCCTAAAATAGCATCTGGATAACTGTGAATTCCACCTCTGCCACTTGTAAGCTGTGCCCCCTTATAACCTCTCTTAGCCTTAGTTTCCTCAGCTAGTGAATGGGGAAACATGTTAATACCTACCTTCACAGGAAGTGATGGGGATTAAATGAACTAATCCATATGAAGTGCTTAGTGTACACATGCCATGTAAGCATGGGATCAGACAGTGGCTATTCCCATCAATCCCTTTCAAGCCCAGAACAGCACCATCCATGGAAATTCGTTCACGTCACTCTCTAAACTTCCTGAGAAGTGGTCCCAGATAGGTTCAGCCTGGGCTGAATTCTAAAGTAAGCAGCTCCTTAGAACAGCTCCTATGTGATCTTAAAGGTAGACATGGTAGGACATATGAACTCATTCTCAGGTATCAGCATCCCCTCTTTTACTCAAGGATTGGAAAATGTAGCCAGTCTGGGTAGGATCCAAAAGAATCCATTTCAAAGCAGAAGTCCTGTTTATGTGCGGGCCTGGCTTCTCTCCTCAGGAGATTCTGGTCAGGGCGGTTTGGGAGATTCCTTAGACAATCTAATAGATTAGTTTCCAGTTTAGCATAACAGCTAGACAGATTTTTGTGGTGAAGTCATCCCAGTCAATTAAAAGGCATTTTTCCCTGCTGCGAGTTCAGAAGTCCCTTTGGTCTGTTCCAGCTTTCTGGGATGTTTCATAATAGGCTCCACCCTGGGTTAATTAATAACCCTGGATTCTACTAAAATGCAAGGCTGAAATCCTGTGTGTAAGCACATCCGGGCAGGGGCTGTTGGCAGAGTCAGGGTGAAAAGCCAGGGGGAGGTCCTCTCATCAGGGAGTGGGCCAGACCCCAAATGTAGACAGGACAGCAGAGCCGGCTCAGGAAATGTAAAGAGTGGCCGAGCAAAAGCTGAAGGTCAAAGCTGGAGAGGGTATGAGGAGGGGCAGAAGTCGGGAGGAGGGGGCAGAGGAGGGAGATCATAAGCAGTCAAAGGCATCACAAGGCCAGAGATTAGGCAGACTGAGAGCAAACTGGAATGTGGGGGTGAAATGGGTCAGGGCAAGTGGCTGACAAAGGTGGTGAATAAGAAGCGGTTGACAGCGCTTGCTTTATGGGATGCCAGTGCAAACACATCATGTGGTTCTGGTTCCATCCTCTCTGCTTTAAAGAAAAAATAGGTCATCTCTTCCCCTTTCAAATGCAAGTTGCAGGTACAGAATGAAGCTAAAGACCATGTGGCAGGGACTGACATGCATTCACTGGATAGTTACCAAGTCCTTTCCCTGAACCTCAGCCCCAAGCACAATATTCAAGGATAAGATGCCTTTTTCACCCAACCCAGAGCTGAGTTTCTCTGCTTCCAGTCTCAGGCCACCACTCCTACCCAGCTAATCTTCCAAACTACTATCAGCATGTTCATCCTGAAACAAAGACTTGATCACATCACTCCATGACTTAAAAATCTAACAAGTATGTCCTCACTGACTCTAGGACGTGATTTCCAGCGGTAGGCCATGCCACACAAAGCCCATCCTGATGAAACTATTCTCTGTCTTCTTTTCTAGCTTTATTTCCCATTCCCCCTTCTCATGCACCCTATAGTCTGGTCATTTTCCCCATCTGTGACAAACTAAGATTTAAAACATGCCTATTATTATTATTATTATTATTATTATTATCATTTTATTTTAGAGAGAGAGTGTATAAGTGGGGGAGAGGGACAGAGGGGAGGGAGGGAGGGAGAGAGAGAGAGAGAGAGAGAGAGAGAGAGAGAGAGAGAGAGATTGAGAGAGAGATTGAGAGAGAGAATCTTAAGCAGGCTCTGTGCTCGGGGTGGAGCCTCGATGTAGAGCTTGATCCTATGACCCTGGGATCATGACCTGAGCTGAAATCAAGAGTCAGATGCTCAATTGACTGAGCCTCCCAGGTGCCCCTAAAATGCAGTCTTTAGCTGGCAGGCCTGATATGCACATCTCCCTCCTTTGCAGCCTGATACAAAGCTAATTATTTTCCCCAACCCCCCACAGAGTATTAGCTTCTCTGTGAAACCTTTCCTAAGAATGTTCCAAGGCAAGGGTGGTGATCCCTCTTCTGTGCTCACTAGGCTTTGCAAAGGTCTCTGACACATTACAGTCACTGCCCCCCACTGTCTATCCTTCCACTATGAGAGTGGAAAGCTCTGTCATTAAGGCCAAGGACAGAACAAGTGTTCAGTATGTGTTTCTTGAATTAAGGAGAGGGTTGAGATAAGTCAAGTTGTGTGTATTTGTTTTAATACACAGCCCTCAAGAAATTAAAGGGTTTATTTAGTTCTCCTTCAAAACTGCTCCTTAATTTCCACTGGAGTCTCATTCATCCATGATACTAACAGGGGGCAGAGGAGATATTGATGGAGGGAGGTGGCAGTGAGGAAGGGTAAGTGACCACACATAGTAGGTAGAGGCTACAGAACTATGAGCTGGATTGCCCAGCATGAGAAGATCGACTTGCTTCCATTCTCATGGCTCCTGCCTTCTCATTGTTGATTAAGGAACTGAGTAGTACAGCTAAACCAGGGAGGTGGGCCGCGAAGTGATAAAGCAGTCTGTGTTGTATTTAGAATCAGCAGGGCTCATGCAGCCACAGTCTCAATATCCACCCACCCCCTCAATATCCACTCGCCCCGGCCCTCATTTGGGGCTCGCCTTTGGCCATCCCCTGTGGCTCAGCATCCAACCTAGACATGGCTGCCCCCACAGGAAGGCCTTTTGCAGGTAAATGTGGAAAATACAGACTTCACAACTAGAGAATGAGATTAACTTGTTTGCTACCAAAACCATCAGAAGGGCCTAATGGCTTCTTAAAAGCGGAAGACAAAAATAACACTGGCAGGTGGAGATGTAATAGGAAAGATGGTGACATGGGAGACGGGAGCCTGGTGTCTCTACACTGGACTCCAGCCATAATGTGATGTGTGTGCTGTGTACAGTTACTTCCCTGCTCTGAAACTCAGATGTTAAACAAGCACGTTGGATTAGATGATCCCCAAGGTCTCTTTCTAGCCCCACTGTACTATGATTGTACCACACCACCCATTCACTCACACATCTACTCAACATTTATTGAACATCTCTACCAGGATATTTGCTATCAAGGAAAAGTTAGAAGTTTGCACCAGATGCCAGTTGAATGCCATTATGTTTTGGGGAAATATGATTGGACATATACGTAAATAATAAAAAACACACACACATACACATGGACATTTTATATTTCTTATCCCACCCCTCCAACTACACAGCAAACTTCTTTAAGCATGGATTATATACTCTGCATTTCTGAATAATCCCAGAGACTGACACCTAGAAATTATTCTGTTGATGTGTTTAACAATGTAAAGATGATTGTAAGACTAGCTACTAACACTTAGCACTTTCTATGTGCCAGGCTCTGCTTTGAGTGCCCTACATGTGGTAATTTACTTTGATCGTATAACTCTGTAGGTACATCTTGTGATTGCTATTATTACTACTATTACTTTCATCTTACATATGAGGACATTGAAGCACAGAGAAGTTAAGTTAGTTGCTCAAGGTTGCTCAGGGAGTGGCAGAGTTGGGATTCAAACCCAGGTGGTCTGGCTCCAGTTGGAGCTAATATGCACTTCATGTAGTCCAAAGTGTACAGCTACACTTAGAGACAAATAGTAAACATTCACTCTTGGGGCGGGGGGAACAACGAACAAACAGAACTATTAACAGGGGAACTATCCAGCAATAAGCCAGAAACATCAAATGATAAGTAAGAGCCATCCAGGTTAGTAAGGAAAGGAAGAGTGTGGCTGGAAGGACATCTCTTAATTTGTAATTTACCCAGCAGATCAAAGGAGTAGGGTGAAATGGGAAAGGACGGTGGGATTACGTGCTCGAGGAACCTGGGTTAGAGAGGAAATACAAAAAAACTCGTTGAAGACAAATTCAAGACTCAACATATACTCTGATAGATCTACTTTGGTTAAGAGGCAGGACCCTGGAGTCAGCTGGACCCAGGTTCAGATCCCAGCTGCAGGACATTCATACAAGCTATGTGACCTGGCTGGGCAATTTATTTAAGCTCCCTGAGCCTCAGCTTCCTCACCAACAGGCACACTGTGTGGAATAAGTTAAGGCACAGGAAGCATTTAACATGACACCCAGCATACAGAAAATGTTCAAAGTTAACCACCATCACCATTCCTATTGTTTCTCCATTTCTCTACGGCCTTCTTAAATTGGTGAGTCTAAATGTAGAGCCAGGATGGTGATAAACTCACCCATGTTAATCAATGCCATGGTTAAAAAGAGAGACACTTGCTCCTCTAATGAGTTATGTTTCAGCTAATACTCCCTAGTGTCCCACCTGCTTTTTTCATTCCCCCAGCTGGTTCTTAGATTTGAAAAGAAAAAGGCCTCCATGGAGACCTGCACGCTTTTAACAATAATACAAAACAGAAACGTCTGAGGTCAGGGTAAGCCAAGCCAAACAAATAAATCTTGCAGGATTGTGTTAACAAAACAAGGCTTAGTGGATCAGAGCGGGTAGGGTTCTGCCGGACTCAGGCCCTGCAGAGAAATGCCAAGCTCTGGTGAATTTCAAACACAAGGAGGTCAAATAGGAAGAGCAAAATATGGAGCACTTCAGAGTTCAGCATCAATGCTTGGCTGAAACCAGGAGAGCATTCTGTGCATGAAGGACCCCAGAAACCATGGATCAATCACACTCCTAGAACTCCACACCAGAAGGGTCTTACAGATCATCTATACAGCTTCTATGGAGGGCAACTTGGCAATAGCTATCATAATGGTAAGTGTATACTTATACTGGGAGGTACACTCTGAGACAGACACTAGCCTATGGGAGGTCCATCAGGGAACACTCTGAGGATCACCATCACTGGATGGGCAGTAAGAGGAAGAAAGCAGCACTGGGGGGGAAGGAGAAGGCAGGCTGCACTGCCATCTCACCAAAGAGCTCTGAAGCTGGGAGCTTCAACTCCTTCAGAGTTGTCCCAAACTGAGGTAAATGGGCAAGGTCTTCATACTGTTCAGTCACTGAATGTGCTGCCACCAGGAAAGAGATGTGAGCTTGGACAAGTCAGCTCTCCTCACCTGAGGCACTTCCAAAAGAGGGCTGACTGCTGAGAGCTGGCTTCTGGTAGCAATGCCAGCAGCTGGGGAAAGTCCTTTATTCCTCAAGGTGCATTACAGCACCCACGGCATACAATACTCCTGGGGCTCGTTCTATTTCCAGGAAGGAATCCTATGGATATGCTACCAAATGTTTGAAATGACATAAGTTCGGCATTATTTGTATTAGTAAAATTATGAAATATAAATTATTGGATATCCATATGACAGCACCCTTGGCAATCATTAACAAGAATGAGGCAGCTCTGCACATACTCTTGCAGAATCACAACCGGATACATTAAGTGAGAAAGGGTATGGAACAGTACAGATAAGTATGTGTGGACTTTGAACAGCTAAAGGGATAGACTGTATTGCTCACTGTCTATTGCCACCCAGTCCCACACCCATCCTTGTCTCCTGCACTATGGGGGCTGAAAGCCTACATCTATACTTCCCAGATTCTTTTGCCACATGGTTCCAGTTAATTTCTACCAATGGGAGCCATTTATGCAAGAGTTGAAGTTAGGAAGGAGGCAGCAATCATTCTGCTTCTGGTGGTAGTTATGAAAGCTTCCCCAACAGCCTCAGCAGATACAGCAGGTTGGTGGCAATTCCTACAGCATCAGTGGGAGAACAGGCTCTGGGTTCTCCACTGGCCATAGTGGTAGTGACAACAGCAGCAGTGAATGTAGGGCTGTTGTGGCTCTGGATATGATTTTCCCTTTTGAACCATTTGGAATCAATCCTCCCATTAAATTTTCTTCTGAAATATCTATAGTGGTTAATGTTTTTTGAACAAACTGCTATTTATGAAAAACAAAGGAAAATACACATATATGTATATTTGATCATTGCATTTAAAATCTCATCTGACTTTGACTCAGGTTATGATCTCATGGTTTGTGGGTTTAAGCCCCGCATTGGAGGCTATGCTGACAACACGGAGCCTGCTTGGGATTCTCTCTCTCTCCCTCTCTCTCTCTCTGTCCCTCCCTAACTCATGCTTTTTCTCTCTCTCAAAATAAAAAAAATAAACTTTGGAAAAAAACAGATAGTTGCCCAAGAAACTAGTGGCTAAATGAACTGGTTAATAATGGTTAAAGAAAACAGATTAGTAGGGGCAAGGTTGCAGGTAGACTTTTTATCAGATACCATTTTTTACCTTTTCAATTTTTGGCTATATGTATATATTACCTTTACCCAAAATAAAAATAAAAGAGAAAAATAATAAAGGTTCATCTCCTATTAGGTACATAAATTTCCTGTGAAATATTCCCAACAATAACCACCCAGTTTCTGCTGGAACTCCCCACCTACCCAAGGGGCATGGCCCAGTCATCATTACTCTACTGATTAATAGTTTCTGTTTAGAGCAAGTTGAAATCCATGTTCTTGTAGAATTGTACTATTAGACTGAACTCTAATCCTAGTGACAGAATTGAGGGTGGTTTTTCAGCACACCTGCACTTGAAGCCTGGGTTCAAATTCCTCCTTTATCACTCATTTCATACAGGGTATTTAACCTTTCTGAGCCTCACTTTCCTCATCTGCCAAATGGGGGAGTCATTCATAGCAGCCATCTCAAAGGGTGGTGGTGAGAATGAAATAAGGTTATGCATGTGAAGTGACTTAACCAACATATCTGGTTATTGCCCTTGACATCTGCACACTGGCAGAAAAATGCAATAGACAGTAGGAGGGCTCCGAAGTCAGGCTGCCTGGGTTCCAAGACAGGATCCTGCCAATTAAAAGTCAGGCAACCTTGGGAAAGCTACTTATTCCCTTTGAGCCTCAGTTTCTGTAAGATGGAGGCAATGACAGTGTCATCCCAACAATGAAAAGCATTCAGCCTTACCTTGCAAGTGTTCAACATACAGTAACTTACTATCTCACCTACTCCTTCAGATGACAGATACTCTGCACAGAGCAAATGGGATCCTACCAAAGCCTGTTCTGCCTCCGCACTAAACGTCTCCAGTTCCTTATGCTGGTCCACTGTGCTCAGGGATGTCAGACTCCACTTACACCAATCACTCTCCTCAGAAGGTATTCCATGGAATACCTCCTTATGGTGTGACACCAAAATGGGATCTGTCACTAGAGTCTGACTAGCATAGTATCTGCATGTGTGTATGTGTGTGCATGCACGTGTGAGTGTGTCACAGAGTGTATTGTGACAGAGACAGGGTGTGCATGTGCCATGTGTGAAAGAGCGTGTGCGTATGTGCGCATGTGTGCTTATGTACCATCGCCTTCCTGGGTTCTAAATGCTGTATTTTGATAATGTAGCCTGAAGTAGCATCAGGTTTTGGGGGAGCAGCAACCATTAGCTGGTTTATCGAGAACCTAATATATGAGCCAGAAACCACGCTAAGTTTGTAATTTACACGGACTCATTTAATCCACACAAAAACTCTAGGGGGCAGATATTATTATCCTCATTTTTCAGATGAGGAAACATGCATAGAGATGTTATAAATAGAAGGTCAACAACTAAAATACTGTAGAGCTGAGATTCATCTCCAGAAAGCTGAGATCCACCTTGAAGCCAGTCTTAACCTCCACTCTATACTTCTTCCACAAATATTAAGAATTTGTTCAAATCTTAGGTCTTTCCTTTCCCCATGTGATTTTAGTAAGCTAAGTCTTTCTAGTCTTGCTCTTCTTCCGCTGAGTCTTTCCATAGGGAAAACTCCATGTTTTCAATATGAAATTTGATTGTATCTAATTTAATATAGCATATTCTCTCTCTCATTCAGCTTCAAGCCATCAGCAAATGTAATTTGATAAGTCTCTATTAAGGAACAGAACAAAGCCAAGGGCACAGCCCTTAAGCAAGCCATTACATTTATTTCTCTCAAGGTGTATCTCTACCAAGTAATCATTTCCTAGTCCGGGTACTGTTCAACCTGTTCCCAACTCACCAATCTGAATTAACATTCAACCTTCATTTCTGTATCTTGTTGATAATTATTTCTTGAAATGTCACATGGTCTTTACAGTTAATCTCTACAGCAAAGGTCCATTCGAAGAAAGGTTGTCCCATAAAGAACTGTGGATGGAAGGCTGACGTGGGTATGCAAAATATATACACGATGCTGTTGAGTGTTTAAACTATTTTAAGAGAAAAATCCCACCTTTGCTTCCATAAGACATTTGAGTTGAGGAAATATATGAAGAGCAGAAGATGAACAGGACTTGAATCAAGAGCCTTTTCTGGGATCCACACACATCCACCTAACCCCATCCCAACTCCTACATCACACAAAGGCAGGACTCAAAGGGAGCCACTGGCATTCGTATGTAAATGTGTGGCTTTGTCCAGCTTCCATCACTAGAGTCAAGGACAGATTCTTTACCTTCTCTTGCCTTTCTTTCCATCTGCTAGAGCAGACATTGGCATTCCTTATGCCTTGGTACCTCTATTATCATGGAGGAAAGTCTCACCATTGTAATTGCAGCCTTTTTTTATTAGAAAGGAATGAAACCCATGGCTCTGTCCCACCAAGTCCTAGTCTGCTAATTTCTCAGAACTGAGTCTGTTTGATATTAATCCATTCATCAACCTCATTGCTTAGTCCCACAGAGGGGTAACTTGTACCTGTGGAGAAAAAGACCCTTTGCCTCAAATATAAATAGAGGAGAATTTGACATGCTGGCACCCTGGCTGGAACATCTCAGACCTTCTGAGGACACTGCTGTGAGGCCCCACAGAGTCCATAGGGCATTCTGGGTAATAGAATGCAACATGATGCAGTCCCCCCTTTGGCCTCCCCAGAGTTTCTTGATTCGTGGCTCTGCAAGAGCTGAGGCAAGCAGTTTTTGAACTGGGGGGAAGAGGGTGGAGAGAAGGGGCGGAGGCTTCCTCTAGGCCAACCACAACTAACTCATTCGCTCTGTCCAGCAAAACCCAGACAGTGCAATTATCTGGTTAATTTGGCCCTTCGTTGGGAGACAGACTTCCAAAATGTGAGGCCAGCTCAGACTAAACAGTACCTTCCATCCTAAGACTTTTCCCAAGTGCGAGAGGATACATGTGAGATTCCTGGGGGGTTGCTTATGTGTCCCACCTATTCATCCAGATGGAAAAGGCAAACAATTCGGACTCTAAGATGGGTTTAGGAAGGCATGTCTTTCAGGGAAAAATGCCCAAATAACCTGCTATTTGGTCGCCTGGCTAATTTCCCTTCTGGCTTCTATGGAGGGGGATGGCTGGAAATCAGGATGACTCTAAATTAGCCAACATTTTCCAGAATGATTGTAGCCTTCATTGATTGGCTGAGTGTCCCCAGAGCCCCTGAGTGAGTTATTCTTAGGGCAATTCTCAATGATGCTCCTGATGACTCCTACTCATAGATTTTGTGCCCATAAGTGGGTCTAGGGGCATCACTGAGATAAGTGGGTAAAATTAAAACATGCCTCTGGGGTTTTCACAAATGGGAGGAGACAGGGCTAGCTGAATTGGCAACTGAGCGTTTACCAGATGGTTTATGGAAAACCCAGATTTTTGAGAGAAGATTAAGAAACAGTGATTTATCTCCCTTGGAAACTGACAAGCAGCCTGGAATCTGTGGAATCTATCAGTTATTCATTCTGCAAATATTTCTTCAGTTCTAGAATGTGCCAGGCCCTGTGCTACTTAACAAAGAGAGTTCCAAATAGTCATTGTCCCTACACTCATGCAAATAATCCTACACCTAAATATATGGATAAGGGCTAGGAAGGCCAAGTTGGACGTTATGATAGGGAATAACCAGGTTAGCCGATCTAGATCCAGGTGTGAGGGCTCAGAGAAGGAGTCTTTGAGGAAGAGATTTAAAAGTGAACACTTTAAAGAATCTATTTGCTTGTTTAGAAAGATCACCCTGGCTTTAGTACTAAAAATAAATGGGAAGTGGGTGAAAAGATAGAATTAGAAGGCTATTGATTAGGTAGACTGGATGAGAGTTGATGATGGTTCAGCCAAGGATCTAAATAGTAAGGATGGAAAGAAGTAGATGGACTGGAGACAGGGTTGTGGAGTCAACAGGTTCTGGTCCCTGAATAGGTGTAGTGGCAGGGGGAGGGGAGGCACCTAGGAGAATGTACAGGCTTCTGGCTAATGTGGAAGGTTAGAGGGTGCCATTCTTTATTGAGAGACGGAACTTGGGAGGACAAGTAGGTTGGGGCTAGGGGAAGATGATGTGTCCTATTTTGAAGTCAACCAAACTAGACTCCTACCATCCCATACCTGTACTTCCAGCCTCCTTAAAATTGCTCACACTGCTTCCTTCTCATGTACTCTTCATGTTGCCATCTCCACTTGTGGAAATCCTACCCATCCTTTAAGATGCCCTCCAAATACCACCCTCTCCTCAGAGCCATCCTGACTCCCTCAATTAGTTGTGGCCTCTGCTGCCCATAGCGCCAAATTTGGACCTCTCTTTCTTGGATTTTACTTGTAATGAGGTTCTGTAAAGACTTATCTTGCCTCCCATCCTAGACCACAAAATTTTGGGGACAGAGCCTCTGTCTCTATATCCTCATTCCCCATGTTAGCTAGCTAGCATAGTAGACAGACGCTTGACAAACATTTGTTAAGTGAACAAAAATAACCTGCTCTTTGCCATGGAAGGAAAACCAGTAGACATTGGACTGACTTGAAAGCCACAAGATCAAATTGAAATTCAAGTTTAAGGTGTTTTAATACTAAGCCAACTCAAATTTGATGCTCAGAAAGGCTTTCTGTTCCTCCAACACACCAAACTCAAAGAATGCTGAAAATGTCACACCCCTCTATTTTCTTATTGCACTTTTCTGAGTTCATCTTATAGTAGAGACCTTGTCTATCTTATTAACAATTTGTCTTTGATGATGATGATGCTATGACGATGATAAATGAATAACATTTACTAAGTACCCAGTATGTGCCAGGCGCTGTTCCAAGTACTTTTCATGGACTAACTCATTTGATCCTCATAGTCACCCTATGAAATTCATGCTATTACACCAATGAGTTACACCAATGAAATTGGTGCTGTACAACAATCAGTTGTACAGATAAACAGAGTTGCAAAGAGCTTAAGTACTGCTCAGCCAAGGGGTGGCACCAGGATTCAAACCTCAACTCTGGCTCCAGAGCCCATGCTCTGATGTGCTCTCTTAAGGCTGGGCACCATGCATGGCATTTAGTAGGCCCCCAACAAGTGTTCACTGAATGAATGGAAGGAGCCCTAGATCTGGAGATCACAAGTTCTAGTCCTAATTCTGCCACTGACTTCCTATATAGCCTTCAACAAGTCTGTATTTCTTTCCCCATAAAATGAGGTGCCTGGATGCTGATATTAACAGTAACAACAAGAGTCAGTATTCATAATTCTAGCCTCTTTTGAGGTTTTAAATCATCTAATCCCAACAACGATACAAGAAAATTGAGGCACAGAGCGAGTAAGTCACCTGCCCATTACCTATTAAATGAGAGAGCTGGGATTCAAACCCACTGTGTTCCCTAGTCCAACTGGTTCCAAGGAGATGCCTTGGGGGCCATGGGGAGAATAGGGAAGGTGGAGCAGGTTGGAGCAGACAGACTTTTGGGTTCCCCATGCCCATCTAGTCAGAGAACATCTACTTGTCTCTAGTTTGTAGAATGGGCTCCTACTTGAGATTTCCTCTGAAGAAAAGTTATGATGCTAAAACAAACAAACAAAAAAACACATTAAACTAAAGAAATGTAATAAAATTCCCAGGTATAAGCCTGGATTTTCTAGTAATCTTGGCTCATGGTAGCCACATAAGATGAGGATCAAGGCTGCTCCTGGGAATGGCTCCTGCTGTGGAAAACATCAGGGCGACAGCACGAAAGACCCAGCTCCAACCTACCTGCTCCACTCGGATTTCAATCTCTCCATTCACCTTCTTTCCATGAAAGTATTTGGCCCTGTTAAAGAGAGGAAGAAAACTACTGAGTAAGGATGCAGACTGCTTTATTATTTTCTCCCTTCTCTCAAAATCCTTACCCCCAGGGGCACATGTCAGACACATTTGTAACTTCATGCTCTTTCCTCCCACCTTGACTACTTTTCTAATTATTTTTCTAATTATTTTCTAATTATTTGTATTTTCTAATTATTTGTATATACTATGATTTTCTAATTATTTGTATATACTATGTGCAAGAGGAGAAAAATACTGGATGGGAAGATTGGAGACTCAGGTTCTGTTTCTACTTGGCAACCCTGTTTCAATTTTATAATCTGTAGAAGGAAGATAATATCTGTGTGACTTATTTCTAAGGGCTATTTTAAAGATCAAATGAGATAAAGAATCCTACAAAAGTAAATAATGCAGAATTATTTTATTATTGTATTGAGTTATACTCTACATACTCCATAAATTATCTATCCATCCACCCATTCCTCCATTTGTCCATCTGTCCAATGAAGCAGCCCTCATCTGTCCTTTTATCCATCCATCCATCCATCCATCCATCCATCCATCCATCCATTCATCATCTTTCCTCTATATCCCTACTTCTATCTTCTCATTATCAGTAAATAGCATCCCATCTACCCATTGCTCAAGGCAGAAACATAGACATCATTCTTGTTACCCCTTTCTCTCTCCCTATCTCCATTGATTCTACATTCTAGTTATTTCCCAAATCTATCCAAATGCCCATTTTTCTCAGTAAGCACCATAATCTTGGCCCCCTTCCTCTCTCTTCTCATATAGACTTTCTTTTCATACTCTTCTTTCATAGTACTTATTACAATTATAGTTAGTTATAATTGGTAACTGTGTTTAATGCCTGTGTCTCACTAAACTATAACACAACTACTTAGAGTAAGGCACAAATACTCCCAATACCTACCAGAGTGCTTAACACAGAGTAGGAGCTCAATTAATATTTGCTGGATGAATAAATGAGTGGAGATAGATGGGGAAAAAAAACCTACTTGTTGAGTATTTACTCTGTGCCAGAAACTGTGCTGTAGGCTTGAGACTATATAGCCTTTCTCATTTAATGCTTACAACCACCACCATGAAGAAGGCATTATTATTTCCATCCTATAAAAAAGAAAACTGAAACCCAGAGAAACGAAATATTTTGCCTGAGGGACTAGAGTCCTGGACTTCTAATTCCACATCTATGTTTTTGCTCAACCCTGAAAAAAAGCAGCAAATGTTGGGGTACTCTGGGTTTAGATGTCCTCCCACACACAAGGCAAAAGTAATAAAAGTTTCCATTTGCTCTTTTGGATTTTTGGTATGGAGAAACTAATAGTTCTTAGTCACTTGCTGTAAACCGAGCACTGTGTTAAGCATTTCCATAAACCATTCTGGGGCAGAGACAGCTTTTTGTTCCAATACCCATTCTCCTCTTCCCCACAATAAGAGAGTTTACAGATTGAGACACACACACACACAAGAATGAATATCCCAACTCTCCATTCAGCTAGGGGTGGCCATGTGACTGAGTTCTAATCAATAATTTGTAAGTAGTACATCCAAGAATCTTCTTAGTTTCCTCCATTCTTTTTCCTGGAACATCCATGTTACTATCTATTTTTTCAGCCTTCCATTTGTGAAAAAAAGAATCCTTCCTACAGATTCTCTGACCAAGCTTCAGTCTGTTTGCTTCCAAAGAGTCTCTATCTACACTTAGGCAATGCCAGTGGAGTTTACCTCTTTCCAAGACTGCCCAAATCGCTGACTGATAGCTCTAATATTAAGATAATTTTTTCTTACTAGATTGACAGGCTTAGACATGCAAAACTTTAGTGGTATAGGAGCTGTTGTTGTGACTTGAAAGGATGGTTTTGTTATCTCTCCCAGACATGGTGTTTGACAAAATGTGCAGTGAGGCTCATACAAAGGGAACCTTTCCACATAGTTTGTGAATTTTATCACGAATCCTTAAAGGTAGTGTCTGCAAACTTCAGACACTGGGATAAGTCCACCTCTCATATCTGTGGGGGCCTGGGGCAAGAGAACAAATGGACACCTGTGCATCATATGTCTAATATTTACAATTGATAAACAAAGCTAGCAAACATTTAAATAAAACATGCCTCTCTTCCTTCCTTGACAAAGACAACTTCATCATGATCTGGAGGGGTCAGAACTTCAACTTCTTGGAATTCTTAGAGTTCTCCCCAGAGCCAGGCGGCATGGGGACTGCCTTCTCTTGGTTCCTACAGTCTTCCCTGATTCTCTTCCCACCCTCCTCTCAATCCTGAATCACCTGGGCTTCTTGTGCAGGCTCATGGATAGCTCAGCCCACAGGCCACACTCCATCTCCTCACTCATTCCCCCATCCACCATTCTTCCTTGGCCATGCCTTCCAAGGATGGACCAGGGAACTGGCCTACACAGGGCATGGAATTGGGCCAGGGTCCCTTTGGGCAAAGAATTCTAGGGTTCTTTGTATCCACTGCATGGTATAAGGGTGCAATTTGTGGGGTCCTGGCACAGGGCCCTCCTTTGCTGTCAGAAGGGGTACAGCTAGTCAAGGCTGTGTGGCTCAAGGCAAAGTTCCCCCTAGCTTAGGTTTAAAAGATGTACTAGGTGGGCCTGGGACCTCATAATAGTAACTAATGAGAACAATCACTGGTACACTGGAAAAAGCATGGTTTGGGCAAAGTCTGAGCCATACAACTCACTCACCACATGTTCTAAGCCAAGGTACTTAACCCCTCTAGGACATGGTCTTCTCATTTGTCAAGCGGTGATAACATCTACAGCCAAGCCTGTAGTGATCAATTCACCTCATCCTCTATGCAACAAGGCAATAGAGTGTAGTAGACTCAGGGCAACCACATGGATGGACTCTCAGCTCTACCACTCACTCACTGTGAAACCTTGGGTAAGTCTACTCAACCTCCATGTGCCTGAGTTTCCACATTTGGGAAGTAGGGTTAGTAACTATCTCACAGCGTTGTTGTAAAGATTAACTGAGACAAGATGTATAAAGCACTGAGAACAGTTCCTGCACATAGTAAGCTCCAATGTATACAGCCCAGGGCCTAAAATAGAATCAACAACAACAAAGAAATATTGAGTGTTTTCTCTGTACCCTCATGGAGGTTACAAAACAGAAATGTGATTCACCTCCTTTTGATCTGTTCCATCAGTGCAATGAGCGATGAGTGATGATAATAATAATAAATAGACACTGTTGGTATATAAGGCCTGCTAGTACCTTCATATCCCTCCTCCTATTAGACCCTACTAGGTAGGGCAGGGATCAGTCCCCACACATTCCAGATGGAGAAGTCCCTGTTCAAAGATACATAAAAACTCTAAGTGGCACCAGTGAGTTAGATCTTGTGCTTCAAGATTTTCGGGATTCAGCAGGACCCTGCTGACATTGGCCATTTCTCCTCCAGTTTTCCATCCATCTCACGGACACACTCAACTTCCTGCAACTCCCTAGCCACGTCCCACACTTTACACCACTGAGCCTTTGCACCCACTGTTCTCTCTGCTTAGGATGGCTTCTTGCTCTTCTCTGCCTGGCTGCCTCCAAGATCCTCGCTCACCTCCTTTATCAAGTTTTCCTTGAAAGTGCCCCCCTAATGAGGCTGGGTTAGGTGTTCCTCCTTGGGGTTCCCACAGTATCCTGTACTTTACAGGATGTATCAGTCCATGTTGTAATGGCACAGTGTTTGTCTGTACCCTGCCCCAATACACCTAGTCTATGAGCTCCTGGAAACCTGATACTGTGTCAGTGCTCAGTGAATTCGGTGTCTGGCACAGAGTGCCAGGGCACAAGGCACATGTGTAACGAATGTTTGCTAACTGGGTAAATGAACAGTCTTCCAAGGATAAGCCATAACGTATCCTGTCCTCAAGACACTTTACTGTCATCTACTGGCACACTGTTGTAATACACTTACAAATCTGCACTGATTACAGTGTGGGGTCGTTGTACAGTGTCCAACCTGAATGACTGGAAGCCCTCAACTCGATTCTAACCAGAACCCAGAGCACTTTATACCATACGAATACCACCCAAGCAGCTCTAGCCTTCACAAGGCCTCACCTTCCCAGGAAAAACACTTGTTTTGCCCATCTCTGGAATGTTTACTGCAGAGCCTGGCAGACAGACTTGGGCTGAAGCTGAGGGTCAGGCAGTCCATCCCCCTGCCTGGCTGGGAGTCAGAAGTCTGTCTCCTGACAGGCCACACAGACTGCTGCCTCCTTGCCGGGGGCTCATTCAGGCTTGAGCTGCCTCTGAACAGTTCTGTCTGGCAGAGGGAAGGGTAGGGATGGTCTGGAATTCTAGATGCCTTGGGGGCTGGGATTGCTGCCTTTGTAACTGCGTGGCTGTTTGACCTCAGGCAAAATGGACGGCCTCACTGTGCCCGAAGGCTGTCTCCCTAATGCAGACTTCTTCCTAATGCCCCAATATGTTTATTCTTATAATGAGCTCCTGAATATCCCAGCCAATCACTCAAGGCCTTGGCCTTGGGAAGAGGGTGGGGGAAACTCTTGATTCCAGGAAGCTTCCTTCTCTGTGGGTGGTCTCATATTTTACTGCCACATCAGAGGCACCAGGAAGGAGAATATTATAAAACCAGCGCTGCCTGGGGTGGGAAATCCCAAGTTTGGGGAGGCGGGATGTGGTGTGTGAATGAGATTTATGAGGAGCGGGTACTCAGTACTTTCATGGCGACAGCAGGGGCAGAAGGAAGAGGAGAATTAGCACAAACAGGATCCACCTGTGTCCAAGCGACACCCTCCTAATAAATGTGTCTGGGATGTAGAGTCAATGTGGCTGGGCCTTGGCTATATCCTTCCCAGGAAGGAGGGGTCAGGAATGTTCTGTCTCAGGCACAGCCCTCTTCCCACAGGTCCCCCCTGTAGGGGGAGGGAGGGAGGGCAGGGATGCAGGGATCTGGCCCAGGAGAGTCTCATGTTTCTGATGCAACATATTCGTTGCTTATTTGTGGCCTGGACTTAAGCAGGGGGAGATGGGCTATGGATCATGCAGGAAATCATTGAAGGTAGACAGGTTCAGGGCTTTCCCAGTCAGCAAGATGAGAATCACATGGCATGCCGGTTGGATGGAGGTGTGGCAAAAGCAGGACCTTTGAATACAGAGGTCCAATTCAGAGATCCATTCTGGCTCCATTACTTACTTGACAAAAATAACTAACCTTCCTGGCCCCTTCCCACGGCCAGCGGGAACCCTCCAATGGTGGGGCAGCCTCTCCATACCACCTTGCAATTAGGGAACTCCAGTGAGTTAGGGAGGGGAGGGATCCTCTGAGGATGACAAGGCCCCTTGCACCCATACAGGGATCTCTAGAGGTAAGAAACTAGAGCCCCAAGTCACTGGATATGACAAATGGCCCCTCGTTGGCTTCTGACAGCAATAGAAAAGGAGATTTTCATGAGTAGGTCTGGTCACTATTCACTCCCTTATTTAACCACCATTTGCTGGGCCTCATATAGACCAGGCACCCTATTAGGCATAAGGGGAAAGGTTGCTCCACAAGTGCCAGCTTTTGTGGAGCTCACATGCTCCCAGAAAGTCAGAAAACTAACTAGGTGAAAAAGAAGTGGTAAGAATAAAATGCACAAATGCACAAATGGTATGAATAAAATGCACAATGGATGATAAGATGTGAAGAGCAGGGGAGATCTGACTCAGGTTGGTCAGGAAAGCCTTCTTCAAAAGACACTTAACACATATTTATTGATCAACTACTATGGGCCAGAGCCTATAGGCTCCAAGGAAGTAAGTATGAAGAAAACATAGTCCTTGGCCTCAGGGAGCTTACTATCTAACAGGAGGGAGAGACTCATAAATGGACAATGACCACACAGGGCACCAGCCCAAAGATCCAGGTCAGCCCACAGAAGGGACACCCAACCTAGTCTAAGGGTCAGGAGCCACTTCCTTGGTAAAGTGGCCCAGGTCATCCATTAACCAATCCAGTATTTGGAGCCTATTCTTTGCCAAGGCCAAAGGCTACAAAGATGACTATGAGAGGCTCTGGATGTGTGTGTATGTGTGAAAGGCACAGACAAGAGCAAATGAGTTGGGCAGATGCTGGGGGTACTCAGGGAGGGGACAAATCTTCCTGGGGCATGTCCTAAATGTGCAGGAAAAATGAGTAGCAGGCATGGTACAGAAGACCTAGATTTGAGTTGGCAGCTGGGGTACCTGCTACACGATTTTGGACAAGCCGTTACCTTCTCATCTGTAGAACAGGGATAGGAAGATCTACCCACAGGTTAGCATAAGGATGCAGATTTGAAGGACTCTGGGAACCTGCCAAAAACGTGCTAGCAAGTGTGCTACTCCCTGGTGGGCTGCGAGGGTGGAACTTCACCTCTCCAGGTAAAGAGGTAGATGGGCACTGCTAGCACTGGAGACAGATCCAGGTCCTGTCTAGCTCTATTTATTTCCTTGTACTGCCTCAGACAGACATCGACCTTCCCAAGCCCCAGTTTCATTTGTAAGTGCCCATGAATGATATCCTGACACATGGCAGATGTTTAATGTCCCTCTCTTTCTCTCCTGACCTTCACCAGGATGGGAAGAGGGCTGAAGTCAGTTGGGTGTGTCCCTGGGGAAGTGACATGTCATTTTCTCTCTCCAAGAGGAGGAGGAAGGTGACAGTATCTTCCTTGCTCTAAATGAAACTCCTGCTTCATGTCTAGCCTAATGGAAACCTGCCTGGACTTCTCCCTGGAATCTCCTCTTCCTCCCCAGTATAGGCCTTTAGGGTACACAAAGTCATCAGCCACCCACTTATGACTGCAGAAATCGGGCTAGAATGTCATCTCAGTCCTTACCCCTCTCCTTGCCAAAGACCCTACACTGTGTCACCTTCATTCCTACAGATATTTGAAAGTCCACAATCTTTATTACACAAAGAGAATTAGTTAACATTTAGAAGGCTAAGCCATTCCCCACCCCCATCCCCTGCAAACATTTAATGAGCATCTGCTAAGAGCCCAAGCTGAGGAAATGCCCATGGAAAGGTAATACACTGAAAAATAATTCATACCAAGGTACAAGTGACTAATATCTGATCATTCCAGAAAAGGGTATAAGAAAAGATGGTATAAGGAGGATGAGAAGGGGACCATGAGAATATTGAATGTTTGATTTAGAAAGGGGGAGCTGGGGGTTAGGGGGCAGCGGTGCCTGGGTGGTTCAGTTGGTTAAGAGTCCAACTCTTGATTTCAGCTCAGGTCATGATCCCATGATCCTGGAGCCCCACATGGGATGGAGCCCCAGGTTGTGGGATGGAGAGATTCTCTCTCTCCCTCTGCCTCTCTCCCCCATATGCACACTCTCTTCCTCTCTAAAACAAATAGAAAAATTTAAGTCCAAAAATAAGACTGTGGACTTCATGAAGTTTACCAGTTGGCAATTCTGATAAAGAAGATAGGAATCAGGATAAATATGTATTCTAGCTCTTCTGGGTCTGTTTCCCAGCTAGACTGTATGTACCATAATGGCAGGAGGGCTGTTTTGTTTAGTGCAATACTATGGTCTAGCGCAGTGCTGGGCACACAGGGGACCTTGGATAGATGGGTGGATGGATAGAAGCATGCATGCTCATACAAGATATGAGGCCTTTCAAGGTGTGAAGGGCAGGGCACAGAAGGAAAAGGCTGAGAGAAGTTATTTTTCATCCATTCTTCCCTCCTTCACTCCCATCCATCCATTTATTTACCCTTCCTTCCTTCCTTCCTTCCTTCCTTCCTTCCTTCCTTCCTTCCTTCCTTCCTTCCTTCCTTCCTTCCCATCCATCCACCCATCCATCCATCCATCCATCCATCCATCCAATCACTTACTCATGCATGCATGTTTCTATCCATCCACCCATTTACCCAAGGTCCCCTATGTGCCCAGCACTGTGCTAGACCCGAAGTATTGCACTAAACAAAACAGCCCTCCTGCCATTGTAGTATATATAGTCTATCTGGGAAACAGACCCAGAAGAGGAACTAGAATACATATTTATCCTGACTCCTGTCTTCTTTATCAGAAGTTGCCAACTGGTAAACTTCATGAGGTCCACAGTCTTATTTTTGGACTTAAATTGACTACTTACAATAGAAAATTCATATAAAAAATTCAGATTTCTGGCTGTCCTTGGAAAATCAATGACTTAGCAACACCAGGCCCTTATTCCTGCATGGTGACAACTAGGTGAGTGAACTGAAGCTGCTGCCTTCAGAGGGGACATCAGTTCTTACACCCAACACAGTCCCCATGGTTTTGTCATTTTGTTGAAGCTGAAACCAAGTGGCAGACACCATTTGTCATAAATCATGTGCTGTTGTTTTCCTTACAGCAGGGAAATATTTCTCTATGCCTGTGCCTTTTCCTACCACCTGCCCCTTCACTCACAGACCATCTTGCCTCCTGTGAGCAGCTGCACAGGCAACCCCTAATTTAACTAATTCCATTCTGAAGATGGCAATCAGCTCAGTGCAAATTTTCAGGAAACCCACACCCTTACCCTTCCTGAAGATCCAGGGTGAGTGGTCAGGAAAATGGACACAAAGCACCATCTTCTCTCTTGCCATCACAGATAGCCTCCCTCCTGCCAAGGAAACATGTCCTAGGCAGGCTTCCACAGGCCCCAGGAGAAGAGACATTCTGTAATGAGGCTGGCATCTGCCCAGTGACCTGCCTCCCCCAGGGCAAGGCTGTAACCAGGTGGGGTGAAGTCTGTAGACTCAAGCACTGGAACAGCTATTGCTAAGAAAGTCATGGCATCTCAGGGACTCCATGAAAGGTCATTCAGAGGACCTGGGTGAGAAAACCACGTTTTGGAGGAAGAGGAGAAACTCACAAGGTAAACAGTTGAATTCTTCAGAGAAAAGCAAGGCAAAGTCAGAGAAGTGACTGAGACATAAAGTCATAGAGTAAAAAACAAAAAGCTTTAAGCTCAAGACTCCTGCAAGGGCTTATAAGCCAACCTCTTTATAGTTGGAGCCTCTTCTGCCTCCTTCCTTCCAAGTGGCCAGCCCAGTTGTGCTCGAACACCTGCAAGTGATGGGGAGATCATTCCCTCACTAGGAAGCCCATTTGATCTTTGGATGACTTTCCATTCTATATATTGAGCTGAAATACCTCTCCTGCTTAGTTGGCCCCACTGTTCCCAGGTCTTGTCTTGTAATGAAAGAAGTCTTGTAACTCAATGGTTTCTAAGTTTGGCTCATCATCATTAAAAACAAAAACAAACAAACAAACAAAAACAATTTCCCAAGCTCTACTTTGGATATTCTGAGTCAGTAGTTCTAAGGGCACTCTGCAGTGTGGCCTGTCCTGCACCTATCTGAATTTCCAGTAATAGCACCTCCATTTGCATCTGCACTGATGGAACCAAGCAGCTCTCTTGCACGTGGTCTTGGTGGAACTGTCCCAGGACATACTGTGGAACCAGCCAGGTTTGTGTTTCCCCAAGGTTTGGATTTGTTGGCAAAGAGGCACATGGCTGGGAGGGAACACGAGCTGGCTTCTCTAGAGAAGGCTGCCTACACAAGTCCCAGCCTCCTAGATCCCAGGGGAGCCCTGGGCCCCAGCCTCTCCGAGACTTGAGTCTTCATATTCTCTTTTGATTCTGTGAGCCTCCACATCCAAAACATCCCCATTTTGCCTAAGTCTGCCAAAGTCTACTCCTTTTTCTTGCAAACAAAGAACTCTATCTAACACAGAAAGTGTAGGGTGGTTCCTGGGAATCTGAATGTTGTTCTGATAGAAACAGTCTTTGGGGGAACATGATCTTAATCCATCATCATTTGACTTATGAGAAAAACGAGGCCCAAAGAGAAAAGTGGCTCCACTATGATCCCATAGCATCAACAGAGAAGGAAGGAATCTGGAAGAAACGGCATCTATCAGATTTCTCCCCACATTCCCTTCTGCTCAAAGACATTTCCCCCAGATTTTCTAGCCAGTTTCAGAGGGTGAAGACTCTACCAGGGCGAGAGACAGCTCTTCACTGTTTTCCCCCTCCCTCTCTCTCTCCCTGAAAGAGCTGGGTAGGAAGCAGCAGGGGCACCAGGCCTCAGGATTGGACAGCAGGAAGACCTCACGGAAAGAGGTCAGCACTTGAAAAATTCCTCAAGTCAAAGGGCTTGGGGCTTGGGTGCCACACAAGGCCCTCACTGTGTGCGTACATTGTCTCCCTGATAAAAGGGGCCGGGCCTGGGAAAACGGAGCCTGTCTCCAGGAGACTAGGCAGGCTGCTGGGGAATGCCCAAGGCCCCTCCCCTCCCCCAGGCACCAGGGCCAGGGAAGCAAGGGGGAGGGGCAGGAGTGCAGGGCAGGTGCCCAGAATGGGAGGGGTGAGTCCAGACATCCAGAGCCACTCTAGGTGCTATTGGGTGGCCTGTGTGAATTGGTGAATGAAGTGAGGAGGAAGGTGACATTAGGCCTTTCCTTTCTTCCTCTCCCTTCCATCCCTGTGTTTCCCCATAGGAAACAGCCAAGGCTTGCCTTGTTCAAGGAGAGGTTTGGGGGTAGAGGAAGCGGTGGGGCCAGATGTGAAGATTTTGTTTCCCAGAGCCAAGTCTCTCCAACAGAAAGGTGTGTGTCTCAGTTGTGAGACCCCCGAGCAACTCTAGGAGGAGGGGACCAGTTCAGGCCTCCATCTTGTCATCTTCACAGTAGAGTTCTGCCAGCTTACCAGCATCCAGACACCCCTCCTCCAGGCCTTCTGGAAGACAGCCCTCAAGCATATCCAGCTGAACTGAGAAGCATGCCAAGTGGCTTCCTTCCCCTGGCTTCCAGCACTATTATATTCATCAGTAATTAGTAATTGCAATTAATTGTTAATACAGTTACCATTTCAGTGCCTGTTATGACAAGCTAAGCCCTGTCCCAGCCCCACCCGTGCCATCATCTCTAATCTTGGCAAGGACCCTTCACAAAAGATATACCATGATTCTGCCTCACAGGCTGGAATGTGAGGTTCAGAGGTCACACCTCCCAAGGTCATGTAAGTGAGAGGGAGAAGAGACCTGGGCAGTCTGCCTTGAGACTGTCTACTAGTTTTATTTCCTCTCTGCTGGTGACTGACAACTCTCAGTCCTTGTCACAGGCAGGGAAAGCTGAGAATGGGGTCAACTGAGGGGCTTATTTTGGTTCTCTGACCAGGAAGCAAGAGTGCAAAGACCAGCCTCTCACTTGGGCCCATGTTAGCAGGCTCAGATGGTGGCAACTGTCTCTCGTTGCCATCCTCCATAAGTAGGGTATCTAGATAAAGACGGGTCACCCAGTTCAATTCGAATTTGGGATAAACAACCAACAATTTGATAGTATAAATCTATACCAAATATTGCAGGAGATAAATTGATTGCTTATCCAAGTATTAACTGAGTGGAATCCAGCAACCCTGCCCCAAAGCCACTGCTGGTGAGGGCAGCTCGGCGTTCAAATACCCCCTGTAGGTGACAAAGTAGGAAGCAGAATGTCCTGGTCACCATGGGGCCAATTAGGCCCACTGCAAGGCTTTGAGGGGCCTGCCAACATGCCCTGAAGTCCTCATGCCTTCAGTCAAAGCAGCCGGAAGCAGTTCAGCTCCTCAAGTGGAGGCTGGAGCCTCAGAGTTACCAGCTGAACAATGAGGGGTGGGGGGTAGGGAGGGAGCTTGGGCAAAGCATGGGCATCAGGTACTCTTCCTGAATTCCAGGGCAATTGACTATTTTCTGAGAAAGACTCTCCCCGAGGGCATCCTCGATCCTGAACTCTCCCTTAATAATAAGATCAGCCTTTAGCAAGAGCATCTATTTGTTTGTTAATTAAATCATTCGTGTTTCCTATCTTACCTTGTGCCAGGTGCTGTGCTGGCCTCTGAGGATACGGTATTCAAGCAAAGGAGGCCTAAACTCCACCCTCCTGGAGCCTATGCTCTAGCACAGGACCACAGCACAGGCAAAGAAACCATACACATGGAAAAACGCCTGTAAGGGAGAGGAACAGCGTGTTCCCACTGGAGCCTTGGAACATTCCTGTGAGCTCGCTGGTATGGTGACAGTGGTGGCATTATGGTCCCCCACTTTACAGATGAGGACACTGAGGCTCAGAAAGGTAAGGTGGCTTGGCCAAGAGCTGGTAAGCGGCAGAGCTGGGACTTCAACCCCAACCTGCCACCAGCCAGCCCTGAGTTCTCTGCATTTTACTTTCCTTCCCATTTTAACTCTCTTAGGAAACATGTCTGACATGTGTTAGGAAATCACATATTTAATATCAAAACACAGGGGGAAAGAGCAGAAAACATCCTGTTGGAGCCTGAAACTGAGGAAAATAGCCCAAAGGCAATTTCTGTGAAGGATCCAATTCCCAAACCTGAGACCAGGAGTGTCTGGATGGCTACAGGAACCCCCTTTCCTCCTGGCATCTTCTCGTTCCAGCTGCCCACAGGGCTCCAGCAGGGTGGGGCCGCCTGGCTTGAGGTGGGGCACTTTCCTCTGAGGGTGAGGTCACCGGGATCCTGTGCTTGGCCGCAGTGCTGTTACATGGAGTCCTGCCACCCTGTCTCCTCCCACTGCTCTCAGACACAGGGTGTGTGCGGGCGTGTGTGCATGTGTGACCCTCTCTTGAGCAGGCTCTGCCGGTCAATGCCCTCACACACAGCGCGGGAGGGTTTGTACTCAGGTGGGAAAAATGATGAGAGAACAGGGTGTCCAGAATGGTCTGAGCTGGATTCCCAGATGCCACTGACATCTGTTTCGATTTTGGGCTCGGGGCCTCCGTTTTCCTTACGTACAAAATGAGAGCAGTGAAAGTACTCCATCCAGTTGTTGGGAGGACTGACTTAGAGCATCTATGGAAACCTTTTTGGTGGTACAAAGTACACAAGTGTTTGCCACATGACAATGATGAAGATATGACCCCAACCCCAAAGAGCTCATG
This sequence comes from Acinonyx jubatus, assembly GCF_027475565.1. Classification (NCBI taxonomy): domain Eukaryota; kingdom Metazoa; phylum Chordata; class Mammalia; order Carnivora; family Felidae; genus Acinonyx; species Acinonyx jubatus. The sequence goes on from NC_069387.1 coordinate 125,412,701, forward strand.
GTTTATTCATCTGTGTGTTCATTCGTTTTTTGACCAAGACTTTTCAGCATCTATCTCTTGCCAAACACTGAAGTCCTGTGCAGGGGTCAGCAGGAGCTGTGGCTCCGTCAGAAATGCCTAGGGTACCAACCTAGCCACCCACCTGTTTTTGGTTCCCTGAGCAGGGGCCTGTGTTCTGTGTTCTGCTTCCTCACCTGTACAATTGCCCTCCAGGCCAATCAAGAAGTGCCTACGACCAGAGCTATGTTGGCAAGTGATTAGACCAGAGCTGTGTTGGCAAATGATTAATAACCAGCTCTCTGGGGAGAACTGAAAGCCCTATTTTGTAGCATTTGCCAATTTCCATGGTGTAAATGCTCTCATGTGGCCACTGTGACTTTCTGTTGGATTGAGTATGAAAGGGGAAAAAGAGGATTTCAGAATGTCACTCAAGTCCCTCCTTAAGTGTCACTGTCACCATCCTCATCCGTCATTACCAATAACTCATCACCTCCAAAGTTACTCATTCAATCAACAGACATTTCCTAACAAACTACCTGCCCCGTTGTAGGTGTTGGGATACAAAGACACCACCTGGGAGTGGGACAGATGGGGTGGTCGTAGGAGGGACACAAATTATTATACAACATTTCTTGGTGAATCTAGAAATGCACAAGGTGCTTGGATGGGTACCACTGACCATTATTGAGTAGGACAGCGTAGCCTGATACACTCCAGGCTGGAAGGATAGTAGCAGAGGGTTCAAATCAAGAATACCTTTTCATTTCCTCCCCAACAAATAAAAGAAAGAAACGCAGGGAAGGGTGGAGAATAGAAGGGAAGGTAACAATAGATCATTGTTGAAATGGAATAGCAGACATTCTGGGAACAAGGCCATGGGTGAGGTAAGAGGGGAGGAGAGCCAGAGTTCCACAGGCCATTGGAGGGAGGGATTGGGGGCAAAGGCTTAGCTGCTTCTATCCCCCTCACCCCAACACCCTGCTCCTCAACCCCATCCAGCCTCTGGAGATTTTGTAGGTAAAACCATGAGCAGGGAGGTACACTCAATCCAAGCATGATTATGAGCAATCTTTTTTTGGTCACACTCAATGTTTTGATTTTGAAATCAAACCTGGAATTCTGGTATATTCTGTGGGCAATAATAAAACTTTGTGCCAACTTTTTTTTTAGACAATCTCAAATAGCAGCCTTACAGTTATCCTCACATACTGGAAAATAAAGAGCCAAGATTTTACACATAGGTGAGTAAAAACAGACACCCCTCGACTGCATGTATTATACTGCTGAGTCCTAAGGTAAGGTGACTTTCAGGCCCCGTTATGCTCATTAAAAGTTATCCTCATTGGACTGGAGTGGGGGCAATGGTATGCTAATTGAACATTTACTGTGTGTTAAGCACCAAGGATATAAGGAAGAACAAGACACAGGCCTTGTTCTGGCACAAGAGACAGCCACCTGCTAGCCAATGATCATACAGTGTGAAATTACTATAGCACCATGAAATACACTTTACGTTATATAAAGGAGGTGGTTGTTAGCAACGTTGGCAGGGTCAAGGGTGTCAGGGAAGACTTCACAAAAGAGGTGACACCTGAGCAGGCTTTTAAAGATGAATGGAAATTGGACAAGTGAATGAGATAGGGAAGGGCATTCCAGGTAGCAGGAAGCAGAATGTGCTAAGGCAAATGTGTTTGAGAACCATAGGTTGTTTTTTTGTAAAGCAGGAAGTGGAGCTGGAGACAGAACTAGAGGGAGGCAGGCAAGCTGATGAATGAATCTGAACTTGAGGACAATGATGCAGCAACAGAGGGTTATAATAGGGGATGAACGGTGGGAGCAAACCGATCAGTTCTGTGTTTCACAAAATGACCCTTTGATGGTAACATGGAAGGTAACCAGGGGGTCAAGACTAGAGGTCTGGGACCAGTGAGGCTGCTGGAAAATTCTAGGCAAGAGAAAGAGTGGGCAGGCAATAAGGCTGAAGAATACTGAGCCTGAGATTCATTTATTTTATTTCTCCTTTCCCTTGGTTCTTGTGGTTCTTCAAGATTGATTGGTCTCCCCTCATCCCAGAGGATAGCACCAACTTGAGTTCAGACCTGTTACTGAACTGGGCTTTATGGAGGCTGGCCCAAAGTTCCCCAAACACCACTGCTGTAGCTGGGCTCACCTCCATGGCCAATCCCAAAAGGTGGTAGGATCTTACAAAGTTCAGCCATAAGTTGTTTTTCCCAGCAAAGGTGGCTTTGGGGCCCTCTATTTCTCCTCAGAGGATGAGAAGTCCTTCTCCCTGGGTCACTCAGCAGGTAACAGATAGTCCTTGGGGGACCCAGGCTGGTTCAGAGAGTCTGCAAGCTGGCCTCTGCCAGGAGGGGGAGCGTGGGGGCTTCCTGCAAACTCCCTCAGCACAAGGAAACTTGATTCTGCAGGAAGGCCCAAGACCCAGAATGGGAAGACAGAGGATGTGGGACTGAGAACAGAGAAAAGGGAGCAGCATTGTTCCTGGTGGGTTCACTCTCAGTCCAGACAGTGGCTATCTCCCCCTTCATTATCATCTCAAAGGGGGGTAAAAAAGGGGCCCTGTGAGCTGGCTTCTCCCCTTTAACAACTTCTTCCTCTCAGGAGACAGTTTGCACAATGGAGGAGGGGCCGGGTGGGGGCTGACCCAGGCAGCCCACACTCTGCCAAAGCTGCCCGGGACAGTGGGGCTGGCCCGCCACCTGCTGGCCACTCCTGGTGGCAGGGAACAAACATCTTTCAGAACTCTGCAGGGGCAGACTGGGATTTCCCAGGCAGCCAGCATCAATCTGGAGAAAGCTGGGAATGTATTAAGATTCAGAGAGGTTAGGAAGCTGAAGAAGAATCTAGGATGGAGTTCTGCAGAAGCTGATGTGTCCGCAGGCAGGAAGTCCCCAACACAAACATCCAGTGGATGCAGAACCAGTTTCCAGGAAAGTTAATGTGCCTCAGTTTCTCCATTCTCCCCTTTTTTACTCACTGAAGGGCAAGAGAAATACTGCTGTTTGGAGACCTAATTGAAGTGTGGGTATAAGAGGCATGATTGACACAGACTGGGAGACACTCCTCTGGCCAAAATCATGCCCCCCATCAGCATACACAGCCTAAAATTCACACATTCACACATGGTCTTCAGATTAGAGAGATGGAAACCAAGTCAAATTTAAATGTTACTTGGATGGGTGAAATAGGTGATGGGGATTAAGGAATGCACTTGTCATGATGCACAGGATGATGTACAGAATTGGTGAATCACTATGTTGTACACCTGAAACTAACATAACACGGTATGTTAACTAACTGGAATTAAAATAAAGACTTAAAATAATAAACGTTACTTGGGTGAGGCCATTGCATTTTGGCCTCGTTCGCTGTGCCCACACACCATACTGCTACATACCGCATGGGCACCGGGAGGACAGAGATTAATTAATAAGACCCAACCTTATTACTCAGGAGCTAACAGGCACAAGTGACCAATAGAAAACTGCACAACAGGATAAATCCTAATCCACTCTGCCCATTATTGGGGATGAAGAGATTAAATAAACATGATTATGAGGGGCTGCCATCAAGATGATTAATGTCGCATAGGTCACAAAAGTCTGCAATAGTAACACTATTAGATTACACTATTAGATAGATTAGATAGATAGTAACACTATTAGATAACACTAATAGATGCTACTGTCTACCAGACACATCCTAAGCACTTTTATATTAACTCAGATTTTAACCCAATTGCATGCATTAACTCTACTAGGTAGGTACTATTTTATTCCCATTTAGGTACAGTAACTTGCAAAGGTCATTTGGCTACTATGGGGTACAAATGGGATGTGAACCTAGACAACTTAGCTCTGAAGTCTGTGTTCCTCACCATTGTACGGTGCTGTCATTTATCAGCTCACCCTCCAAACAGAAAGTAACTGTCTTGATAAATAGGTTTTTAAATAACCCCTGACCATTGCCATATCATGGCAAACCCTGGCTGAGGCCGAGGAAACATGGTCAGCATGGTACGGTCAAAACCAAGGTCAAGTATGGGGCTGAAAAGAAACAAGAAGACTACAAAGGCCATGCAGGCATTTTGATTAGTGGGCAGACAAGCAGCAGGGTTGCACAGGCAGCAGTGCCTGAAAGCAAAATCTCTGCAGAAATCAACCACTAAATTCAGAACCTAAAGATGCTGCTTTACATAAGCGCATAAACAGATAAACAAGGCTTCATGAGGAGAGGCTTCAAGCAAGCAGCAACACTGAAGATAATGCAGACTAGATCAAAACAGAGGCCATGCCCATGATCTCACCTTGCTTAAGATGAACTAACTTTTTAGCAGGAAAGTAAAGACTGCTGTCTACACCTGCTGAACATGCTTCCATGTTGACTGTACTGAATATCATACACTATAAATATCTCCCATTCCAAAGTACAGGGTCAGTCATTCCCAACCTGAGTTAACTCCTCAAGTGAATGTGAGTGTGCACATGCATGTTAGAATAACAGAGCCTGTGACATGCTCGGTGAACTGAATGCATTAACTTATTCACCTAAGACCTATTTACCAGGTGCCTATGAGGTGCCTACTACGTGGCAGCCTTTGAAGACACACGCGTGCAACCTTGCTCTCCAGCCCCATGACCATTTATGAGTCCACTGTCAGAACCGCCCTGGATGGAGTGCTTCCAGGTCTCCACACTTGGCATTATTTTGTAGACTGCAAATTCCATGTCCCCAACTAGGACTGATAATATTTAGCACCCTCTCCACCAAATCTTTGGTGTAGAGACCTATCCTCCAACTTCAGATCCATGTGAGCAAGGTCTGCTCACCACTTACCTGAGCACCTAAGGCTGTGACTTGCACTCCACTGGTGCTCAGTAACTATTTGTAGAACAGTTTCAATGACCTTGACATGTCCAATCTCTGACTCTGGAGAGCTTACCATGGATCAGCATGCCTAACAAGAGACTGGAAGGCATATCATTTCTGCCCATGTTTGATGTTAAGAGAACAGGTTCTGGACAAACTCAGGCACTCTGGTCTCAAGGGTGTTAGATAAGGACTGTGGGTCTCTGTTCATTTCTTTTACCCTCATAACAACCTTACTGAATGGATGGAGGATGGCTGAGGCTGAAAGAGGCTAAGCAACTTGCCTGAGTTATTTTGGGTTTTTAAAGTTTTCCATTCTTAGGAAGGTAATATGGTATGTATACCATATATTATATAACACTTCTGGTGAGCTCTGAGCGGTACCCCATTGCAAATGTATTAACATGTAAATCAAGGGGGCGCCTGGGTGGCTCAGTTGGTTAAGCATCCGACTTTGGCTCAGGTCATGATCTTCCAGTTCCTGGGGTCAATCCCCGCATCGGGCTCTGTGCTGACTACTCAAAGACTTGAGACTGCTTCAGATCCTATGTCTCCCTCTCTCCTTGCCCCTCTCCTGCTCACACTGTCTCTGTCTCTCAAAAACAAATAAACATTAAAAATTTTTTTTTAAAAAAGATGTAAATCAAGATTGCCATATCATTTATGGTCACACACAGTGAATGGTATAACGAAGACTGTTAGAGTCTCACTTTCCCTCAGATCAGGCTTTGCTGCCACATGGATTATAAAATATTTTCCAGTTTTCAGAGCTTTTTGGATTTTTGGATTTGCTGGCAAGGGATTGGGATTGTAAACGTAAAGCACGAAACAGGTGCCATGGTGCCTGGCATGCAGTAGCCACATAGTAAATGTAGTTTCCTGCCCTCTGGCCAGTCTCTGATACTCTGATCAAACCTCTCAGCTTTCCCCTCTCTTCCCTCCCCCAGGAGTGAGATAAGCCCCCATCACCTTTCTTGCCCCTAGGCAGATTCTGGCTTACCAATCTGTGTGGGCATCATCAATCACCAATAGGATCCTGGGCCTTTGAACAATGGGAGCAGAGGGACCCGGAGGCTCCATCAGCCCTGAGGGGGCTGCTGAGGTCTGCTTCATGGCACTGGAGAAGGAGCTGAAGAGGCTGGATCCTGGAGAGGAGAAGGAGGCTGCCAGGGGCTGGGGGTGCCTCCTCTCCATGGCTGGGGATGCAGGGGAGCTGGTAGAGCTGTCTGGGCGCTGCAGGTCTGTCATGTAGCCATTAGGCAGGTTGGCCACGAAGCTGCTGTCAGAGAGGCGCCGCCGGAGGAAATTCATGGCTACAGATGGAAGAGGTGGCTTGTTCCCACACAGACTTGTCTAGGTGAGGCCCAGAACACAGGCGGCCAGGGATAGGAGATGGTAGGGTCTTAAGCCGGAAGAGCCAGGGGAATCCTGCCCAAGTAGGCTTCAGCTGTCTTTGCTAACCTGTGGAAACAGGCCAACACACACATTAGTGGAAATGACCTCTGCCCTGTAAGAGCAAACAGATATGGCGCCTTCCTGCCCCACTGCTGGGGGCAGTATAAAGTGGGACATCTTTTTGGAAAAGAATTTGGCAACATGTAATCAGAGCATAACCTTTTAACCTACAATTTCCATTTTCTGGAATTCTCCCCCAAGAAAGGAATCTCAGTTACAGAAAAAGCCTCCTGCACAAATATATTCTTCATAGCATTATTTACACTAGCAAAATATTGGAAGGAACTTTAATCTTCAGTCACAAAATAATGAGTAAATAAGCTACAGCACACTCAGTGAAAATTTTTGTGGCTATTAAAAGTGGGAACATAAAAAGAGCTTTTAGTACCACAGAAAAAATTTCATGTTGTACTTTGAAAGATCATGCTACAAGTTTATAGGTACAGAATGACTACAACCACATAAAAGATGAAATGACATAACTGTGAATAGAAAATACATTGGAATGTTAACCACAATTATATTGGGGTAATGTAATTACATGGCTTTTTTATTCTTTTCCACTTACCTATCTTTTCAAGACTTTCTAGAATATATATTGCTGTGGACTGAACTGCGTCCCCCAGTTTTCATATGTTGAAGCCCTAACCCCCAATGTGCTGTTAATTGAAGATGGTGAACTTAAGGAGGTAAAGTTGGATGAGGGGGCGCCTGGGTGGTCCAGTAGGTTGAGCATCTGATGTTGGTTCAGGTCATGGTCTCACAGTTCTTGGCTTTGAGCCCTGTGTTAGGCTCTGTGCTGACACCCCAGAGCCTGGAGCCTGCTTCTGATTCTGTGTCTCACTCTCTCTGCCCTTCCCTGGTCACACTCTGTCTCCCTCTCTCTCTGCCCCTCCCCTGCTTGCACTTTGTCTCTCTTAAAAATAAATAAACATTAAAAAAAATTAACATTAGATGAGGTCATGGGGGTGGGGCCCTCATGATGAGATTAGTGGCTTTATAAGACGACACACTAGAGAGCTTGCTCTCGCTCCGCCAGGCGAGGACACAGAGAGAAGGAAGCTGTCTGCAGGCCAGGAAGACGCCCTCACCAGAAACCAGCCATGGTAGCACCATGATCTCAGACTTTCAGCCTCCAGAATTGTGAGAAAATAAATTTGTTGTTTAAGTCACACAGTCTGTGGTATTTTATTATGGTAACCCAAGCAGACTAATACACATATGTACAGCTTTTCTGAACAGAAGAAAATAAGTTTCAAAAAAAACAACAGCAGATTATTCATTGGAGATTGAAATATCCCACTGAGAAAAATGATCATTCAAATGATGCAGTTAGACCCCTCATATTTTTTTGAGATTTTATATTTTTATTGAAGTAAAATGTACTTCAACTGAGATGCACAGTCCTCAAGTGTACAATTCTTTGAGTTATGATAAATGAATACACCGGTACAAGATTTATTATACCTATGTCATCTCAGAAAGTTGTCTTGTGCCCCTTTCCAGTTAATCCACACATCCCCATAGGCAAATGCACTGCTGATGTCTGTCACCATATATTAATCTTGAACTTCATATAAATCATATGTATGATTCTTTTGTGAACGGCTTCCTGCCCTCAACACAGTGATTTTGAGACTTATCTAGACTGTATGTATCAAGAGTCATTCTGTTTTTCATTCCACTGGATGAATAAATGACAAATTTTTATACCCTCTCCTTTTGATAGACATTTGAAATGTTTCCAATTTGGGGGTATTATGAAAAGAATTGTTGTAAGGATTTTTTATTTAAGTGTCTTTGTGGAAAAAGAAAGAGTGAGAGGGAAAGAGAGCGAGAGGGAGATTTTTCTTCGGGAAAATATCTAGAAGTGAATTTGTTGGATCATAGCGTAGAAACATGTTTCCCTTTACAAGAAACTGTCATAAAGTTTCCCACAGTGGTTATGCTGTTTTCACATTTTATTTGAAAGTTCCAATTGCTTTACACCCTTATCAACATTTCATTGTCAGTCTTTAATCTTAGCCATTCTGATTGTTCTTGAGCAAATGGCTAAAAAAGAATTCTTGAGACGTCTTTGTTGCAAAAGATGATTTTATTAAAGCACGGGGACAGGACCCATGGGCAGAAGGAGCTGCACTGGGCTTGTAAGGAGTGACTGATTATATACTTTTAAGTTAGTGGGGGGTGAGGGATATCTTAAGTTTCTAAGGAATTTCAAAGCAAGGCTTGCAGGATTTTGAGGGGCTAGCTGCTATTAAGATACGCTTGCTTTTAGTCTTTAATAAAACAAAAATATTAAGGAAGTAAGGCAGCCATGAGTCACTTGAGGAATGTCACATTCTGCATGTTTCAGGTGTCTGTCAGTGGGTTGCCAGCTGTGAGATTTAATTTGAGCTACATTTCTCTTGCCTTTGTTTCCCTCATCAATTCCAGAGGGTGTAAAATAGTGTCTAATTGTGTTTTTAATTTATTTTCTCTGATACCTGATGAGGTTGAGCAACTTCCATGGGTTTACTTATCATTAATATATCTTCTTTCATGAAGCATCTGTTCAGGTCTTTGGCCCATTTTTTAAAAAAATTTTATTTAATTTATTTTTTTAACTTACATCCAAGTTAGTTAGCATATAGTGCAGCAATCATTTCAGGAGATTTCTTAATGCCCGTTACCCATTTAGCCCATCCCACCTCCCAAAACCCCTCCAGTACCCCTCTGTTTGTTCTCCATATTTAAGAGGCTCTTCTATTTTTGTCCCCGTTTTTATATTATTTTTGCTTCCCCTCCCCTATGTTCATCTGTTTTGTATCTTAAAGTCCTCAAATGAGTGAAGTCATATGATATTTGTCTTTTGCTAATTTTGCTTGGCATAATACACTCTAGTTCCATCCATGTAGTTGCAAATGGCAAGATTTTATTCTTTTTGATTACTGAGTAATACTCCATTGTGTGTGTGTGTGTGTGTGTGTGTGTGTGTGTGTGTATATATATATATATATATATATATATATATATATATATATATATACCACATCTTCTTTATCCATTCATCCATCAATGGACATTTGGGCTCTTTCCATACTTTGGCTATTGTTGACAGTGCTGCTATAAACATTGGGGTGCATGCGCCCCTTCGAAACAGCATACCTGTATCCCTTGGATAAATACCTAGTAGTGTAATTACTGGGCTGTTGGGTAGTCCTATTTTTATTTTTGGAGGAACCTCCATACTGTTTTCCAGAGTGGCTGAACCAGTTTGCATTCCCACCATCAGTGCCAAAGAGATCCTCTTTTTCCACATCCTCGCCAACCTCTGTCATTGCCTGAGCTGTTAATTTTAGCCATGCTAACTGGTGGGAGGTGGTATCTCATTGAGGTTTTGACTTGTATTTCCCTGATGATGAGTGATGTGAGCATTTTTTCATGTGTCGGTTGGCCATCTGGATGTCTTCTTTGGAGAAGTGTCTATTCGTGTCTTTTACCCATTTCTTCACTGGATTTTTTGGGTGTTGAGTTTAAGTTCTTTATAGATTTTGGATACTAACCCTTTATCTGACATGTCGTTTGCAAACATCTTCTCCCATTCTGTTGGTTGCCTTTTAGTTTTGCTGATTGTATCCTTTGCTGTCAGAAGCTTTTTATTTTGATGAGGTCCCAATAGATCATTTTTGCTTTTGTTTCCCTTGCCTCCGGAGACGTGTTGAGTAAGAGGTTGCTGTGGCTGAGGTCAAAGAGGTTTTTGCCTGCTTTCTCCTCAAGGATTTTGATGGCTTCCTGTCTTACATTTAGGTCTTTCATTCATTTTGAGTTTATTTTTGTGTATGGTGTAAGAAAGTGGTCCAGTTCATTTTTCTGCATGTCGCAGTCCAGTTTTCCCAGCACCACTTGCTGAAAAGACTATCTTTCTTCCATTGAATATTCTTTCCTTCTTTGTCAAAGATTAGTTGGCCATATGTTTGTGGGTCCATTTCTGGGTTCTCTATTTTGTTCCACTGATCTGAATGTCTGTTCTTGTGCCAGTACCATACTGTCTTGATGATCACAGCTTTGTAATACAGCTTGAAGTACAGGATTGTGATGTCTTAGGCCCATTTTTAAAATGGGAGTTGTTTATATTTTTATTATTGATTTGGATTATCTGACTAGGAGATCTTCATACATTCTGGATATAAGTCCTTTGTCAGATATGCATACTATGAACATTTTCTCTCAGTGTTTGGTTTGCCATTTCATTTCCTTCACGTACAGAAGTTTGACAGAATAAATAACTCCTACAAAAAGTGTTTGTTGTTTACTTGAAATAAAAACATCCTAATGAGAAAAAAAATTGTATCATAGGATAAAACTATACTTCCATAGCTTGGTTATTAAGAATATTTTCATATACATACAAAAATGTACATATACACATATAAGTATACATATTTATATGTACATATATGAAATCTGTTATATATATCTGCAGATGTTTTGATAAACAAAAATTTAAAATTTTTATGAGGTCCAAGTACCATATTTTTCTTATGATTAGACCTTTCTGTATTTGCTTTTAAAAATTTTGCCCACCCCAAGATCATGAAGATATTGTCTTTTAATTTCTTAAAGAAACTTTATAGTTTTAGTTTTTCTGTTTAGGTCTATAATACTTCCAAACTTGATTTTTTAAATTAATTTATTTTGAGAGAGAGAGAGAGTGAGAGATAAAGAGTATGCATGCATGCACACGTGAGTGGGGGAGGGGCAGAGAGAGGGAGAGAAAGAATTTCAAGCAGGCTCCACGCTGTCAGCCTGGAGCCTGATGCCAGGCTGGAACTCATGAACTGTGAGATCATGACCTGCACGGAAACCAAGAGTCAGGTGCTTAACCAACTGAGCTACCCAGGTACCCCCAAACTTGATTTTTTTGAGTGGTGTGAGGTAAAGTTCATTTATCCAGTTTTCCAGAACTATTTATGAAAAGATGTTCCCTAATGAATTGCTTTGGTGGCTTTATTGGCACCAATGAACTGTATCTGTATGGGTCTATCTCTGGACTCTTTATTATGCTCCATTGATCTGTTTGTACACAGTCTTCATAACTGTGATTTTATAGAAAGACCTAAAATCATGGAAAATGAGTCCTCCAACTTAGATTTTCTTTCTCAAGATTGTGTAGGCTAATCTAGGTTCTAAGTTCATATGCATTTTTAAAATCAACTTGTATGAAAAAGTCTGTTTTGGGATATGATTTGGGATTGTATAGAATCTACAGCTCAGTTTGGGTAGAAGTGACATCTTAACACTTGAATTTTCCATTTCATGAACATGGTAGAGCACTCTACTTATTAAATCTTTAGTTTCTCGGGGCACCTGGGTGGCTCAGTTGGTTAAGCATCTGACTTTGGCTCAGGTCATGATCTGGCCGTTCATGAGTTCAAGCCCCGCGTTGGGCTCTGTGCTGATAGCTCATAGCCTGGAGGCTGCTTTGGATTCTGTGTCTTCCTCTCTCTCTGCCCGGCTTGTTCTCTGTCTCTGTCTCTCTCAAAAATAAGCAAACATTAAAAAAAAGTTTTAAAAATAAGTAAATAAATAAAATAAATCTTCAGTTTCTCTCAGAAATATTTTGCATTTTCCAACTTAGGAGTGTTGTACATATTTTATTTAACTGATTCCTAATAATTTCTTTTGTATTTTTCTTATTGTATTTTAAAAGACACCATTTTCTAAGTTTCACATTCTATTTGTTTGCTGCTAGTATCATGTATTTGCCAATTATTGTCAATATGCTGATGCAATTAATTCAATTTTTGTTTCTAGTGGTTGTTTACAGATATCCCAAGATTTTCTTTTTAAGTAATCATGTCATCTACAAATAGAGACATCTTTCCAACCTTAGTGCCTTTCTTTCTTTCACCTCTTCTATTACAGTGCCTAAAACCTCCACCACTGAATAGAAATGAATAGAAAGTGGACACCTTTCTTTTCCCAATCTTAGGGAGAAAATGTTTACCATCTCACATTACTAAGATGATAGCTATAGGTTTCTGTAAATGCACTGTATCAGACTGAGACCGCTCCCTGGTAGTCTTAGTTGGTTGAGAGTTTTTATCATGAATGGATGTTGAATTTGCCCAGCGATTTTCTAAATCAATTGAGAAGACTATAGTTTTTGTTTAGTGTGGTGATTTTCCAATGTTAAACCAAACTTGCATTCCTGAGATAAATCCCAGTTGGTTATAGTGAATTACCAGTTTCATGTATTGCTGTATTTAATCTGATAATATTTTGTTGAGGATTTTTGCATCCATGTTCATGAAAAACATTGGTCTGAAATTTTCTTTTCTGGTACCGTCTTTGCTAGATTTTGGTATCAGTGTAATACTGAACTCACAAAATATATTGAAAAGTGTTCCTGCCTTTTCTATTTTCTGAAAGAGTTTATGTAATATTTGGTGTTGTCTTTTTTACTTAAATTATTTGAAGAATTCAACAGTGAGGCCATCTGGGGCTGATGTTTTCTTTGTGGAAAAGTTTTTAATAATGAACTCAATCTATTTTATATATCTATTCACAGTCTCTGTTTCTAATTCAGTACTGGCAATATGTAACTTCAAGCAATTTGTCCATTTCATCTTAGTTATGAAATACACTGGCATAAAATTATTCATAATATTTTTTATTATCCTATCAGTTTAGGATATGCAGTGATTTTCTCTGATATTCTTTTTTTTCATGTTTATTTACTTAGTTTTGAGAGAGTGAGAGTGAGAGAGACAGAGAGAGAGAGAGAGAGAGAGCACAAACAAGGGAGGGGCAGAGAGAAAGGGAGACAGAGAATCTGAAGCAGGCTCCAGACTGAGCTGTCAGCACACAGCCTGACACGGGACTCGAACCCACGAACCACAAGATCATGACCTGAGCTGAAGTCAGATGCTTAACTGACTGAGGCATCCAGGAGCTCCTCCCTGATATTCTTGACACTGAAAATTTGCTATGTCTGTCTTTTGGATTAATCTGTGTTACTAAGAATTTATAAATTTTGTTAATCTTGTGAAGACCCAACTTGCAGACTTTTCAATTTTCTCCATTGTTTGTTTTCTATTTCATTTGTATTGGGGCCTTTACTACTCTCTCTCTTCTTACTTTGGGTTTAAGAATTCAATTGTTCTTCTTTCTAGATTCTTAAAAATGTAAATCATTAACTTTAAACCATTTTTCTTTTCTAATATAATCATTTAAAGCAATGTATTTCCCTCTGTGCACTGCTTTGGCTGCATCTCAGAAATCTGACATTTCATTATTTTCATTATTGTTCAATTCAAATCATTCTTAATTTCTTTGTGATTTATTTTTGATTCATGTATTATTTAAACATATGTTTAGTTTTCAAATTCCAGTACTCCTTCCAATAATTTATTATTGTTGCTTTTAACATGATTCATTTGTGAATAATAAACATAGTCGATAAGGTTTTAATCCTTTGACATCTCTGACATTCATTGAGATTAATGTTATGGCTCAGTATACATATGGCTCAGCTCCCTCTGCACTTGAAAAGAATGGACATTCTGTAGTTGTTGAGTGTAATGTTCTATAAATATCAATTAGATTGCTGTAAGTCAGGTTCCTCAGCCAGGAAGCTGACTCCCGCTATGGTGATTTGCAAGCAGGAAGTTTATTGGAGAATGCTCCCAAGATTAACAACTCTGGGCAAGTATGAAAAGCAGAAATGAGTTGAGCTGCAATACAGTTTTAACAGAAGTGTCAGTCAATCTCACTGGGAGCAGGGAGCTGGGCATCTCTTTGGATTCCTTCATTTTCCGGCCACTTTGTTAGTCTATATCTGTCTGCTGACTTGTCAAACCAATACAACTGCAGCTTTCTGCTTTGGTTTAGCTGCTCCAAGTCATGTGGATTGGGGATTGCTCTCAGAAAGAGTCACATAAATGTAGATCTCACCTAGTGCTTCTTTCAAGTGTCAAATCCCCTCTAGAGTCTACCTACTTTTTGCTTCTCTCTGGGAACCTAGAGAAACCTAGTTTCTTTTAAATATTTTATCGCAAGTTTGTAATTATCATCTATGAGAGCTCAGTCTAACACAAGCTACCAAATCATTACTAAGTCTGAACTCTTCCATTTTTAAAATACTGGATAGAAAGGTTAATAAAATACTAGAGGTGACAGGACTTCAGAGGTCATTTAACAACGCTGTCTTAGGAGCTCTGGTCAATCTTTATGCTGGTGGGAATTCCACACCTGCTGGAGAATCACCTCAGTATCCTTTGACCAACTCCAATGTTAGTCAAAGGCTCTTCCTGTAACTTCTCCCCACTGCAGGCCCCAGTGGGAGCTTACAGTCTGGCAGAGGGAGGCATATCATAAACAAGTGAACACATATTCACTTGTTGGGGCAAGTGCTAGTACGGAATACACAGAGTGCGGTTGCAAAGATTAACGTGGCGGTGGGGCAGGGAAGGCAACCTTTAAGCTGAGACGTGAAGGATAAGGGGAAAGAGAAGTATGTATGCAAAGGCCCTGAAGTAGGAAAGAGCTAGGTGCATTTGGAGAACAGAAGGAAGGCCAGCGCAACTAGGAAACAAGAAGGATATTTTTGTAAGAAAATGTTTAGAAAAGTAGAGGGACAAGATCAAGAAGGACCATGCTGAGAATAATTTTGATTTTAATCCCAGTGTGAAAGTGAGTGAGAGAGAGACACGATCTAGTCTACCTGGCCACTGAGTGGAAAACAGACTGCAGATGTGGACAGAAGCAGCCAGCCCAGTTAGGAGGCTGTTGCAGTCATTTCGGGTCCTTGGTTATAAAAGAAGAGAGATGGATTATGTGATTTGCAAGGTGGTTTCCTATTCTGTAAGTCACTCACTTGTGCTATTAGACAGTGGATATCACTTCAGTGCCCAAAGTAATGTGATAGAGAGACAAAGTGGGGATGAGAGGGATTCAAGGAAGAAAAGAAGAGTGAGCAGGAAGTCTCTCTGGGACAATGCAGTAGGCCAGCTTAGTGGGCCATGCTGCCCCAATAGTCACCACTAGAGGGCAGGAGTGGCCACACAAGAAAGGAAAAATACAACAAAAACATTTTAAAGAAAGCAACTTTGCAAGCTTGCTTCTTGGAGGCTGTGGCAAGACTTTACTGGGAAGGGTAAAAAAAAAAAAATTAAATAGTTCTCAGAATTGTTGGTTGAGCCACAAGACAGAAGTAAAGTGTAAATCATAGGGACACAAGTTTTGCATCAAAACAGGAAAGACTCCATAAGAATGAGAGCCACTCCACAGTAGTTAGTACCAGCTAGCTACTTTGGGAAGAGATGAGCAATTGATCAGCCTGAACAGCAGAGTGAACATCTCTGCTCAGATGTCTCACAGACACCCCAGATTCACTTCCTTGCTCATTCTCAAAAGAGTTTATGCACTTGCCTGCTCCCCCACCCACTTCCTCCCAGAAGTACCACTATCCATCCACTCACTTAGACCAGAAACTGGAGTCTCCTACTTCGCTCCCTTTTGAACCTCACCATGTCAGCCACCCAGGCACCAGACCCTGTCAACGCTGTCTCTCCCAACATCTTTAATATCATCCTCTCTTCTCCACTATTCTCACCATAGTGTTGGTTCACATGCTGCTATATTTAAAAATGGGCCAAAGACCTTAAGAGACACCTCACCAAAGAAGATAAGACGGATGGCAAATATGTATATGAAAAGATGTTCCACAGTGAATATCGTCAGGGAAATGCAAATTAAAATAAGATGCTCGTATACACCTATTAGAATGGAACACTGACAACACCAAATGCTGGTAAGGATGTGGAGCAAGAGAAACTCATGCATGTCTGAGGGGAATGCAAAATGGTAAAGCCACTTTGGAAGGCCGTTTGGTGGTTTCTTATAAAACTAAACACCCTTACTGTACTATCCAGCAGTCATGCTCCTTGGTATTTACCCAGTGGAGTTTAAAACTTAATGTCCATGCAAAAACCTGCCAGGGGCATTTATATTAGGATGTTCACTCATAATTGCCTAAACTTAGAAGCAACCAAGATGTCCTTCAGTAGTGAATGGATAAAACTGTGGTAATCCAGACAATGGAGTACTATCCAGTGCTAAGAAGAAATGAGCTATCAAGCCATGCAAAGACATGGAGAACCTGACATGCACATTACTAAGTGAAAGAAGCAAGCTGGAATGCTTCATACAGTATAATTATAATTTCAACTATATCACATTCTAGAAAAGGCAAAATTATGGTCAGTGGTTGCCTGGAGTTGCTGGGGCAAGGGGGTGGGTATTGAATAGGCAGAGCACAGAGGATTTTTAGGGCAGCAGAAATATTCTGTATACCATACTGATGGATACATATTACTATACATTGGTCCAAAACCATAGAATATAAAACACCAAGAGTGAACCATAAAGTAAACTACCGACTTTGGGTGATTATCATGTGTCATGTAGATTCATCATTTGTGACAAATGTACCACTCAGGTGGGGAAGTTGATAGTGGGGAAGGTTATGCATGTGTGTGAGTAGGGGATATATGGGAAATCTCTGTACCTTCCCCTTAATTTGTTGAGAAACTTAAACTAAAAAAAAAAAAAAATGTCTTTCTGAAAAAAAGGGGGGGGGCGGTCCTTAAGTGCAAGACTGCTACCAAACCCAGGCTAAGAACCATGATGGCCTCAGCATTCTGGTGCTGGACACAGCAGGACAGAGGGAGTAAAGCCTGAAGGTTAAGCTCACAGACCCTGGAGCCAAATGGCCTGTGTTCTTAATCCCAGCTCTGCTACCTACTACCTATCTAGCCTCAGTTTTCTCACCTATAAAGTGGGGATTGTAACAGTATCTACCTCATAGGGTTCTTGTAGGTGTTAAGTAACTTTATATTTATATTTAGAACAGTGCCGGCTCTTGATGAGCAATCTGTGTTAGCGGCTGTTACTATTCTGATTGCTTTTTAGACAGTGTATGTGTCCCGTTGCCTGAAGGTCTGAGCAGCGTGGTCAGTGTTAGTTTGGGAGGCAATGTGGGAGGGACTGCAGTATTTATATGAGAACTGGCTTTGGAAAGGATCTGACTCTGAGACCCTTGCAGCTGAGTAACATCCAGGCCACGGGTTTTTTGATCTGAAAAGCAGGAGTACACTAATCCCTGCCCTTCCTACTCCACAGGTCTTTGAGCAGATCAAAATAATATGCATTAAGACGCTTTTCAAAATATTTACTTTGTAAGTTAACATAGAGTAAAACAGACTTCTGGGCATAGAGTTCTATGAATTTTAACGCATTTATGTAACCATCACCACAACCAGGGTACAGAACAGTTCCATCACCCCCATGGCATTGCTTTTTAATCTTTAAAGTACTCTGCAAATGTCAATGGCATAATGT
This sequence comes from Acinonyx jubatus, assembly GCF_027475565.1. NCBI lineage: Eukaryota > Metazoa > Chordata > Mammalia > Carnivora > Felidae > Acinonyx > Acinonyx jubatus. The sequence goes on from NC_069387.1 coordinate 125,430,431, forward strand.
TTCATGGGCTAACACGTGGATCTCCTATAGGGGGAAGATCGGCTAAGGAACATTCAAGGCCCAGCACATTTCTTAGAAAATAAATGAAGATGAATTTTAACAACTGAACTTCCTGCTCACCAGCTGCCTTTGCCCTGGCTGTTCCTTCACCTGGAACACTCTTTCTACACAAACCTGCAGGGCTCACACCCTCATGTCTTTCAGATCTTTGCTCAAATGTCACCTTCCCAGCAAGGCCTCCCCTGACCACCCAATGTTAAACCGTCTGGCACTTTGGATCTCTCCTTCCGCCCTTTACTTGTTCTTTTTTCCATAGCATGCACTACCTTCTATAAAACTGTATACTTATCTACCTGGCTTGTTGATTCTCTGCTCCTTCTGATAGAAAGTCCCCTAAGAACAGAGAGCATTTTCTGACTTGTTTGCTGATGTATCCCAAGCACTTAGAAAAGTGCCTAGCATGTAGGAGGGGCTCAATAAATATTTGTTGAGTGACTCTATTTAAAATAACATGAATGAGTGGGGTGCCTGGGTGGCTCAGTTCATTAAGCATCTGACTTCAGCTCAGGTCATGATCTCATGGCTCGTGAGTTCCAGCCCCACGTCAGGCTCTGTGCTGACAGCTCAGAGCCTGGAGCCTGCTTCGGATTCTGTGTCTCCTCTCTCTCTGCCCCTCCCCTGCTTGTGCTCTGTCTCTCTCTGTCTCTGTCTCTCAAAAATAAATAAACATTAAAATAACATAAAATAAAATAAAATAAAATAAAATAAAATAAAATAAAATAAAATAAAATAAAATGAAATAACATGAAATAGGGATGCTTTGGTGGCTCAGTTGGTTCAGTGACCGACTCTTGATATTGGCTTAGGCCATGATCTCTCAGTGTGTGAGTTTAAGCCCTGCATCAGCCTCCAGGCTGTCAGTATGGAGCCTGCTTGGGATTCTCTCTCTCTCTCTCTCTCTCTCTCTCTGCCCCTCCCTGCTTGCTCTCTCTCTCTTTCTCAAAATAAACATTAAAAAAAATATAATAACATGAATGAAATTAAACCACACTTACCTTTTGCTTGTGAAGACTAAATGTGTGATTATATACAAGAAGGCAGCTATCACAGCATCTGACACATAAGCCTAAGCTGAATCATAGCTGGAATAATGCAAAGGGATTTCTGACTTAATTTCTAGTGAGCTCCTCCCTCACGGAAACACACCAAGCCTCATAAATTCTCTCTCCATCTTCTGCTCAGTGTGTGTTGAAAGATTTTCCTTTTCCTTACCCATTAGGAACGAGCATTTGAGTAGTTAACAGCTGCTAAAACCCCTTCTGCATGAGCAGAAAGTTTAAAAATTCATGCAGGCAACATGGGCTGGGCCTCATCAATATACTGATAAGCACAGGCAGTGTGGGAGTCAAGGGTGAGCCGAGAAGCGAGAGGCTGTGCCACTCAAGTTGCATAGCTAAGAGACACTTAACTTCCTGAAAAAAAGGTCAAACCCACATCTGCCGAGGGAGCAGCTCTGTCTCCACATACAGACAGACCCGTCAGGCCTTTCATCTGCAGAGCTCTGCTCCAGCCACATCTACATGAAAGTGTGTGCTGTCTTTGATGAGTTCAAATCCACTCACACAGGCCTTGATCTCCTGTGAGTGGCAACGTTCTTGTTCCCACAGGTGGGACACTGTGGGTCCCCAGCCAAGGAGGATTCAGGCTTCAGAGGTAGGATTTGTGGGTGAGACAGGCTTCACCAACAACCCCCTCCCCCTGTTGGAGAGCACCTTGGGGTGTCAGGAAATTTTAGGGGAGAGAGTCTCCCAGGGCTCAAGACAAGTGAGTATCTTCCATTTATTGGAGACCGACCACCCACCCCAATCCAAAATATATTCAAACAGAGAAATGCCAAGATAGGGTCATAAAAAATATGCATGTACATGAACACTTACATCAAACAAGTTCGTTTTTTTACATTTTTTATGTTTATTTATTTTTTGAGAGAGAGAGAGCACAAGTGGGGGAGGGTCAGAGAAAGAGGGAGACACAGAATCTGAAGCAGGCTCCAGGCTCTGAGCTATCAGCACAGAGCCCGATGCGGGGCTCCAACTCACCGCAAGATCATGACCTGAGCTGAAGTTTGACACTTAACTTACTGAGCCACCCAGGCGCCCCAAATAATTTCAAGTTTTTAACCTAAAATTATAAAGCAACTATAACTGTTATCCAGAAAATAACCACAGGGTTTATTTACAATTTATAGAGCTCTCCAGGCAGCACCAGGTAGGATTGGGACATAAGCTTAGTGTTATCTGACAATCACACTGGCTTGTCTCTGATTGATCTAGACCTTCATCTGAAGGTCATGTCAAAAATCTAAACAGAAGCCCTTGATCACCTGAGGTCTGGAGCTAAATGGCCATCTTGGGCTCCTCTGTGATGGCTGCCCATGATAGGCCCTTAAGTAAGTAAAGGTGATTTTTAGCAATGTTACCTTACTGTAAAACAAACCACATATGGTTTGGGGGGTATGTTTCACAACATTACTTCCAGGGAGTTTCATTCTAAACTGGGGCCAGAAAGGTGCCCACTTTGGTGACCATCTAGAGTACAGGCCCCTCTGGGCAAGCCCCACTGCTGAGGGTGAATAGCTCTGCCTCCCTCCCCACTTCCTATTCACACCAGTCAGGCTCAACCCCCGAAGATACCTCCCCAGTTTTGCTTCTGCTGCTTCTCCAGTGCTCCATGGGTTCGGTCTCTAAATGGCCGTGGCATCCAATTTCATCTCCCAGCAATGTCGGGCCACCCTCCTCTCTCTCGGGTGCAAGAGTGACATCCTACACACCTGCTTCCACCTCTAGTTCCTTGCCCACGTGGCACCAACCGACCTCTTGGGCACTCAGACTAGACGTGATCATGTCACTTCCTGCAGAAAATTTTCCTGTGGTTGCCCATGGTCTCCAAGTTAAGGTCCCTCACATTCAGGCTGGAAACTGCAGCCCTCTCCCCTCCAGCTTGGAATAGACCACTCCTGTCCCCACCCCCATGCTCCTTTCCTTTCTCTGGCTCCATCCTATTTGTCTGTTAACTCACTCTTCAGGATGCCTTCCCTGGTCCTCTGCTCCACATGTACTACATGGGGGGACCCCTGAACATGGCAGGTCCTCTCTCAAGGACAGCTCTTCGATATGCAGTGACCTCTGGTGGGCACAGCCTTCTCCACACGTCATGGTTAAGTGTCTCCTTCCTTCAGCACTCACCTCCGACACCCCTCATTCAGGACGGCCTTCCTAACCACCCCCAGCACACTCCAGGCTGGGCAAGGGGGGTGGTTCCAGTATTCTCGGAAACCCCTTTTGGGTTTCTTTCCACCAGAGGCTGAGTGCTCTGTTGGTTTACAAGTCTCAAACTCCAATATGCACCCACCTCCCCTGGAGCTCCTAACAATACAAATTCCCAGACTTCACTCTTAGAGGCTCTGATTTTGTAGGCAGGAAAAGTAGCCCAGAATATGCATTTAACAAGCTCTCCAAATGATCCAAATGATATGCTCCAGTTGATCTCTGTGTCACATTTTGAGAAATACTTTTCCAGACCAGAGTCTCCAAAGTAGGAAGCCCATCCCCGAGGGCTTTTCAAAATGATGCACTGGAGCGGAGGGAAAAAATTGTTTGAACTTTTATTTCCCTATTTTCAATCTCACCCTTAAATTTCTTTTTTGCGTGTGCATTTTATGGTTACAGTATATTGGTAAAGTATTCATAGTTTATACATAAATGAACACACCTATGTTGGGGTGAGCAGTTCTATAGTTTCAATTCTGTACTCCTCCCAGGATCTACACAGTTCAAAATCAAGTGACTCTGGAGGTCTTTCTTTCCACTAGTAGCTGAGTGACTCCCCTGCCCACTGACTTTGGGCCTGGCCATGTGACCAGTTTGGGCTGATGTGACAGCTCACCAGTTCTGAGCCACAGACCTAAGAGACACCATGTTTCCACTTGCCCTCTTGTACCTCTGCCAGTGCCATGAGAACATGTCCCATGGATCCGAGAAGGGTATTTTTGGAGAAGACCTAGACTCAAGCAGTACTTTAGAGCCACCCGGATGAGCCCAGCTAAGATCAGTCAGTTCCCAGTCAACTCGAAGATGCATGAGCCAAACAAATGCTTATCATCTATAGCAATGAGTTTGTGATTGTTTGTAACAGTAGTGGCTCCTACCTATAGTGATGAAGGGTTAGATCTGACTCACTGAGGGCAGGGGCTGTATTTCAGCTCTGCATCCATAGCACTTATGCAAACTCAGTAAATAATAGAATTAATTAATTAATTAATTAATTAATAGATTCTCTATTTCCTCAGAAAAATTCTAATAAATACTCTCTGTGGCCCCTTTTGAAAGGATTTAGGATTAACTCACTTCTCTAAAGCCAACTTCAAGGGCTGGGGTTCCTGGGGTCCCCAGATCACCTTTTCTGCCAGTCATATGCAGAGCTTGTCCAAGGGTACCCCAGGCTTCTGTATGAATCCTGAGGTCAAAATACCACTTCCTATTACCCCTAACATTAAATACCTGAGTGGCCCAAGGGCTGACCTTGGTTTAGGCTATTTTCTTTTCTATGACCAGTTGGACTCTCTGGTTCACCAGCCCCCAGAAATCCAACAAGACTCCAGTATCCAGTCTGCCTTGAATGCATGAGTAGAGTTCTGGAGCCCTCCTTCAAAAATTGGCCTTGCTGGGGTCCTGTTACCTCTGGTGGGGAGAGAGGGGAATCCACTTCCCACCTCCTGGGAGAGCATCTCCAACTCCTAGAACTATGGCTGTTATGCCCATCTACCTGGCTGGAAAGCCAAGTCCTAGCCACTTCCAGGATCAGAGCTGAGAATGCTCTGCTCCCTTGATCCCTGCCAGTGAAAACCCAGAAAGCCCCTATGTCCTGATTTTGTTGAGAAAACCAGGTTGTTGTATACATCAGAAAAAATTAGTATCCAAGGGAACATCTGAGTCTCCGAACACATCACTGTGTGTCTGTGTTCCCTGGTGATGATGCCCTTGAAGAGGCATCTGCCTGAAGGTCCTTCTGCCCACACCTCACTGTGCAGCAACAGGCCAAGAAACAGAACATTTGGATCATCTCTCTATGAAGTCAGGAAATTCTGAGGTTTGGGTATGCAACTGGGGAACAGAGTGTGGCTGGGAGCAGGGGAATGCAGTGGGGGATCCTTGCTGATTCCTCCAGCAGAGTTCCTGGTGCCTCATCTTGCATGTGGACCTGCTCTGAGATTGCTCTGATTTGGGCTGCATCAACTCCAACCTTCTTGTCTTTGTCCCACTTACAAAGAGCACTTCCACGGAGGCTCCTTCTTAGAATCTGAGCTGTCTTTCCTTCCCTCTTCCCTCCATCTCTTCTTCCTTCCCTTCCTTCTTTTCCTTCCTAATTCTTTATTTTCCATTTCTCCATTAAATCAGAGCTGCTTTTTCAGAAACTAATTTAGAATATGAAAGGGACTTGGAAGTTGATACTATTTCTTACTCCATACAGAACTTCCTTCTAAGGAGTCTGCAATGTAAAACTAACTGCTATCATTTATTGAGCACCTGTGAAGTGCCAAACACTGTGCAATCGTCTGCAGGATATACCCTGCTCAGAAAGTGCCATCACCCGTAATTTACAGAGGGAAAAAACTGAGTACCAGAGATGACAAGTAATTTTCGTGATCACTCAACTTGTAAATAATCATTACAGCTTCTGTCAGGCATTGTTTTGTTTTGTTTTAAGTTTATTTTATTTTGAGAAAGAGAGAGAGAGAGAGAGAGAGAGAGAGAGAGAGAGAGAGAGAATCCCAAGCAGGCTCCACAATGTCAGCATGGAGCCCAACCTGGGGCTCGATCTCACAAATCGTGAGCTGAGCTGAGCTGAATAAAGAGTCAGACACGTAACCAACTGAGTCACCCAGGCATTGTTCTAAGCACCGGACACATATTTACTCATGCCATCCTTCCTCTAGCCTTATGAGGTAGGTGTGCTATTATCATCCACACTTTACAGACATGGACACCGAGGCCCAAAGTTAAACTGCTGATTAGTGGGAGAGCTTCAATTCAAACCCAGGCAACCTGGCTCCTATGGACATGGTCCTAATCACTAGGGAGCACTGCCCCTTCATGGTATTAGGATTCAAACCCAGGTCTTTCTGGGGCCAGGGCCTATTGATTTTCTATCACATCATGGTACCTTGAGCCTCCATGAGCCTGGAATCTGGCTTCTTGGGTGCTGACAATATAGCTTAGCTATACAGAGCTGCTTAAAGTTCCTGGTCACCTACGCCCTGGCCCCCATGCAATGGTTTCACGTCTCTGTTCCCTCTGCCTGGCATGACATTCCCTTTGCTCTCCTATGTTCTTTAGCTGGCTACTTCTGACACAGCTCCTTCCCTTCTCCCCTACGGAGGCTTCCCTGACTACTTTCACCAACCAACTGGGATTAGAGAGCTGCTCTGTGTCCCTGCAAAGCCCTGTGCACACCTGTCCCTATGGTTTTGGGGGAGGGACCATGTCTGGCGATGGGCTCATTGAGTTGAAACAGTAGCAGACACAGCTGGGAACCCAGTCAAGAAAGATGCCAGCATTGCCAAGGTCCAGGCACCAGACATGGTGTTTTCTTCTGCCAGATCAGAAAACACACAGAGCCCAATAAGTAACCTTCTTCCTAGAGACACAGGAGACTTTTGGGAGGCTCCCTCAGGCAAAGGAAGAAGGACTGAAATGAGGGACTACCTGGAACATCTGAATGAAGCTATTGACAGGTGAGAGAGGAAGAGATAGAGAGACAGGGAGAGATAGAGAGACAAAGAGGCACACAGAGGGACAGGGAGACATGGAGATCAAGAAGGACACAGAGAGAGACACAGAGAGAGAAAGAGACAGAGAGAGACACACAGAGACATAGAGAGACAAGGAGAGATGAGAGACACAGGGAATGACAGAGATGCACAGAAAGACAGACAGGGAGACATGGAGACAGAGAAGGACACACAGAAAGAGATGCACAGAGACAGGGAGACAGAGAGAGACACACAGGAAGAGAGCACACCAATGAGAGCAGGCTGAGCGCTGCACAGTCACTCTTATCCCCTTCAGTTGCCCGCAGCCCCCTGCCTGAGCTCAGTGGGCAGACAGCCAGCCTGGCGGTGCTTCTGACGGGCAGGTGCCGCCCTAATGAGGAATTTAGCAAGTGCACTCTGCAGAGCAGCAAAGGCACGCTATTAGGCATCTTAAATGTATCCTGCCCAAAACAGAACTCCATTTCCTGTCCTCCCCCACCCCAAACTGCCCCTTTTCATCTTCCCATCTCAGTAAATACTGCACTTGGTTGTTCTTCCCTCTCCAGCAGCACCACCCCCGGGCCGTCAACCCTCCTCCCCAACCCAGCGTCCCAGTGCATCTACTTCTTCCGACTCCATAGCCACTACCAGGGTCCAAGCCACTGATATCCTGACCTGGACCAAGGAGGAAGCTCCTCTCTGGCCTCCCTGCCTCCGCACCCCCTCCCCTCCCACAACTCACACCCCTCTGCTGTGGATGGCATTTAAGCTTCCTTCATGGCCTGTGGGGGGACATCACCTGGACTCCCTTTCCCTCACTCGTTTTCTACACCCAAACTGGCCCTTCTGTTTCTCACACAAGCTGACCTCACTCTCCAGTATCCCTGCCCCACCCACCATGGGCCTCAGCCCTTGCTGTTCCCACTGCCCAGAATGTTCTGCCCTCTCTCTTCCCCTTGCCACCTCCTTGTCATTCAGGCCCCACCTCCGATGCTACTTCCTCAGAGATCTTCCTGGCCACTCCATTTAATGTTGACCCTAGTGGCCCCCACCAACTACAGCAGTCCCCCCTTATCCATGAGGGGTCTGTTCCCAGATATCCCGTGGGTGCCTGAAACCGCAGACGGTACCAAACCCTCTCTACACTAAGTATTTTCCTATGATAAAGTTTGATTTATAAATTAGGTGCTATAAGAGATTAACAACAACAGCTAATAATAAAATAGAATTATTACAGTACACTGTAATAAAAGTTTGTGACATGATCCCTCCCTCTCTCTCTCAAAATATCTTATTGTCCTGTACTCACCCTTCTTGTGATGACGGGAGAGGATACAACGGCTATGTGATGAGATGAAGGGAGGGGGATGACACGGGTATTGTGACACAGTGTAAAGGCTGCGGTGGCCTTCTGACGATTCCTCAGAAGGAGGACCATCTGCTTCCAGATGGAGGTTGACCACAGGTTACTGAAACTGCGGAAAGTAAAACCGCGGGAAGGGGGGTCCAGTGCGCACCTTCTTCCATTATCCTGCAGCAGTTTCTTTACATTGAGAATGGGTTCACTTCCTGCCAGACTCCCCGGTGACCCTGCCCACCCAGGCCTCATCCTGGCACCGTGTACAGGACATGGATGCAAGACTGGCATGCTGGGCACTCACTAATGATCCAGTGAAGAACTCTGGGATTCTGGGGGGTGTGGGCTGTGCCCTGGCAGAGACAGTCACCTGGTGGGGCTGGACCTGGAGGGGACCCCTGGAAACACACGGAACTGTGCACTGTGGCTGCTCTGCTCCCACGACTTTGTTGCCTGATGGGGAGACCAGGCACAGCCCAGGAAGTGGCTTGTCCAAGGTCACTCCGTGAAGTAGAGCCAGGCCAGGCCCAGAACGCAGGTCTCCTGAGTCTGCAGGTAGTGTGTGTTTGTTTTGTCTTGTTTTGTTTCCTGACTCCAAAATTACCACAATTAAAATACAGGATTCTCTGGAAATCAGCGCATACTTGCCAGTTGCTCACTTCACCCTGTCCAAATGGGGAGCACTTTTCTTCTAAATAGCAGAAAGTAATAGCCCTCATGCAGCCCACTGCTTACTAGCACTGAGCTCATTACAAGCATTGTCTCATTAATCCTTACAGAATCCTACGAAGCAAGTACTACCATTAACTCCACTTTACAGATGAGAAAACTGAGGCTGAAAGGGGTGAAGCAACCTGCGGAGCATCATGTACCAGGTAAGTGGCAGAATTAAAACCTGCCTCTGTATCAGTCTAGTCCATCCCCAGATGCAGCCCTTCAACCACTGTGACGCCCTGGCTTGCTGGCCCACCCTCCCCTCAGCTCTCCTGGTGCTCAACGTCAGTGGGATACTGCTTGTAACCTGGCACCTACTGGGCAGCACTGTGATGGACTCTGCAGTGCCCTTCGCCTCGGAGAGCCTGAGCCCAGGCACTGGCTCCGAAGGTTCTGGGAACTGCTCAATTATGCGGTCTCAGCTGCAATTATAGGGACACGGTTCCCTCTCCTCGGCTAGGAAAGCTGTCAGCCTCACCACTTGCGTAAAGGGGCAGATGTGGGCAAGACTAGCATGCATTCCCACTAAAGGCGGTTGGTGGCTACCACCACTGGCCCACTGTGTGACCCTAACACCAGTGGTTGTGACAGTGACAGCAATACTAATTACGGTGTTAAAAGCACCTAGTATTTATACAATATTTCCTATGATCTAGGCACGTTTTAAGCTCTGTTCATATATTAAACCAATTAGTCCTAACAGTAATCGTTTGTTATCTTTCACTTGACACACAGAGGAAACTGAGGCCTGGAAAGGGAGAGGAATTTGCACAGTCGCCACCGTGATTCTGTGTGGGATGAGGACTCAACCCAGATGGTTTGGACTCCACACTATCAGCGCCCCCTAGGCTGAGTCACCTCTCTATCCACGGGCTTCTTCACTTACCTATAAGACCAGGGGCTCAGATGGGAGGGACTCCATTGCACATCTCCGATTCTCACTTCGAAGAGTAAGAATCAAACACAGAAAAGTGGTTTCTTTCTCTTCCTTCCTTTGTACTGATGTCTTTTTTTTTCTTTTTTCTTTTTCTTTTTTTTTTTTTCCGGTGCAAAAAAGGTGATTTTATTAAAGCACAGGGACAGAACCCATGGGCAGGAAGAGCACCCTGGGGATTGTGAGGAGAAACTAGTTATACACTTGCCGGCTGGGAGAGATAAAGTCAAAGGGAAGTTTCCATATCAATTTTCGTATGCTAAAGAAGACTCACAAGATACTGAAGGCCTAGCTATTGTCAAGCTAATGTTGTTTTTCCTTCTAACAAAGCATTAACATTAAGACAGTAGGAAGTTCCTGGAGGAATGTCATACTCTGCCTGCCTCAAGTTATTTGTCAATGGGCTGCAGGTTATAAGGAAATTTAATTTTACCAGATGTCTAATAATATGTGTCAGACTATATATTTTTTTAAGTTTATTTATTTTGAGAGAGACAGAGCGCACGAGCAGGGGAGGGGCAGAGAGAAAGGGAGACAGAATCCCAAGCAGCCTCCTCACTGCCAGTGCAGAGCCTGACGTGGGGCTCGGTCCCACAAAATGAACTGTGAGATCACAAACCTGAGCCAAAATCAAGAGTCGGACGCTTAACTGACTGGGCCACCCAGGCGCCCCTTAGACTGTATTCATAACAACATTGCCTGAATTCTTGCTACATGCCAGGCTAAGTATGTTACCTATACTGCCTCCTATACTCCTAGTGATGAGGGAGCATGAGGCAGGCAGAGGGGCAAAGCACAAGCTAGCACCTAACCCCCACCCCAGGTGGGATCTGTATGATATTCCTTGGACTCTCCCAGCTACCCAAGAACAAAGAAAGGGGGTTTAAGTGCTTGCCATGGTGATGTGGGAAACTAAGACAAATGAAAAATTAAATTCCTTTACTGCCTACAGCCCATTGACAAGTCCTTGAAACCAGCAGAGTGACCTCCCTCTAGGAGCTCAGCTCCCTTGATGATGACACTTTGCTGGGGGCAAAGGAGAACACTGGCTTAACATTGTTCCAACCTCAAGGATCCTAGAAGTCTACTTCCTTTATGTCAACTGCCCCAGGATATATGCTGGCAATCATGCTCCAAGCTTATGCCCCCCATATGCATCTGAGGGGGGGTCTCATGACTGAGGTTTTATTAAATGGTGATAAATGGTGTTTCCCTAGAAACAGCTAGCCCCTCAAGGTCCTGGAAAACTTGCTTACAAAATTCCTTAGAAACATACTCTATCCCTGTCCCCCTCCCAACCTGAGGGTATATAATTAGGTACCCATCAGGACTCCAGCACAGCTCTTCCTGCCCACGGATCCTGTCCCTATGCTTTAATAAAATCACCTTTTTGCACCAAACACATCTACCAGAACTCTTTTTTGGCCATCATCTCTGGACACCACGAACCCACATCACCCCAAAACTTCATCACTAGCAATCCTAGGAAGAAGGTTCTAGTACTCTGATTGAAAGCTGAAGCATCTGAGGCTCACTTGAAAGGTTCAGTAACTTGCCCAAGGTAACACATTGAGGATGTGGCCAAACTCTAACCAGGTTTGTCTGACTCCAGAGATTAGACCACTTACTACAGACTTTGCCTGTGTATTTCTCCTCTTCCGGCAGCAACTAAGCTTCTGAGTGCAGGGAAGGTGTTATCTGTGCCCTGGGCTAAGTGCTGCACAGAGAACATGCTTGATGGATGGATGATGAATTAACAAATGAGTGAGTAGATGAAAAGAAGGAAAGAAGGGAGAAGAAAAAGAAAGATCTAAGAAAAAAATGAGGATAGATGGAAGAAGAAAAAAAAGAATGGGGGTGGATGAATTAAATAATGAAACTGAATACACACACACACACACACACACACACACACACACACACACACACAAGAAAACAGAAGACTCAGACAAGGAAAAAAGGGAAAAGGAACGTCTTATAGGAATCCCAATCAATGCTGTGCTCTCACTCACTCCCCTGCTGGGCAGCGGCTTGCTGCCCCCAGACCCTCCCCCAAAAGCAGCCTTGGGAAGTGGTTGGCCTTAGCCTGGCGGCAGTAATGCCCCCTCAGGCAGGCACCATGACACCAATGGCTGATGACACATGACAGGAAAGAGAAGCACCACGGGCAGCAGAGCTGTGTTCCACCCAGGGAGCCCCAGCAGCTGCTGCTGACTCCTTCCAGAGAGCAGCCCTCTCCTCTGTCACTTGCAGGCATGGAAGGGCTTTTTCACAGCCAGGACTGGAATGGCAGCCTTGGCAGCTGCCTCCTCCAGCCCCTGCAGAAAAGAGCCATTTCTGTTGGGCTCACAGGTAAAACTGCTCAAGAGAAGCCAGACTCACCTTCACACCCACCAATTTTCACCTCCATTATTTCTTTAAATCACAAAAAGCTTTTTCTCACACCCTTTCCCAGGGGGTTGAGACCTGCCTAGGGACAGAATTCTTCCCAAGATGCATGGAGACTTTCAAGGATCACAGCATGAGGCATGACACTGGGTCCCATGGCTCTCCTGTCCTCTTTATCAAAGAGGCTGTTTGGGGACTTTTGCCTCTCTGCCCCTAAGGCCCCCTGACTTGGTTCTGCAGGGCCTGCAAAGGCACAGTAGAGATTCCTGGTCAGGAAATCTGTTTCAAACCCCCCTGCTGTACCTCCCAGGGCCCCTTTCCTGTAAAGCCCTGGTGATGCCCTGCCAGAATCACCCCCACCATTATGAATATGTACCATATAGTGAGCATTTTCAGCGTGCCAGGCCTGTATCTCATTTTAGAGATCAGAAAAGCCATGTTCAAGGAGGTGAGGTAAAATGATGTGTCTAAGGTCACCCAGCCAGTATGGCATGGAACCAGGATTCAGATTTAAGTCTGCCTTTCCCCAAAGGTCATGTTCAAAGTTGCTATACTGTGAAGCCTCCATGTAGGTAGCTTTGCCTCTATATTTGTATACTTAGGATAATGTTCCTTTTCCCCCCTTTAGCTCTTTATTCAAAAGTTGCCTTTTAAAAACTGGCAGCCCCTCCTCCAACACCCCTCTCCTCCTTCCCTCCTTTGTCTGTAATGCCCACTACCATCTAACACATTATCTATCTTACCTTTGCAGTGTCTCCCCTCTGTGCTCCCTCCAACTTGAATGGGAACCCCACGAGGACAAGAATTTTGTTGATTTTTTTCACTCTCGTATCTTGAGCACCGACCAGAAAGGTCTGGCACACAGCAAGCATTCAAAAGATATTTGTGAATCAAAGAAACTTGATGAACCCATCTCTCATACTGCCAATGGTTTCTGAGATGTCTCTATATTACAAACTTTTTGAGGACAGGGATCATATCAAATTCACCTTCACAGGGAAAAGGGGGTTATTCTGGGTGTGGGACTCAATAAAGGGAAGCTTTGACACTCACTTCACCTCTCTCAGCCTGTAGCTCAGAAAAGCATAATGTCTTGAATGGACCACTGCAGAACCTTCCCTCCTGGCCTCCCTGCATCCAGCTAAGTGTCCTCCAAATCCACTTCCACAGCATAGGCTGTCAGAGACATTTTTTAAAAAACAAAAATCTGACCATGTCACTACCTTACTTAAACGAGGCAGCTGCTCCTTAATGTAAGCCCAAGCCCTTTCATGCAGCAGGGGGGCCCTTTCTGATCGGTGCCAGCTTGGGCTGCAGCCTCATCGGCACCATTACACTCACTGACACGTATCTGCTTCCCTGCCATGTGGTCATATGCCTTTGCACATGCTCTTCCTGCTTCTTGGAATGGCATCCTGTTTTATCCTTCTCTAAGCACCTCCCCACCCCCGCCGGATTAGTGAACTCCATCTTTCAAAACTGAGCTCTAGGCTCTGAAAACCTCCTTAGAGCTCCCTCTCTACCTCTGCCAAAAGAAACTTCAAAACTCTTCTAGATCACATTGTATTCGTTCTGTGCTGTCTGGAGGTCTCTTGCATAGCACACTCAGCTACCCACATGCTATGGGCTGAGGGTTTGTGCATCCCCCCACCCCCACCCCACCAATTCCTATATTGAAGCCCTAATCCCCAGCCTTTGGAGATGAGGCCTTTGGGAGATAATCCGGTCATGAGGGAGGAGCCCTCCTCACGGGGATGGGATTAGTGCCCTTCTAAGAAGAGACATTCAGAGAGCTTACTTCCTCTCTCCCTGTTTTCCAGATGCTGGGACACAGCAAAAAGATGGCCATCTGCGTACCAGGAAGAAAGCCCTCACCACAACCCAGTACACTGATACCCTGATTATGGACTTTCCCGCCTCCGGAACTGTGAGAAGTAAATGCCTGTTGTTTAAGCACCCAGTCTACAGTAATTGGTTACAGCAGCCTGAAGTTACAAATGCCAGCACAGTTGAGAACCTTGAAATAAGGGGAAGAGGCCTCCAGACCCATCAGTCTGCAACACCTCTCTCTGAACTTTACAGAAAAGGAGAAAAGCCCTTTAGTCAGAGCCTGTTGACTCTTCCTTAGGAAGCAATCCACATATATTTGGTCATTTGCTTTCTTTGACTTCAGCCAACTAGATGTGGTAAATCAGAAAGAATTCTGCTAGAGGAAAGTACACTACCTGCTTGAAGCAGGGGAAGTTAAGGAGAAAGACAGAATTAGAAGAGCTCTAAAAACATAATACCCTAGGGCCATTTCAGCATAAGGTCGAAAAGTTCCACACATAACAACAACTTTTAGGGGCATCATGATACCACAACACCTTATGTTGCTATTTCATACCTCACAAAAGATATACTGTATTGTTATGAACCTGGCAAGAAAGAATAAAAATAGTAAGTTTTAACCCAAAAGCTAAAATCAAAAAAGAAAAATCTTTCAACATAAAAGTGTATTATTGACATAGTCCCCAGGGGCACCTGGGCATCTCAGTCAGTTAAGCATCCAACTTCGGCTCAGGTCATGATCTTGAGGCTTGTGAGTTCGGCCTCATGTAGGGCTCTGTACTGACAGCACAGAGCCTAGAGCCTGCCTCGGATTCTGTGTCTCCCTCTCTCTCCTGGTTGCACCCTGTCTGTCTGTCTGCCTGTCTGTCTCTCTCTCCCTCTCTCAAAAATAAATAAACATTAAAAAATATATAAGAAAACAAAAAGGAATAGTCTCTACAGGGAATAACCCCAGGAAGGCCACAAAACAGTGACGGGGCTGCAGTAAGTTCAGTGCTTGTGTTATTGCAGCCACACATCCTCTAAAGATGCCCCTAGAGGGCAGATGCAGCGTAACAATTCAAAGCGTGGGCTCAAGTCAAAACCACCTGGGTTAATATGCCAGCTCTTCTATTTTGTAGCACTGAGCCCTTGAGCCAGTCTGTGACTCGGCTGCTCATCGTAACACAGAAATAACTGTTCTATCTCATCCATAGGCTGTTGGGAGAATTAAATGGGTTAATCCATGTAAAGTGCTTTGAACTATGTGTGGTACACAGTGAGTAATTATGCCACAGGAAGATGTGGCTCAGCATCCTTGGGAAGTAGGCATGATGAGGTATGAAAAGGAGAGGCAGAGTCTGTGAACTTCAAGGAAGGCCCAAAGTGGTCCTGGGGACAGGGCATCCTTCTGCAAACCTCTGCACACAGCATCCCCAACCAGCTTGTTCCCCAGGCAGTGGCTCTCCTCAAAGGCACGTGGTCACATGCGACTTCGAAAGCCAGCCACTCTGCACACCCAGCATTGGGATGCCTGGTCCATTTCACCACGGCAGACTCCTTGATAGTACCGAGGAGCTGCTAGGTTGTGGTAATCACATTAGATTCATTGAGCACAGGAAGTCACATGACTCCCACTCATCACCTATGCTACTCTAGGATCCAGCCAGTCTCCATCATTCTTCCAACCCTTTGCTTTCGCTCTTCCCTCACGAAACTGTACCGTGCCTGGCTGCCCTTCCCACAGCCTTCTCCAAGTCAGAATTCCCACTAAACGCTGAAAGTCGACCGCAGACATCACCTCTTCTGTGAAGTCCTCTCAGTTCCTCCAAGGGTTTCTCACATTGGTCAACCAATCACCTGCACAGAATGATCTGTGGTGTTGCTAACCACAGGCCTCTTACTCTTGGGGCAGGAGCCTAGCCAGCTGCATTTTTAATAACCTCCTCACCTGATTCTTACACACATGAAAGTTTGAGAGTGGCTGCCAAGAGCACAGGCCTTGCAAACCTTACACTCAGTCATTTTTCCATCAGCTGAGCTCCCCCAGTTCTTTCTACAAGACCTCTGAGAGCACACCCGGATGTATTCCAGGTGAACTGCTTATAGTAAATCTCACTAGATGGTGAGCTTCTTGAGGGCAGATGCCATGCCTAAATTACATTTAAATTCTCAGCCCCTCCAGCACTACAGCACTATGGCTATCCTATCTGTGACTCTTCTTTTCCCCCATATTCCAATTCCACCCATCACCAAGTTCAAATGGCTCTACTTTTAAATTTTTCATTGATTTTGACCACTTCTCACTGCTTTCACCCAAATGAATTCCATTCAAACTGTCATCATCTCTCCCCATGGACTACTGCAATGGTCTACTCACTGACCCTTCTGCTTCCACCCGTCCATACTAGAGCTTCCCTCCCACACAGCATTCAGAATGATGCCTTAAAAACAAGTTCAATATTTATAGATCACATGTTCAAGAAAACACTGATATCCAGAAGATACAAAGAATACTCAAAACTTAACAGTTAGAAACACAAAAGCAATTTTAAAAATGGGTAATAGACTTGAACAAACACCTCTCTAAAGAGGATATAAGGATGGCAAAGAAACATGTGAAAAGATATTCAATATCACTGGCCACTAGGTAAATGCAAATTAAAACCATGGCAAGATATAATTAAACGATTAGAGTGGCTAAAATAAAAAGTACTGAAAATGACAAGTGTTGACAAGAATGCAGAGTAACTGGAACTTTCATACCCTGCTGGTGGGAATGCAAAATGGTACAGTCACGTGGGAAATCATTTGGCAGTTTCTTATAAAGTTGAGTGTAAATTTGTTGTATGTCCCAGCAATCCAATGGTTGGGTATTTACCCTAGAGGTCCAAAAATGTGTGTTCATACAAAAACCTGAACACAAATGTTTATATCAGCTCTTTTCATAACTGCCCAAACCTGGAAACAACCCAAGTGTCTTTCAAGGGTGAGGGAATGGACACACGGTGGTATGTTCACACAGTGGGATGCTAGCCAGCAATAAAAACGAACAAACTATTGATACAACATGGACAAATCTCAAAGGCATCATGCTCAGGGAAAGAAGCTAGCCTCAGAAAGCTACATACTGTATGATTCTACTGGTATCATGTCCTCAGAAAGATAAAATGGTAGCAATGGAAAGTAGAGTTGTGGTTGCCAAACGTTACAAGTGGGGAGTCTGTGACTACACAGGGACATTAGGAAGGAGGTTTCTGGGTGATGAAACTGTTCTGTGCCCCCATTGTTATGTTGGTACTTCCATGAGTCTATACGTGTGCTGAGTCATAGAACTGAACACCAAAACAAAGTCAACTTTACCACATGGCAGTTTAAAAAATAAAACCAATTAAAAGAATAAGCCAAACCATGTAAACTCTTTGCTCAAAACCTCCAGCTAAGAGTAGAGTCCAAACGTCACTCCACCGTCCATGAATCCCAACCAGACCTGGTTTTGGGTACCTCTCTAGTTCTACCTTCTCAAACTCCCCTCCTCCTCCCCACTCTGCTGAAATAGCAACTCCTTAGAGCCCTTTGATGGACTTTTCTATAATGGCATCTTCTTATGCCCTTATACTGTTTTTCTTATGGCCCTCACCACTGACATCTCACAATGTAATTGTTCTGTGGTTATTTTCTATTTCCCCAGAATACAAGATCCACGAGGGTAGGGATCTTGTCCACACTGTTCATTGATATATCCCCAGCACCTAGGATGGTGCCTATCACAGCATAAGCACTCCATAAATATTTATTAAATGGATGAATAAATAAACCCAAGGGATGAAAATTCAATGATGAAATTTCTAATGCTTTGAATGCAGAGCCATACTTTGGCTTCTGAAGCACGCTTCAAATTACCTGTCCACTTGACCGCTGAGTAAAACATATTTAAATCAGCTACTGGAGTTTTAAAAATGGGGGCACCTGGGTGGCTCAGTCGGTTAAGTGTCTGACTCCTGATCTCAGCTTAGGTCGTGATCTCCTGGTTCCGTGGACTTGAGCCCTGCATTGGACTCTGTGCTGATAGTGTAGAGTCTGCTTGGGATTCTCTCTCTCCCTCTCTCTCTGCCCCTCCACCACTCATGCACTCTCCCTCTCTCTTTCTCAAAATAAATAAATAAACTTAAAAAATGGATTAAGCGCAACATCTCCCTTCTGAGTGCAGCTTTCTGGTGTTTGGTTAGGTGACTGCCGTGAACATGAGCTAGAAGGGGACAAGGCTGCAAGACAATGCATTCTTAGAGCAATGTCAAGAGGTTTCCTGAAGGTTTGTACAAAATTCTCTAGAAACAGAGGTGCCTGGGTGGCTCAGTTGGTTAAATGTTCAAATTTGGTCCTGGTCATGATCTCGTGGTTTGTGGGTTCGAGCCCTGCGCTGACAGCTCAGAGCCTAGAGCCTGCTTTGGATTCTGTGTCTCCCTCACTCTCTGCCTCTCCCCTGCTTGGGCTCTCTCTCTCTCTCTCAAAAATAAATAAACATTTAGAAAAAAGTATCTAGAAATACTACTAATGTGGGCAAATAAGTTTGAGGTGAGAGTGAAAGAGGAAAAAAAAACACCTTTCTGTAACACCTTTCGGTGGAGAACAAAGAAAGTAGCCATTTATAGAACACCTACCCTATGTATGTTCCAGTCCCTTTCTAAAGGTTCTAAATTAAGCCCCCATCCACCCTTCAGGGTGAGCCTACCGATCCAATTTTCAGAAGTGAAAAAAACAAACACAGAGATGTTAAGTAACATGGCCAATATCACAGAATGATAGGTAAGGGCTGGTGTCTTGAATTCAGGTCTGTGAAGTTTCCGATCTCATTACTCAGGGACAAGAGGGCGAGCACTGTGTAGAGGAGCCAAACTGGACATGCCAATCTCAAATAGGAAACGCCAGCCTGGACACAGGTGGCCAGGTTCTTCTCCAAAATTTTTCAAAGACCAGCAGAGACAAGTATGCTAAAGCAAGACGCTGATTTCCTTCCAGTACAAATGTACTAAGCATCTACTCTGTCTGTAACAGTTCCTGGGTTCGGGGTTTCCACATACATTATCTCATTTAATTTTTAATATCACTTAAAAAACCTGTTAATGGTATTATTATAAACAATACCATATTTAATGGTATTAGAGATTGTTTATCAAACAGAATAGCATAATACAAGGAAGCAAGGACACTTGAGAATTCTCCATCCCCTACCCCATGCAAGTGAGAAATTTTAGTTACCTTAAAGATAGAACAGTAGAAAGACCCAAATAACAGCATATAGGCTTTATGTTGCTACTTCTCTTAGCCTAAATCAGTGTTTTACACACTAATTAGCATACGAATTACTGTTCAGGATTGCATACACAAAAAAACATATGTAATGTAATTTTTTGGCAATTAAAATATTTTAAACGGTTGTTTGGACTGTGAATGATTTCCACCCCATACTAAGACTAAGAGGCAGCTCTGTTATACTCTAGGCCTCCTCTCATTTACTCCTGCTTGGTAGATAGATTATCAACAAATCTTATGTCTAGAAGGGGCATTAGAGGCTACCAAGTGCTACTCTTGGCCAGGGCAGTAATCCCCAAGGGTTACCACCCTCTTCTGAAGACAAGAGTGTGGAAGGTGGACTTACCCATTGCAAAGCCCCCATCATCAGTACACTCTACCTCTATTTATCTATCTGCTCCCCTCCAATTTCCACCCATTGCTGCTAGCTTTGCTCTTCACTCCTGCAGAATAATGATAACTCCTCTTTCCTATAACCGTTAGGATATTTGAAGCCTGGTATTAAGATGATTCCTTTTTAATGTTACAGTGATCAAGGAGGGAGTCAAGTATCTGCATTGTGCTTTTTAATCATTATTTGATGGAGTTTATTTCTGAGTGTACATCTCTGCACATCCAAGATACTGACACCCACCTCCCCATTAAGCAGCTCCACCGATTAAGTTCCACATTTTAGGAAACATGCAGCTTAGTGGGAAAGAAAAAGAACAGAGACCACATGCTGTGTAGCAAGTATTCCTATAATGGCATAAATTAGGTGCCAGTCACACACAGAGAAAAAGGGTCAGAGTCCCAGCTCATCCACTAAGAAAGACTGCTGACCCGTGAGTTAGATTCTCAGGAAATACAATTTTCATCCTGAGTCTCCTGAAGGAGACTGACCATGTCTCACATCTCATACTCAGCTTGCCTACCACCCCCACCCTCCTTTCATGTTTCAGACACCTGCCACAACACCAAGCATGGGTTAAGTGTCCAATGATTCTTACTTCAACCCTTTGGCATTTCAAAGGGGCCTGGTGAGAACAGACAAAGGTTATGTTCAGAACAGTTAAATTCAAATGATCCCAAATTTCTCAGATGAAGGTATTTTTTTTTAAACTCATTAATAATAATATACCTTCAAACACCTAAATCAGAGTCTTGGACTCCATCCCCTGCCATCTATTGACTCACTGAGTGACAGAAAACAAGTCACCTAACTTCTCTGGACCTCCATTTTCTCAGCTATAAATTGAGGGGCCTGGTCCACAGGACTGTAAGGTCCCTTTTAGATCCAGAGTCCCCCAATCTTCTGCTGTCTCAGATATTAATGTGGAGAGTTCACATCAATCTGGCTGAACTAGTCAATTTTAAAATCAGTGCTTGATTTATAGTAGAAAGAAGAGCATGCATGGAAGCAAGGGTAGGTAAGGACCCCAGCTCCAGCCATTCCATTCTCCTGACACATACCGCTATCCCAGTATGACCACCTGCACAAATACCAGTATCAACATTTACTGTATGATGATTTGGGGTAATTTCCTATCTGGAGAGTGGGGTAAACACCACCTACTTCCAGAGCTATGGAGGGGGCAAAATGTTAAAATGTTTACAGCCTCACACCTAGTGGGCACATGCAGCATATTCCTTTATTCAAAGATTCTTTATCCAGCCCACTTAATCAACAACCTCAGATTCCAAAGACTTTTTACAATCCAAAGTACAGAGAGCCAGAGCTAGGAGAGCTCTAAAAGTCAGCTAAGTCCAACTCCCTCCAGCCCTGTGATTGACAAATGAAGAAAACAAGCTCAGAGAGACTCAGTAACTTGCCCAAGGACCTACACATATATTCTTCAGCAGCAAAGCCTGACCCAGAACACAGGGCAGCAGGCACCAAGGGTCATACAAGACACAGAGAGAACACTGCAGGCTCCACTCTACCTAAAGAAATTGGTAACTCCCCATACATCACTAAATACTGAAAAATAAAATAACTTTTTAGTTATATATTTTTTGGAGTGTTGCAAGAGAGAAGTAGCATCATAGCTTGTCTGTGAAACGCAGGCTTTCAAACTGAATTACCTATGAATTGAAGGTGAGACTTCTTTGCTATCAGCCTTTCCCAGTTATTCTGCTCCAATCTCCCTCACCCCACCCCATTTGTCCTTTTTTCAGTTTACACCTGGAGGCTAATACACTTGCATTAGGACCCTCTTTGGACAAGGTGAGATGTTTCAGGCTGGGGCAATAATGCATGCCCCACTAAACACACACAAGAAAACTGTCACAGCTAAGTTTCTCGATAAAGCAAAAATAATTCTCCTCTGCTTAGAAGCTCCAGCATGGGACAACTAGGAATTAATCAATTCAATTAATCAATTAATCGAATTGATTAAGGCACACTAATAACTCAAGGGTCGGGGGCCCTAAGGTCCTCCCAAAGGGCATGATCAAAATCCCTTAGACCGTTCAGGTGTTTCTGGAGAAACCTCAGCCCAGAGTCTACCAAGGGCTTCTTGGCCACGTGGGAGCACTGAAGAGGGAGTCCAGACAATATAAGGAGGAGCCTGGGTTACAGCTAGCTCCAAGGAGACCGCCCTCACCTGACACTCCCCTGCTGCCCAAGATTCCCAGAGCAAAGCATGTATCTACACAGATCATTTGACAGAAAGCTACACCAACAGTATGCTTGTTTACAGCTTCAGGTCAGCACACTCCCCAGTCAGTGTCTCCCAGAATTCAGAGGGCCCTAATCTAAGCCTCACATTGTGCACTTGAGCAAATAGACCCAAAGAGGGAAACTGTCCTGCCCGAGCTCATACCACGTGCCAGGGCTATGGGATGGAGCCTATGCTTGACCTTCAGTCTAGAGCTGTTCCCTCCCTTTAGACCTCCAGTCTAGAGCTCCTCTCTGCTAGGCCCACTCCCTCTTCCAAAACCCTGGGCTCACCTCCTGGTTCTGAGGATCCTGCCAGGTTGAACAATGCTCAGAAGCAGGTGGCAATTTAGCAATGCATCCAGTGGGACATTTGTAGGCCAGAGCAGCGGGGGGCTGTGTCCGTCCCCAGTGGCAAGGAGAGACTGCAGCGTGGAACTTTGAAAGGGCTCTCTCTTCCCTAAACGATCCTGATCCTCCTCCTCCTCCTCCTCCTCCTCCACCTCCTCCTCCTCCCCCACTTCCTCTCCCCCTTCCTCCTCCTCTGTAGTACTACGGAGACATGTGCTCTGCTTGGGAGGAGGTAAGGAGGAAGATGCAGCTGTTTATTGGAAGAAGGGCAGCAATCTGCTGAGCTGGGCTATATACTCACACCTAGCAGAAGAGGAATGGGGAAAAAAAAGAGATCTGTTGCCACAGAATTATTAACCCTTGGGCTCCAGCTTTGCTCCTCACACAGCTGAAGCAGCGAGAGAAACAATACACTTAACCAATGGAGTGCCAGCCAAAGACATTACATCATCGGTCAGCACTGTCATTGGCTAATAATTCCTAGAAGGCAAAATTCTGCTTCTAGGTGCTTAACCCTTTCATGTTCACCATAGCAATGACTCAAGTATTTGGTCAAACCAATGGTTCCTGGACTTCCTTTTATCAGGATCATGTGGGCTGCTTTCTAAACATACAGATCTCTGTGCCTCATCCAGAACCATGAAAGCCTTCAGAGGGAAGACGAATATCTGTATTTTAAATAGTGTACAGAATGTGAGGACTACTGGTCTACTCAGAAACTCTTCCTCTCCAAAAGATAAAAGAGATAATCGGTTGTCTGAGCATTTATTATGTACCTAATATTTACTGCATCATTTAATGTATTTACTATACTAAGCAATGAACACTACTGGATCCATTTCATAGGTATAAAAAGTAAGGTTCAGAGAGAATAAGTCACTTGCTCAAGAGATGGGACCTGGCTTTAAAAACCAGGCTGTTTGGGGCACCTGGGTGGCTCAGTCAGTCGAGCATCCAACTTTCGCTCAGGTCATGATCTTGCAGTTCTTGAGTTCGAGCCCCACATCAGGCTCGCCGCTATCAGCACGGAGCCCGCTTCAGATCCTCTGTCCCCCTCTCACTGCCTTTCCCCCACTTGCACTCTCTCAAAAATAAATCAAATATTAAAAAAAAAATTAAGAGTTCGGCTGTTTGCACCCTACCTCATTCCCCCTCTGAAGCTCCCACTTGAAATCAAACTAAGCCATTTGCCTGCTTATTGCCTCCAGGGTTATAGAAAATGTAGAAAACCCTCTCAATGAGTTGGAAAATGCCAGTAACCTATGAAGAATGGTGGAATGAAGAGAATGGTGAATTCCCATAGTAGGTGTTCGGGGATCATGAACCCTCCAGAGAATCCTCTTTCTCTCAGGCTTCATTCTGCTTCTGCTGCAAATCTCAGCTTCGCTGTCACTTTCTCTAGGAAGCCTCCTCCCACTCCCAAATCTGGGGCAGATTCTCCTGCTCCAGGCTCCTAAGGTCCCCTGTATCAGTGGACTGCAGCTGCTTGCTTAGTGGGTAAACTCCATAAAATTAGAGCCATTTCCACTTTCTCCACCAACATACGCCCAGCACAGTGCTTGCCACATGTGAGTACTCCATCAGGACGAGGAGGGATGGGGAGGGAAGGCCCTTGCTGAAGGTCTAAATGGCATCATGCTGAGATGGGAATGGCAAAGCACTGGAGGCCAAGGGATACACATGAACAAAGTGTCTGACCTTGGGCAAGTTCATGTCCTGGGGGTCGAGGGGGTGGGGAGGGCTTGGTTTCCTCATCTGAAAATGAAGACAACAGCACCTCCCTCATAGGTAGATATGAGGATCAAATTAAAGAATGATCCAGGCTGTGATGTGCTCCTTTACACTGTCTCTCCCTAGATCTCATCCATTTTGTTGGCTGACATCTAAGTGCTGACAACTCCCATATTTATAGCTCTAGCCCAGACTTCCTCCCCACCCCAGGCTCCACGTGGATATCTCACAGGCATCTCTAACACAGCACGTGAATTTCCTCTCCGAACCACAACCTGCTCCCCACCTAGTCTCCTCCACTCTGTTATTGGTGCTCCCATCCAGCCAAGCTTTTATCTATTTTTGTTTTTGTAATTGAAATGAAACTCGTATCACATAAAATGAACCATTTTGAAGTGTCCAACTAAGTGGCATTTACTACATTCATAATGTTGTGCAACCACCACCTCGATCTAGTTCCAAAACATTTTCATCAACCCAAAAAGGAAACTATTTACCCTTTAAGCAGTTATGCTTCATTTACTCTTCTTCCCCAAGTCACTGGCAAACACCGGTATGCTTTATGTCTCTATGGATTGATCTACTCTGGACATTTTATGTAAATGAAATCAGACAGCATGTGAACTTTTGTGTCTGTCTATTTTCACTTAGCATGTTTTTAAGGTTCATTCACATTGCAGCATGTATCAGTACTTCATTTCTTTTTATGGCTGAGTAATATTCTATTGTAAGTATATACCACATTTTGTTTATCCATTCACCTGTTGATGGACATTTGGCTCCACCTAATCTTAAACCATAAACCCATGGGTCATCTTTGGTTCTTCCGTTTACTGTATTCCCAACATCTAATCTATCAGCAAGTCCTTGTCCATTTTGTAACCAAATATAACTCTAATCCTTCTACTTTCCTCCAATACCATTGCTATTCTGCAGCCAAGACACCAACATCCCTCTCACCTAACTCTTAATTGGTGACAAAATCCCATTCCTCTCCCTCCTCCATTTTTCCCAGGTAGCTACATAAACCAGATCATTCATCAACTCTAGCAATATTTACTGAACACTTTGCATCATGGAGCTTGCATCCTAGAGGCATGACAGACAACAAACAAATATATAGTATAACCTCAAGTCATTACTAGGCTTAAAATCCCTCAATGACCTTTCAATGCACTTCAAATAAAATCCAAGCTCAGCATGGCCTTCCAAGGACCCGTCTACTTCTCCAAACTCATCTCAGGCTGTTCCCCAATCACACTGGGCTCCATTCCTCCACCTCCTGGTCCCTGAACAAGCTGTTCTTTCTGCCTCTTGATCCTGGCATTGTTTAGCATTGCTGGATCCTTCTTATCCCTCAGATCTCAGGATAAATATCACTCCTCAACATGACCTTCCCTGGCCACTCTTGTTAAGCAGATCCACACCTCATTCATTTCACTCATTCAAGAAGTATGTGCTAATCACTGTGCTGGGCTCTTGGGATAAAACAATATGTGAACTCCTGGAGCCATGAGTCTTAAGGGGGGGGGGGGGGCAAACAACAAGTGCTATGAAGGGAGAGTAAAAGGGAGGGGACCTGCCTTACACAAGATGGTCCAAAAGGCCTTGCTGTGGAGATTATACTAAAAGATTCAGTTGGGAAAAGGGCCTATTACTCTCTATCACTTCCTGGCTAGGCAATGGGATGTTCTTTTTTTTTTTTTTCAATATATGAAATTTATTGTCAAATTGGTTTCCATACAACACCCAGTGCTCATCCCAAAAGGTGCCCTCCTCAATACCCATCACCCACCCTCCCCTCCCTCCCACCCCCCATCAACCCTCAGTTTGTTCTCAGTTTTTAACAGTCTCTTATGCTTTGGCTCTCTCCCACTCTAACCTCTTTTTTTTTTTTTTTTCCTTCCCCTCCCCCATGGGTTTCTGTTAAGTTTCTCAGGATCCACATAAGAGTGAAACCATATGGTATCTGTCTTTCTCTATATGGCTTATTTCACTTAGCATAACACTCTCCAGTTCCATCCACGTTGCTACAAAGGGCCATATTTCATTCTTTCTCATTGCCAAGTAGTATTCCATTGTGTATATAAACCACAATTTCTTTATCCATTCATCAGTTGATGGACATTTAGGCTCTTTTCCACAATTTGGCTATTGTTGAGAGTGCTGCTATAAACATTGGGGTACAAGTGCCCCTAGGCATCAGTACTCCTGTATCCCTTGGGTAAATTCCTAGCAGTGCTATTGCTGGGTCATAGGGTAGGTCTATTTTTAATTTTCTGAGGAACCTCCACACTGCTTTCCAGAGTGGCTGCACCAATTTGCATTCCCACCAACAGTGCAAGAGGGTTTGGCAATGGGATGTTCTATCATTCAATGTTTGCTCTTGAAGAATCAAAGCATTTAATGTCTGTCTCTCTCTCTCCCCTAACAGACTGCACTGTATCCCCAGCACCTAGGACAGTGCCCTATCATTTAGGAAGCACTCAACGCACATTGTTGAATTAATAATTGGTAAATAAATTAATTAATTAATCAGACCACCAAAGAAATCACCTTATAGACTATAAAAAATCATATCATTTTGATTGCTGCTTTTGTTGTTATTGCTATTATTTTATGGCAAAAGGACACATACTCTGTTGGGTTTTAGAAAAAAGACTGGGTTGACTGTAAAACAAGAGTTAAAGTACTTGACTCAGAATACCACTAGACAACTAGGAGAGAATGCATATAGATAATAGGCACTCAATAACAGGAAGTGGTAGTCATTGTAGCTATTAGTATTAAAGATCCTTTCCTCTAAAGCCTATTTACCAAATTCTAACTCCCAAATCTACTTTCAGATGCAGTCAAGAAGGTTAAAGGCAAAAGAAATGAACACTTTTTAAATACCTGCTCTGCACCAGATTCAGTGCAAACCAGTTTCTGTCAAGTTATCACATTTACTTCCCAAACCCATCCTGCAGAGGTAGCTGCTGTGGGACAGCTCTCAATCCCTCTCCAAGACAGAGGCACCCCTTCCTCCCCTGGGCCCTACTGCCAGTTCCGTTGGCTGAGTCCCTCTTCAGGAACTGTCTTGCTGAAGGGACAACCAAAGTTATGCCCTTCCCTGCATCCACTGGCTGGCCAACATGGGGCTTCCAAGGCCTGGCCCCCAGGCCTCAGGGGATCAACTAAGGCCTCTTTTGCATTGCATCACAGATCTACCTTCCCTCTGCCCAATCCTGTTTTCCTCACCTGTCACCCCCTTGGACAGTGAGACGACTCCCCCCAAGTCCCCCTACACACAAACCTCAGAATCTCTGAGTCTTTTACCAGGGAATTTGATCTTCTAAAGGTAGTTACGATATTTCCTTTTAAATCAGAAAAGTGACATTCAGAAACATTGATTAATGTCCCCAAAGCACACAGCTAAAGTGACTTTCTGGCCTGACTCCCCAGTGACACCTTGCTTTTTATTACAGCCTCTAACAGCCAGGACTGTGCCTCTGCAAGGCAGAAAGAGGAGGAGAGAGGTACCATTCCCAATCCTCCAGGGTCCATGCCTGATGACAAGGTTGAGGTCAAAGCCTCCTGAAACAATACAAAAATGACCTGCAGGTTGCAGAAGCAAGTATCACAGAGGCAACATTTCCTGGCCCAAATCTTTGTTCAGAGGCCAGGGAGCAGGGCTCCTGGTTAGTTGGGGCTGCTTTCCGGGCCCAGAGCATTTGCAGCCAAGTCCGAATAGCAACTACAACTTACCGGCTCTCTGATGCTCCCGTCTCCATCCATTTTCCAGAGAGCTGCCAGAGTTACCTGGTCACTGATCAGAATTCCTCCACTGCACTCCAACCCAGGACAAAATTCAAGACAGTCAAAGGCTGCATTTTAAGGTCTGCGCATGGTTTAGCCCCCCGCCATGCCGACAGCTCATTTCCTACCCACAGTAAGCCCTGGTCCTTCGTGATTATCTAATGGGATACTAGACATTTTCAGCTTCCTTACCTCTCTCTGGAATTCCCGCTATCCCAGCAGCCCTCCCCCTTGGCCCCCTCCCCCCAGCTCTCAGCGGGGCAAACCCTCCGCCTCCTCCAGTCCCTACTCAAAGGTCGCCTCCGCTCCAAAGCCGTCCTCCTCTACACCTCGTGTCCCCTGTACTACGGTGCTCGGAAACTGTTCCTCCTACTGTCCTTCTTGGCCCCAGGAGCCCCTCCAAGGCCCGTCTTCGTGCCACCAGGGCTCAGCACAGTGCCTGGCACACGGCGGGGGAGCCGATAAATGCTGAATAAACACGGGGCGCGGCATCAAGGCTAGTGCCCGCTGCGAGCTCGGCCAGGGAGCCGCTCGGAGGTTTCTTCCTGCGCCTCAGAAAGACTGGAAAAAGGCAATGGCGTGACAAATCTGACCCCTGGCCCCAGGCCAACAGGTCCTG
Organism: Acinonyx jubatus; assembly: GCF_027475565.1. Lineage (NCBI taxonomy): Eukaryota > Metazoa > Chordata > Mammalia > Carnivora > Felidae > Acinonyx > Acinonyx jubatus. Next base: position 125,458,894 of record NC_069387.1, read on the forward strand.
AGGGGTCTGAAGACCTGGGTCGAGCGCATGTCCGGCCGGGGGCTCCCGGGCCCCCGGCATTTCCCGCGCGCCGACCTGTCCGTCGCAGGGTCGGGCCGGGGCCGGGCTGCGGCAGCCTGTGGAGGGAGAGTGGCGCGGCGGCTTGTCGCCTCCCTCCCGGGCCCTCCGCGCGCCCGCACCCCACGGGCACAGGGCCGGCGCGCCGGGGACGAGGACGCCACCGGCAGCCCCGTCTGAGGGGCCGCGGGCGGGGACTGGGGGGGGGGGCTCCCAGCTTCCGGAAACCCCACAAAGTCTACTTCGCGACGGCGCTCCCCTTACCGTGCGAGCCGCCAGGAAACCCGCGCCAGGGGAGTGCCTCGGCCGCGGGGCCCGCCTGCGGATACGCTCCGGGTCCGCGAGCTCAGCCTCCGCACCCGGCCGCGCTCCAGCGTCTCCCCTCCGCCGCCCGGCCTCCCCGCCGCGCCGCACCACCCCATTGGCTCGGACGGCCAGGCCCCGCCCCCTGGGGCCCCGCCCCGCGCCTCCCACCACGGCGCCCCTCACGTCTCCACGCGGGAAAGTTGCTTCCTGACTCTGAGCTCTCCCCCGGCTCGGGCAGCCGAGTGCAGTGATCATTCCCGATCCCAAAAGCGTCTCTACGCCCCTTGGGGAGTGCGAAGAGTGCAGCGTCCTTGGAAGCCAGCTTTGAGCAAGGCACCTGACCTTCCAGGACTTCAGGAGGCGCCTCAGAGAAACCCTGCCTCACTGTCTGCTCGCGTCTCAGGTACTGTGCCGGTCACTCGGCGCGGGGGGTGCAACAGGAACCAGACAAAGTCTGTCGCCCTCCTGTAGTTTGCGTGGAGTCGGGATGGGGGCAGGTTTAATGAAGGTACACGAAGAAGGTATGTCAGATTGTTATGGGAGGGAGAGGTGATTTTAAATAAGAAAGGGGCCTTGGGACGTTGTAAATAGGAGGGTTTCTTGCGGCCACTTGGGGAGGTGATAGTTGAACAGAGTTGAAGGAGAAAAGGGATTCCAGGACTGGAAGGAGAGCATCGCCGGCAGGGGGCAGTAGATGCACCGTGATTCTGAGGCCACAAGTGGAGACTAGGATAGCCCAGAGTGCTGAGCAAGGAAGAGGTGCGCTAGGCTGGAGAGAGTGCGTGGGGCCGATTTCCCCAGAACCCGGAGGGGTGGGAGGTGGGGGGCAGCCTGAATAGCTTCGGTTCGTTATAAGGACAAAACAAAAATAAGCCATCGAAGGGAGGCTACGACATGTTTAAAAGACCACTGTTGCTTGTGTGGAGAATAGATTTTGGAAGAGAGAATGAAATAGCAGCGAGACCAGTTAGGAGGTGTCTTAGTCGGCTCACGCTGCCATAACCAAATACCATAGACTGGTTGGCTTAAACAATAGACATTTATTTTCTCATAGTTCTGGACGTGAAGGTCAAGGTGCCAGCGTGGCCTGCTTCTGGTGGGAGCTGTCTTCCTGGCTTGTAGATGACTGCCTTCTCCCCGTGTCCTCATAAGGCAGGGAGAAGGAGAGCAAGTTCTCTCCTGTCTCTTCTTAGAAGGACAGGAGCCCCATCATGAGGTCCCCACCTGCAGGACTTCACCTAAATCACCAAAGGCTCTGTCTCCAAATACCATCTTGTCATGGGTTAGGGCTTCAACATATGAGGGGGGGGTGGGGGGGATGCATAGTTCAGTGTGTAACTTGAGTCTACTGCAGGAGTCCAGGCAAGAGATGATGGTGACTTAGACCAAGGTGGTGACAGTGGAGATAGGGAGAGTGGACCAACTGAAATACATTTTTAGAATACCATGGAAAGCCTTGGTGATGAGTTGGTTTTAAGAAATGTGGAAAACAGATGAATAAAGAATGACTCCCAGGTGCCCACCTTGAGCCATCCTTGAGATAATGGTGCCCTTACCAACATGGGGAAAGACTAGGAAGGGACAGGTTGGAAGCAGAATGGAAATAAAGGCTCCACCATGGACATTTGAGAAACCCATTAGGCAAGCTACAACAACTGTACCAGGTTCTCTTCAAATTGTTTTACATATATTAACCAATTGTATACATAATTCTTATAGTAACTGTGTGGTGGAAAAGGACTCTCATTGTCCCTGTATCACAGTGGAGGAAATGAAGGCACTAAAAGATTGAGCAACTTGCCCAAAGTGAGGGCTGGTTACCCAAGTAGAAAGCACAGATGTGAGCCTGGGGCTGGAGATATGCACTGGGGAGTGTTCTGACCTGGGACCATATGAGACCACCTAATGTGAGAAGAAAGCGGAGCCAAGGACTGAGAGCCCTTGGAAGTTTGTCTTCCAACTGCTCTGCTTACTGCATGGCCCTTAGTAAGTGACTTCAGTCAATAAGAGGGAGTAACCCGACTTCAGTAACCAAGGGAGGAAAACTGGCTCAGGAGTCACAAACTTTAATACTGTTGGGGACGGGCAATAATGTAATGAGTGAAGTTGGCAGGGTGTGATAGAACAGGGCGGGGTAGAGACTGTGGTGCACTGAGGTGTGTGTAGACCTGCCTAAGGGGGCAGGCTGTTACTTAACAACTCATGTTTGCCGTATAGCAGTAGGGACCCTGAGTTGCCAGATGATCTGATTTTCATTAAATTTTCATTAAGAAAAATTCAGATTATGTTACATCTCCAAGTGTTTAAATGTTGGCGATTAATTAAAAAAAAAATGTAAAGGACTGTGTGAACCAAGATTGTTGAGCAAAATCAAACCCATGCATAGACAGGATTTGCCCCTTTGGCTACTACTTTCCACCTCTGGATCAGGCAGTACCTCAGACCTTCCTGAGTTTCTATTCAGACATGGATAATGACAGTAGTGGACATAAGAAGATGAAGAAGATCAAGGAAATCTCAGCTCATAAACCCTGCATGGATTTTTGCCCCATCGCTGCCTCTACCCACCCTGGAATATCCTTTCTAAGCTTCTGTCTCCCCTACCTGTGAAATGAGGTCAGAGAACAGCTCTGACTTCTCTCAACTCTAAGATTTGGACTTATATGTAGTTTTTTTTGTTGTTGTTGTTTTAAAGAATATTGGCCTTCAAATGTGCACAGGAGAGTTGCTTGGAGAAAAATGGAAAGGATGTTCTTGTCTAGGCCTATAAATTCAAAAACCTTTACTAGTATCAGTTTTAAACAAAGAAAGAAAAGAGGAAATGGTTAGTGGGATAAAAGTGTAGATGAGAAACCAGGCAAATTATGGCATGGAAAATTATTTTTTATTGCACTGTGAATAAGTGGGATAAAAGGCAGTTAGATGCAGAAGTGCTTAGTGGTTTCTATTGAAAATTCAATGTATCATAGCCAGTTCTCTATATTCATCATCAAGGGTTTAGCAGTAATGAGATTCTCCCGTCATGTATTGGAGGTCAGCTGCATTCCAGAATTATTTATTCTTATGTGCTGAGCTTATGCAATGAAAAGAGCCTGGAAACAGATAATGACTCTCCATAGTCAGTCCCTTTTGTCCCCGCCCTGAGATAGTGTTTAAAGCTGGAGAAACAGCTCACGACTTTATCAATTTCTGACTTTTATGTGAGAGTGAATGTGGGGTTGCAAGTCAGAAGACTTGACACCTGGTCATGGGATAACCTCTCTGAACCTTCTTCATCAATGAAATGAGAGCTGGACCAAAGATGGCTTCCTAGAAGATATTTGTATTTATGCCTCCACATTTCTTTGGGGGGAGTTTTTCACGGTGGGGAGACCTGGAAATTCCCAGGACCAGATCCTTCAAAAACTTGCTAACTCCTAGTCCCCAAAAATACTTGAGGGAGGGATGTCACCTGAGTTGGGCCAGTTAGATCTTCACTCCTGGGACTTTGTCTCTCCAGAAAGTGATAAGGATAGAGAGAGATTGACCACGAGATTGATCAGACTAATGATGACAGCAGTAGCAGCAGCAGCAGCAGCAGCAGCCTAAGGAGGCTGGACCAGTGATTCCTGTTTAGTCCTGAATCTTGTTGGCACATCTCTAGATTCCTTTGATTTCTGCCCATTTCGCAAACTTGATCCTTCATGCCATCCCTGTCCCCCATCTAATTTTATTTTGTGAATCGTCCATCTCTGCTAAATTCCCTTCTTGTGTTAAATAGCTTACATTATTTCTCTTGCTTTTAACCAAGAATCCTCCCAATGGGTCCAGGAAGGAAAGAAATATATTGTCATAGGATCTTTTCCCTGGGGAACAATTCAGCTCAGGAATTTGCGTGCATATGGATGCACCCACAGTGACAGGTGTACACATTGTCTTACAACTCAGTAAGAAATCCAAACCCACAGAGTGGTGGTGGTGGAGGCTAAAAAATATATTTATTTTTGATAAGAAGAACTCAGATCTGCTATTCTCATCTAAAAAAAGATGAGCAAGTTCTTATAATAACAAAACAACTGTAGCAATAAGTCCTTTTTATGTAAATTCTATAGTTTGCAAAGTCCCTCATTTCATATACCCTCCTGTGAGGTAGGCAGATTAGATAGTATTCATGGATTAGAGTAATAGTAGCTATCATTTATTGAATACTTTTTGTGACCAGGCACTGTGCTAACTGCTTTTCATACCCACGGGCCTACACTGTTAAAGAGATGTTATTCCCGGGGCGCCTGGGTGGCTCAGTTGGTTAAGCCACTGACTTCAGCTCAGGTCATGATCTTGCACTCTCTGAGTTCAAGCCCCACATCCGGCTCTGTGCTGACAGCTTGGAGCCTGGAGCCTGCTTCAGATTCTGTGTCTCCTCCTCTCTCTGCCCCTCTGCCTCTCGTGCTGTCTCTCTCAAAAATAAATAAATATTAAAAAAAATTTTTTTTTAAAAGAGATGTTATTCCCATTTCATAGGGAAAGAAACAGACTTGTACAAAGTCACTTAGATGATACATAGTTGAGGTGGGAACTCAAAATTCTGTCTGACAACAAAAGCCATATTTGCTTTTAACACGCACAGCTTCGTGTCACATAACACAGCTGGTGAATGACAGAGCTGCCGTGGGAACCTAGGTCCTGAGTCAGGAAAGTTTCACAGTTGCCAACAAGGGCAAAGTTAATTTTGTTATCCATCCATGGCAAGAGTTTTAAGCTCACAAGAAAGATCTTGCAATATTTCCTCCTCTCTACCTATCAGGGAGCCTAAAATCTGCACAAAGATGAATTGCTATAATTAAAGATTGATTAGGGGGTACAAGGGCAAATTAGCCTGCGAGGGTTAAGACACAAAGTCTTAACATGTGCAAGAATAAAAGGTCTCTGGAATCTATCCAAAAAGGGTTGATGTAGTAATCATTTCACTATGTATATGCAAATAATCGTGTTCTATGCCTTAAATAGATACAATTTTTATTTTTAAATAAATTAATTAAAAAGCATTAAAAAATAAATTTGACTTATAAGAAATTTTAAAAAAGTAAAAGTGAGAGAACTTTTTTGTTTCATAAATTTCATCTTTGGATTAAAAAACATCTTAGAAAGATGAGGAGGTGGGGTATAGAATAAAAGAAAAGCTGAAAATATTAATCTACTTCCTGACATGAGGCAATTCAGTTCATCTCTGAGCCCTACCTAGTAAAATGAGGGGAGTGCTTAGAATGCTGTAACATCTACAGTTCTTTTCTAGAATCCGTAGGTAAATGCTCAGAAGGGGCATGGCATGATCTGGAGCTGAGGTGGATTCTGAGCTAAAGATTTTGAGTGGTTTTATGGTTGCTTGTTTGTAGCACAGAACATTTTTGCTGACGTTGCAAAAAATTGTCATGGTAACCAGAAAAATAAGTTTCCAAATCTTTGGAGTACCCCTTAAGGGGAGGCAGATGTCACTGGGTGTTCCTTTGCAATTAAGGGTGCTTGAAGGTTTTAGCTGATCAAGTCACTTTCAAGGTAGTGTTCTAATACATTTGCCCTCACCACAACTTACTGGGAAGCAGCTGTAGTAGGGCAGAAAGAGTGCCAGGTCCACTGGAGTGGGCAATGAAAACACCGAGGCAGTAGTTCTCACTGCTGGTATATATTTTGGCATATATTCTCACTAGTAGGTATATATTTTGTCAGCATCCCAGGTGACATCATTGTGTAGTCAAGGTTGAGCACTGCTGAGCTGATTTTGAGTCCTACATCCACAGCTTCCTGTCTGGTTGTGAGGTCTTGGACTGGCCTCTTCACTTCTCCAAGCTTCGGGTGCTTCCGCTATAAAATAAGGTAATAGAACTATCTTTGCAGGACAGTTGTGAGGCTTAAACATGAAAGTGCCTGACCATCACCATAACTTCAATATTAGTTGCATTTGACTTAGAACCAGCATGGAATTCGGAAACCCACTTTTTATTTTTTCTTATTTTTTTATTTTTTAGATTAAAATCGCCCTTGCTCTCCATTTCTACCACTTTGAGGGTCTGGATTCTGTCTGCACAGGAACACAACAAAGAACCTACCCCTTCCAGGTCATTTTCCTTCCATCTTAAATCCCACATAATAATGACGCTGCATCGGTTGGCCTCTAAACAGACCCTGGTCATTTCAGCCGAGCTCAATCACCAGAGGAATAGCCAGGCCACACTGAGAATGGATTTTTTTCCCCTTTAACTACATGGGAAGGCAATAACTGTAGCTGTTGAGAACATGAAAGCTGTAACTATACCGTGTTTGAATCCTTGTTCTGCTACTTCTTAGTTTTTGACTTTGGGCAAGCTGTTTGCCTAGGTTCCTTATCTACCCAAGGAGGGTAATAATAATAATTACTTTCGGGAGTTGCATGAGGATGAAATCTATTCAAACATATAAATTAGGGCAGTACCTGGTATATAATAAGTGTTCTTCAAGTGTTCCCCATTTTATTTGCATTGAAATGATCAACTCTTAGATTTCCCAAAAAAGAAACACATAAATCTTACCACTTAGAGCTCAGACAATGAGCAGACCCCTTGATCCCCGGGTTATGAGGGAGTGTGCCCCGGAGGTGTGGAGCCCAGCCTTAAGCACTACTGGTCTCTATCTTATTTGTCCCAGACTATAGCTGCTTTATTGGACCATGGGTTTTACAACAGCATCCACTGTGTGTGGCATCCACCTCTGTCCCTGTCTTCTCAAAGTCAGCTATAAAGACAGTAAAGTGTGGTCCTTTTCTCCTCCCTCTTTCACTTTCTTCTCTTTCCTCTGACCCTTAGAGATTAGGGGCTGGCTGTGGCATTCCACCTAGGCCCATCTTCCCCGGCAGGTACCCATAGTACAGGCAGGCCTCTGGATGGCATAGTGATCGCCATCATCATTGTGGCAGCTGCCATGGGGAGCACTGGGCTGAGCATTCTGCAGTCATCCGCTTACTGAATTATCCCAACAACTCTGAGAAGTAAGCATAATAAACACATTCCCATTTTACAGATTATTAAAACTGAGGCCTACAGTGGTACATGAACCTGCTAAGATCCCATATCTCGTACATACGGGATCAGGGACCTAAGCTGGTAACTCATTGCCCTTTGCCAGCATGCCCTTGGGCTGGCTCCACTGCCCTGGGGGATGGGGCTCCCCCTCCTGGCTTTCGAGCTCCTGAGAAAAGAGTAGAGTTTAACTTCTACCATTGACAGACCACTGCCTTCTCCAAAACGATCTCCATCCAGACATCAGGGAAATGACCATCATATTAAGTGAGAGGATCCATGCAAAAACACAGCTTGATCTAAAAACTGCTGTGTAAGAGTTAGGTATCATTTTCAGCACCATCACATAGGGGCTCATAAGTATTTGCTGAAAGAATGCATGCTTATGGCTTTTCCTTTCAGGGAAGGAATGAAGTAATAATAACAAAAGTTGGCCTTGGCATTACCAGAGACCTGTATTCAAACCCCAGCTTTATCATTTAAGTGGTGTGTGACCCTAAACAGTAACAATAATAATGGTAAAAGTTGTGTGCACATGTACCAGCATCTGGTTTGGTGCTTCAACCTCTAATATCTTACTTAGTTCTTTCAATGACACTTTGAGATAGGTATTAATATCCCCAATTTACAGATGGAGAAACTAAGTCTCAGAGGAGCTAAGAAACTAACTCAAAGTTGCACAGTTTATAGTAGCAAAACCAGGAATTAAACCCAGATCTACATTATTTCAGAAGCATTGCTCTTAAGTTTTTTGAAGGATTCCCTATCTGCTGAACTTCAGTTCTGTTTTTCAGAGTGATCATGGGGATCAGTTCTACTGTATACAACCTGTCCAGTAATCCAGAACCTAGATGTACATTTAAAGGCAGGTGGAGCACAGGAAACAGTAGTTTTTTACATGGAAGAGAGCAGAGGGAGATCTTTTATTAGTGATACTAAAATACACTTCTGTGCTTATGATTTATGTGATAGGGTCACGTCCTTATGGGCAGATAGGACCATGCATAAGGATTTTTGCCACCTCCAGATTCCCCATGAGGCTGCTGTGTCAGCATTATATGAAAAGCACATTCCAGACAGGTGGAGTTATGAAATCTACAATGTGCTTCTCTGGCTGTGGCCACTGCTCCTGGTGTGAATATCTCTAATCATTCATTCATTTCTCCTCTGGGAACTGGCACTCTCCATCATCATGTTACCAGGCAACCAAAACAGCACCTGCATCAGGAGGTGAGCAAACCAATCAGGACGGTCAGGGGAGGAGTTTTACCTGGTTGGCCTCGGTGATGGAAAGAGGGCTCTCTGGGTTCACTCAGGACTATGGCTGCTGGAATCAGCATCAGAGCTGAAGGGAACTCTGGAAATTTGAAACCTCCCATTTTAGGTAGCTAAGTGGGGGCCTGGTTGTGTAGGAGTCAAGTCTTCAAGGTCGCACAGCAACTCCAAGGCAGAATCAGGACAAGTCAGATCTGATCCCTAACCAAGTGTTCCATCCCTTATACTTTACTGTCCTCATTTAAAAATCATTAATGGGGCACCATCTATATATTAGGCTCTCTGTGTAGTGGTGTGGGGGATGCAGAAGGCATGTAGACCATTGCTCAGTCATCTAACAGTTATGCTTATTATGCTTCCATATTTAGGGCAGTATAGCATAGTGGTTAAGGGCACAGGTCCCACAGTCAGAGCATAAAAGTCAGCTCAGGCACTTACCATTTATGGGAGAATTCAGGTTATTTAACCTTTCTGTGCTTCAAGTTTTCTCAAATAACATGGTGCTAAGGATGAGATAAAAGAAATAACTCGATTGTGTTGTTGTTAAGCCTGTCCAAAGGAAGTTTCCATAAGTATTGGTCATCCTTGGTAAAAACATGTGGGGCACTTGAGCTTGGACTCTGGAACCAGGCACCTTGCCAGAGTTCAAGCCTTGACCCTGCCTTGCACTCATTACATGATCATTGCCAAGTGATTTAAAATGTCTATGCTTTAGTTTGCTTATCTATAAATGAGTATAGTAATAGACCCTCATAGGCTCATTATGGAGCTAAAATAATTTAATATACATAAAATGTTTAGAACAGTTTCTGGCACATAGTAAGTGCTCTGTAAATTTTAGATAATAGGATTCAGCAACAAATATTTATTTGAGCTCTCAGGATGTACTAGGTAATGTCCTAGGAGCTGGGAGGTATAAAAATGAACAAAATAGACAAGTCTTTCTCAGCCATCATAGAACTATGTTTATTATTACAATTGTAATCATGTCCGTTTACTTCTCGACTCCTGCAGCTTAAAGGTGGGGCAAGTGTTTTGTTCACAGTTGTATTATTACCTGTGTCTGGAAAAGGCCTGACAGGGGGTACATGTTCAGTAAATATTTGTTTCATGAGTGCCAGGCACCGCACTAGGTATAGAACAGTCGTTCTCAGCTAGGGATGGTTTTGTTCTTCCAGGAAATATCGACAATGTCTGGAGACATCTTTGATTCTTGTGACTTGGGGGAAGAGGGTGAAGTGACAGCGAGGCTACTGGCATCTAATGGATAGAGGCAAAGGATGCCACTAAACATCCTACAGTGTCCAGGACAGCCTCTCACAACAAAGAATTACCCAGCTCCAATGTCCAGTGTGCCAAGGTTGAGAAATTCTGGTATAGGAGAGAAACAAAACCTTATAAAGACTCCTTCCCTTCAGAAACTCATGGTCTAGCAGGACCATGATCACATAGCACACTGAGTGCTGTGTGGGAATCATGAGAGAGGACTCTGAGGACATACAGAAGAAGCAGCTGAACAGCAGAAACTTCTGGTGGAACTGATGTCTGAGCTGACTCTTCAAGGACATGTATTGTCTTCAGGCAAATTCTGTGTGCCCTGAAGGATGTTCCAGGGCTTGAAGAATGTGTGTGTGTGTGTGTGTGTGTGTGTGTGTGTGTGTGTGCGCGTGCGTGTGTGTGTGTGTTGGGGGGCAGGCAACACGCATAAAGTCTTAGAAGTAAGAGGGAGTTTGGTTTTAGTAAAGTGCAGGAACCAGAGCAGGAAGCAGAGGCTTGTGCAGGAGGTCATGGGGAACCCTATGACACATAATGCGAATGTTGGGCATGATGTGGCCAGCCGGAATTTCCCAAAGTCTGTTCTCTAAGCACCAGTTATTTAAGATGTGCCCAAAAAGGGCCACAGTCAACTAAGAATGATAATGTGCTGAATATTACTTCCCCCCCTTTTTTTTACTTATCCCCTCTTTTAGAGATTTAGAAGACTCATTAGTATCATAATCCTTTATTAAAAAAATTTGATTCAGGGACGCCAGGGTGGCTTAGTCAGTTGAACGTCAGACTCTTGGTTTAGGCTCAGGTCATGATCTCATGGTTCGTGGGTTCAAGCCCTGCACTGGGCTCCGTGCTGTCAGTGTGGAGCCTGCTTGGGATTCCCTGTCTCTCTGCCCCTCTCCACTTATGCGAGCTCTCTCTCTCTCTCTCAAAATAAATAAACTTAAAAAAATAAACTTGATTCATTTAACTTAATTTATCCCAGAGTCTTCCACAGTTATTTGACCATGAAAACTTCCTTTCCAGACATCTGTCTACGTGGAGTCTACAGACCTTCTTTGGGAAGAGGAATCGTAGGGGAACTATTGACTTTCTTCAAGCAGTATCATGGCTGGATTTGTGTTTTAGGATAATCTCCTTGGCTCCTGTGTGGGGTAGATTCAGAAGGTAAGAAATATCGATGTGTATTGTTCAAGCACTTGTCAAGTTGATGTGACTTATTGACTGCTGGGCTGTCTCCCCCACTGGACCTGGTATAGCGAGCATACTTATTAATCATTGTGGCCCAGTGCCTAGCTCAGCTTGGCAGATAGTAAGCACTTCCATGCATTTTTTTGAATGAACGGATGTTGTTTTTAGTTAGGCACTGTACTAGCCATGGAGGCTGAGCAAATCAGATGCATTTCCTGTTGTCATGCAGTTAGGAGACTAGTGAGCATGTAGTAGGCACTTTATACATGTTTATGGACTGAGCAGATGATTACCATAAATAAGACAGAAAGTGGCAAGGATCATAATGGGGTGAGGCCTGGGAATCTGTATTTTAAGCTAGTTCCTTGGCTACTTCTGATGTCCAGGGGCTAGTATTTGGGAAGCACTGTGCTGTCAATCACAGATGATGTGTCTTTGATTGGCCAGCTGACATCAAGGCCCCAACCTTCGGACACTGGCTGTTCCTGACTCTTGCCACTTGGGTCCTCAAAGCCCCTGGTCTCATTGCCCCTGAGCCACCACCTTGCCTTTCCTGATCCTGCTAGAATCCTCTGAATTGAGCTTGGAGTGCTATGGGTCCTTTATAGCCCAAATCCTAATGGGAACCATCTCTAAACACTGAGTGAGATGTTTGCTTCTTGTTTCCGCCTCTCAGTACTCTTTCTGAAGCACTCATGACTCCCTCATGCATTCCTGAGTCTACATGATTGTCTCTCAAAAGCTGCTTGAAGACAGCTATGTGGCAAAACCTATTTATGTTTTGATGTAGGTTGTGTACACGTTATAGCTCTATTTTGTTTTTGGTGTGAAATTAAAAAGAAGGAGGAGGAGGATGGGAGGCAGCAGAAGGAGGAGGAGGAAGAAGAAGGGAGGAGGAAGAGAAGATTGCATGGTCTTTTAGGAGAGATTGTGAGACTTTTCTTCATTTTGTCCTGAAAAGAGTTTACTATGGAAATGAAAACAAAAAAAAAGTCCCTGATTGACTAGTTTGTGACAAGTGGAATCATTGCTTTAATGGTCTGGTTAGAAAGGGAATAGTTGTGATTGCCTTAACTGGCAGTTCTGAAATTTTGGCATATGAGTAAGTTTCACCAGAATTATGTGAAAATGAAAAATCATGCCCAGGCCTCATCTGAGATCTTCTTAATCAGGGTCTCCACAGGTAAGGTGCAGGAATGTGCATTTCTAAAGATAGTCCCTAGAGATTCTGATATGTAATCTGACTAGCAGGTGCTGGGCTAAGGTTTGCTGGGTGATGGACTGCTTCCTAGCCAAGCACAGCCTTCTCCTCTCAGGAAGTCAGCTCTGATTCTCTCTGCCCAGCTCTAAGTTCACCATCCCAGACCACAATTTGTAACCCCAGATCCTTTTTCATTCTTTTGGGCCCTGCTTGTGCCAGTGAAGGCTGTTCACTATCCTGGTTGTCACACACTGGTCTAGGAAACTCCAGGTCTGGCTTCTGTTCCAGCTGCACTCCCCGTGAGTCCCCAGCACAGACATTTCTGAGCAATTTTTCTTGCAACTGTCTCAAGGGATATGCGTTTCCTATTCTTCGAGTTGTTAATTTCCCTGATGATGTAAGCATCATGTCAACTCTCATCCAATTTAAACAGGTCATCTATTGACTGGCTTTTCTTCCCCTTAGGAGTTAAAGGTGGTAGCAAAATGCCTCCTCCTTCTGCTCAAGAAAAGACTGAGGATTTGTTTTATTCCCTTTAAACGTTATTCCCAAAGTTTAAATAAAACTTGCTGATATTTTCTCACTTGCCTTCACCAACAATTTTTTTTTCAAAATTTTGAATGTATATTTATTTTTGAGAGGGAGAGAGACAGAGTGCAAGCAGGGAGGGGCAGAGAGAGAGGGAGACATAGAATCTGAAGCAGGCTCCAGGCTCTGAGCTGTCAGCACAGAGCCTGACATGGGGCTCGAACCCATGAACCCTGAGTTCATGACCTGAGCCGAAGTCGGACACTCAACTGACTGAGCCACCCTGGTGCCCCCACCAACAAGTCTTTCTTTAGAAGAGCAAAGTGGTTTGCCTTTAATGGAATAAAGGGGCTTGCGTGTCCCAACCCACGTCTTTAGTGAGTGGGAGTGAAGTTCTAGACTGAAGTTTGCCCGTAAATAACCCTGATTACTGGACCATGGGTTAATCTCTAAATAAAGTCATATTTTTGAAATCAGAAGGAGTTTTAAAGGAATTTTAAATGAGACTTGGCCCTCTTGAGGACCAATAAAAGGAGTCCATTTTACAACCTAGAGCAACTCTCTAAGATCCCCTTCAATCCTCCTCTCCATTCTGTCTCATCCCCATGGGTGCTCCAGAATCCATTCTCATGAAATGCCTCAGACCCTAACACCCAGCCCTTATGGCTTTTATAGTTTTTTTTCTCTTTTCCTTCCTTTTGGATCTCTAGACCTGTCTCTCCATTCACATTCTTTCAATTCTTCTGAACTTGTGTCATAAAACCCTAATAACAGGAATAGTAGGCCAAAACTCAACTAATTGCTGAAGAGTAAAAAAAAAAAAAACAAAAGGGTTTGAATGGGGGTGATGTAGAGCATATAGAGGCTGGGAACCTAGACATGCTGATAAATCCTGTGTCTTTCACATGTGTGTTTGGGGGTATCATCTGTACTACAGATCATAGTCCCATAGACAGCCACTGTAATGATATTCCTATGGTATTCCTATAATTGTCCCACAGAGCTTGAGGACATTTGGACCTCCTGTCTCTCCTAACTAGAGGCTTCCTTACTGTGTCTCTCTCCCCTTCTCATCATAAACAAGCTCATTCAAGCTATTCCTATTATGTTTCTGTGCTGTGAACTCATGTCAACAAGAAGGCATGGTAAGCTGGCTGAATCAACCAAGGTTGAGGTTAGCATTTGTAAATGTTAGGAGGAGAGGACAAAGCTTTGTTTCAAGCCTTCTTCCTCACTTTTCTTTAATGCCTGGGCCTCTTGCTCCTTCACTCAGACTGCCTCCCACCTTTCCTTTCCTTTCCTTCCATAGAATTCACTCCTTCACACATCCTTGTGATGTAGAATAAAATATCTCTGATGAGATCTCCCCCATACTGATGATCACAGTTATCAACTGCACAAAATGGCCTTAAGAAAAATATGTAAATGAAAAATAAGATATGGTTTCATAATAAGCAGATCTACAGAAGAGAAAAAAAAATCCTGTCTTTAGTCTTCTGTCTGGGAAGTTAGTAAAGGGGGTACCTACTCGAAGGGCCTAGCTACTTTATGTCTGGTTGGCATGTTCTCTATCTTGTGACATTTATTGAGCCCCTATTATGTGTCAGATACTGTTCTAAATGCTTTATACCTATTAAAATTTTCAATGTCATAACATCCTCATAAGATGGTTGTTGATATTGTCCACATTTTACTGATGTGTAAATCCAGGATCAGAGAGATTTAGATACTTGCCCAAAGTCACTCAGCTTGTGACTGGTAGAGTCAGAATTTAAGCCAAACCACTGCTAGACCCTGAATTATTATCCATCTTTTAATCCAGGTAACTAGATTGATTCTTTTTGCTTTAATTTTTTTAAAAGATTTTATTTTTAAATAATCTCTACACCCAACATGAGACTTGAACTCACAACCCCAAGATCAAGAGTTGTATGCTCTACCGGCCTAGCTGGCTCAGCTAGCTATATTCCAGCACAATAATTATGTTTTTGTAGCCTGAGGAAGTAAAAGTTGGGAAAGAAGGGAGGAATAGTAGCTAATCTATGCTAGATATGAGGTTTGAGGCCAATTCTGACTTCAGATCTCATGGCTTTTTAACATTTGGGCGGTTGAAGAAATTCATTGGCAGTGACAAGGAAAATCTTTATGCCAGTGTTTATGGAGATTTCCTTCATGCTTTTTCTATAAAAAAATGTATTTCAACCCCCTTAGGGGAGTAAGTCACCTGTGCCCCATTTCCTCTGCTTCTGCCTGCCACTGTTTTATACCATGTGGTGGCAAATTATCTCATTATTCCTCACAGTGCCCCAGTGAGGAATCACAAGTCAGACAGTCCTCATTATACAAAAGAGGTGACCGAGACTCAGAGGACTTGAGTAACTTTCCATGATTACATAGCTAGTACTTGAATAATTGTTGGAAGCATCTTGGAGGAGAAAGATTTAGGGTGATCCTTATTTATATCAATAGAGACTCCTTGAAGACCTTTACACTGACTATTATAATAAATGTAGTCTTCAGTGATTAAATCTATAATTCTGTATTCCTTCACAGAGGCACATTCTTTTCCCTTTCAGCCTCTCATAGCTGCTTTAATGGAATGGGATTAGTGAAGCACGCAGATGGAAAGTTTTCCTTTCATGAGCTCTGAGAACTATCTACCTAAAATCTATCTTCCAGACAAGATGATGTCATCCAGATTAGACATGTCCTTAGAGACTGATAACATGCTTACTGGGAGTGAGTCACCTTCCTCTGGGACGTCAGAATTAGGCAGCATCAAATCTAATAAACACTGATAGGCCGGAAAGAATTCTAATGTACTCAATGATGTCAAAGAAATGCAGTGTCTGAATCAGGGTCGGTAGTAACTTGGATCTGTTTCTCCTCTAATGAACCTTGAAACTTGTTTCCACCCATGCTTTCAAATTCAAGTATATTAGGAAGGATATAGGGGATAGGAGATAGTAAATAACAATATTAGGAAATGAATCTTCCTAACTGACTAAATAAGGATTCTTTTGGAGCTAAAACCAGAGTACCTGACTTCTTTCTTGATTCCTGTTTAAGGAATTGTCACTGCATGCCATACGCATGTCACTAAATATATACACAATTCTTCTGCTTGGTGATACCAATACACTTGAGATAAATTATAACTAGATTAGTTCTAGGAACTTAGTTCTTGGCTTCAGATGTGTGGCCTCATGGATGCAAATTTCCCTCTCTGTTCCAGGGACTTGTATTTGGTAATTTCTAGGATTCTTCCTAAGATCTTTCTGGATATTTAATTTGTGTGTGTGTGTTCTGAAATATCAAATCTTTATGAATTCTGAGAGGAAGGATGTTCCTAATTCTAATAGGTTTTGTCTGCTGTCCCTGGTGCTGAATTGTACAAGACATTAGGGTTCCAAATGTGTATATTTTCAGCTGGTAGGGGAAAGGTGAAAGAAATAAAACCAAATGTTTAGACTTCATAAAGACTTATAGACCTGGAAATAGTATTAGCCATATGAACAAAATGAACATGTACAAACTTAAGAGAAACAAATATATATATTAAGTATATTAAATATTTGTGAGGGAAAGACTCTGTGTCTCTATTTTTTAGTAATATATCTCAAAGTGGGTTGGTACTTAGCCCAGAGTAGATTCTCAGTGAATATGTTTTGAGTGAATAGTGAATAAATTCAGGCATAGTGCTCAAAAGAAGTGAAGATAGAGTTAATGCTCAATAATGGGAGCTCTACTCCCAAATATATAAAACAATTAATCACAAACATAAGCAAACTTATTGATAAGAATGTGGTAATTTTAGGGGACATTAATACCCCACTGACAGCAATGGATTGATCGTCTAGACACAGAATCAATAAAGAAACAAGGGCCCCGAATGACACATTGGATCAGAGGGGCTTGACAGATATATTTAGAACTCTGCATCCCAAAGGAACAGAATATACTTTCTTCTCGAGTGCACATGGAACATTCTCCAAGATAGATCACATACTGGGTCACAGTATGTGATCACAGTATGTGATCTCAATATGAATTGAGATCGTACCATGCACACTTTCAGACCACAATGCTATGAAACTTGAAATCAACCACAGGAAAAAGTCTGGAAAACCTCCAAAAGCATGGAAGTTAAAGAACACCCTACTAAAGAATGAATGGGTCAACCAGGCAATTAGAGAAGAAATTTAAAAATATATGGAAACAAATAAAAATGAAAATACAACAATCTAAAAGCTTTGGGATGCAGCGAAGGCAGTCCTGAGAGGAAAATACATTGCAGTCCAGGCCTATTTCAAGAAACAGGAAAAATCCCAAATACAAAATCTAATAGCACTCCTAAAGGAAGTAGAAGCAGAACAACAAAGATACCATAAACCCAGCAGAAGAAGAGAAATAATAAAGATCAGAGCAGAAATAAACAATATAGAATCTAAAAAGACTGTAGAGCAGATCAATGAAACCAAGAGTTGGTTTTTTGAAAACATAGACAAAATTGATAAACCTCTAGCCAGACTTCTCAAAAAAAAGGGGAGAGGACCCAAATAGATAAAATCATGAATGAAAATGGAATTATTACAACCAATCCCTCAGAAATACAAGCAATTATCAGGGAATACTATGAAACATTATATGCCAACAAACTGGACAACCTGGAAGAAATGGATAAATTGCTAAGTACCCACACACTTCCAAAACTCAAACAGGAAGAAATAGAAAATTTGAACAGACCCATAACCAGAGAAGAAATTGAATCAGTTATCAAAAATCTCCCAACAAGAGTCCAGGACCAGATGGCTTCCCTGGGGAATTCTACCAGACATTTAAAGCAGAGAGAATACCTATCCTTCTCAAGCTGTTCCAAAAAATAGAAAGGGAAGGAAAACTTCCAGACTCATTCTATGAAGCCAGCATTACTTTGATTCCCAAACCAGACAGAGACCCAGCAAAAAAAAGAGAACTACAGGCCAATATCCCTGATGAATATGGATGCAAAAATTTTCAACAAGATACTAGCAAATCCAATTCAACAGCATATAAAAAGAATTATTCACCATGATCAAGCGGGGTTCATTCCTGGGCTGTAGGGCTGGTTCAATGTTCGCAAATCAACCAGTGTGATACATCACATTAATAAAAGAGAAGATAAGACCCATATGATCCTGTCAATCAATGCAGAAAAAGCGTTTGACAAAATTCAGCATCCTTTCTTGATAAAAACCCTCGAGAAAGTTGGGATAGAAGGAACATACTTAAACATCATAAAAGCCATTTATGAAAAGCCCACAGCTAATATCATCCTCAATGGGGGAAAACTGAGAGCTTTCCCCCTGAGATCAGGAACACGACAGGGATGTCCACTCTCACTGCTGTTGTTTAACGTAGTGTTGGAAGTTCTAGCATCACAGACAACAAAAGGAAATCAAAGGCATCAAAATTGGCTATGATGAAGTCAAGCTTTCACTTTTTGCAGATGACATGATACTATACATGGAAAACCCAAGAGACTCCACCAAAAGTCTGCTGGAACTGATACATGAATTCAGCAAAGTCGCAGGATACAAAATTAATGTACAGAAATCAGTTGCATTCTTCTACACTAATAACAAAGCAACAGAAAGACAAATAAAGAAACTGATCCCATTCACAATTGCACCAAGAATCATAAAACACCTAGGAATACACCTAACCAAAGATGTAAAAGATCTGTATGCTGAAAACTATAGAAAGCTTATGAAGGAAATTGAAGAAGATGCAAAGAAATGGAAAAACATTCCGTGCTCATGGATTGGAAGAATAAATATTGTTAAAATGTCGATCCTACTCAAAGCAATCTACACTTTCAATGCAATCCCAATCCAAATTGCACCAGCACTCTTCTCGAAGCTAGAACAAGCAATCCTAACACTTGTATGGAACCACATAAGACCCCAAGGAGCCAAAGTAATATTGAAGAAGACCAAAGCTGGAGGCATCACAATCCCAGACTTTCGCCTCTACTACAAAGCTGTAATCATTAAGACAGCATGGTATTGGCACAAAAACAGACACATATACCAATGGAATAGAATAGAGACTCCAGAAGTGGACCCACAAAAGTATGGCCAACTAGTCTTTGACAAAGCAGGAAAGAATATCCAATGGAAAAAAGACAGTCTCTTTAACAAATGGTGCTGGAAGAGCTGGACAGCAACATGCAGAAGAATGAAACTAGACCACTTTCTTACACCATTCACAAAAATAAACTCAAAATGGATGAAGGACCTGAATGTGAGACAGGAAACCATCAAAACCCTAGAGGAGAAAGCAGGAAAAAACCTCTCTGACCTCAGCTACAGCAATTCCTTACTTGACACATCTCCAAAGGCAAGGGAAGTAAAAGCAAAACTGAACTATTGGGACCTCATGAAGATAAAAAGCTTCTGCACTGCAAAGGAAACAATCCACAAAACTAAAAGGCAACTGACAGAATGGGAAAAGATATTTGCAAATGACATATCGGACAAAGGGCTAGTATCCAGAATCTATAAAGAACTCACCAAACTCCACACCCGAAAAACAAATAATCCAGTGAAGAAATGGGCAGAAGACATGAATAGACACTTCTCTAAAGAAGACATCCAGATGGCCAACAGGCACATGAAAAGATGCTCAACATCACTCCTCATCAGGGAAATACAAATCAAAACCACACTGAGATATCACCTCATGCTGGTCAGGGTGGCCAAAATGAACAAATCAGGAGACTATAGATGCTGGAGAGGATGTGGAGAAACGGGAACCCTCTTGCACTGTTGGTGGGAATGCAAACTGGTGCAGCTGCTCTGGAAATCAGTGTGGAGGTTCCTCAAAAAATTAAAACTAGATCTACCCTATGACCCAGCAATAGCACTGCTAGGAATTTACCCAAGGGATACAGGAGTGCTGATGCATAGGGGCCCTTGTACCCCAATGTTTATAGCAGCACTTTCAACAATAGCCAAATGATGGAAAGAGCCTAAGTGTCCATCAACTGATGAATGGATAAAGAAGTTTTGGTTTATATACACAATGGAATACTACTTGGCAATGAGAAAGAATGAAATATGGCCTTTGGTAGCAACGTGGATGGAACTGGAGAGTGTTATGCTAAGTGAAATAAGTCCTACAGAGAAAGACAGATACCATATGTTTTCACTCTTACGTGCATCCTGAGAAACTTAACAGAAGACCACAGGGGAGGGAAGAGGGAAAAAAAAGTTACAGAGAGGGAAGGAGGCAAACCATAAGAAACTCTTGGGAACTGAGAATAGACTGAGGGTTGATGGGTGGGAGGGAGGGGAAAGTGGGTGATGGGCATTGAGGAGGGCACCTGTTGGGATGAGCACTGGGTGTTGTATGGAAACCAATTTGACAATAAATTTCATATTAAAAAGTAAAAATAAAAAAATAAAACTCCTTGATAGAAGTGAGGAAAATAATGGGAGCTCTATAGTGAGACTGTCAGAGTTCACATCCTGGTATGCTACTCACTAGCTGTGTGACCCTGGACAAGTTGCTTCACCACTACCTGATAATACTACCTCAAAGGCTATTAGGAGGACAAAAGAGTTAATATACAGGGGTGCCTGGGCTGCTCAGCCGGTTGAGCATCCAACTCTTGATTTCGGCTAAGGTCATGATCCCAGAGTAGTGGGATCAAGCCCTGTGTCAGGCTCCATGTTTAGCATGGAGCCTGCATAAGATTTTCTCTCTCTCCCTCTGCCCCTCTTCTCTGCTTGTATGCTTTCTCTCTCTTTCTCAAATTAAAAAAAAAAAAGAGTTAATATACAAAAGCTGTTCAAAACTGAACCTGTAACATTGAAAGTGCTCTGCATTATTATTTTTTTAATTTTTTAATGTTTATTTATGTTTGAGAGAGAGAGAGACAGAGACAGAGAGACAGAGTACAAGCAGGGGAGGGGCAGAGAGAGGGAGATACAGAATCTGAAACAGACTCCAGGCTCTGAGCTGTCAGCACAGAGCCCAATGTGGGGCTCAAACTCAGGAACCATGAGATCATGACCTGAGCCGAAGTCGGATGCTTAACCGACTGAGCCACCCAGGCTCTCCTTTATTTTTTGTAAATTTTTAAAAATGTTTGTTTATTTGAAAGTGCTATGCGTTATTATTATTATACTTCTTTTCATTCCTTTTGTCAAGGATATTTATGAATAATATATTCTAGACACATAATAATAATTAAAATTTATTGTGAGATTATTATGCAAGAAACATTTTAATTTACTAATTCCTCACGACAGTTCCATGATCTAAGCACTATTATTATCTCCATTATAAGGTGAGGAACCTAAGTAACTTTCCCATGGCCCCATAGCAATTTTAAAACTAAGATTTGAACCTAGGCTATCTAGACCCAAAATCTGAACCCTTAAACACAACACTTTATTGTTTCTCAATATTTTTGATATCCCAAGTTGGTGATATGGAGGGCAGTCTGTGTCTGGAAGCAGCATTTTCTGTAGATGAGAAGGTAATGGCTCAAAGAGAGTTCGCAGGCTCAAAGATTTTTTTAAGCTAAAAATCTTCCTTCAGTATTGAGCCATACTACTAACCTCACAGAAAACATGATGAATTTCCAACATTTCTGTCTTTTTTCCTTGAGGAGATAGGAAGGGAAGGGGTATTTTTTCCATTCCTTTTCCAATGAACACAATTAGCATGTCGATCCTAAACATATGCTGTGTATATCTTATCAGCTAATCTTGACACAGAGATTAGAACATGTTATGCTTTTTGGCTGACTGTCTTCACCTCTAGTCCAGTTATTAAAATAATTTCAATGACCCATTTTTAGTTTATTGGGTCAATATTGTAAACTTGAATACTGAATATTCTTCACCTGAAATTCTGCTTGCATGCTGAGTATAATAAATTGTAGTTCACGTCCAATGAGGATGGAAGTGCTTTTACACCATTGTTTTGTTTCCATTTCTTTTCAAAACGAGGTTCTTTTTCAGAGATATCTGAATTGCATGTACTATTTTCAATTTGCAGTAGGAGACTGGCATATAAAAGAAATAATGAAAGCTACATTATTATGGTCCCAGAAGATAACTGGTAATGGTGTAATCAATTTTCTCGGGGTTATTTCTTTTTTCCCCATTTTTGACTGCTCAACCTCCATCCATCTGAATGGAAAATGTTAAGCATGTGCTGATTGCTGTTGGGCATGTACTAAATTACTAGAGTATAGCAGCTTTACAGATAGATTGGTTTATACCCCTTAGTCTGCCAAGTTGTCATCATTTAGCCTTGTTCATCTGAGCTATTTTCTTTTTAGTCAGTGATAGGCATGGCTATAATGCACCTTCACTGTGGCATGTACCAGGATGCTCAGGCAGAAGGAGCTAACATTTATTAAGCATACACTCATTAACTTATTACGTTCCAGGACCCAGGTTAAGTTCTTTGCTACATCATTTCATTTAATCCATGCAGTGACCCATTAAGGTTTATATTGTTATTGTTCCCATTGTATAGACACACAAACTGAGGCACAAAAAAAACCCCACAAACATTCCCATGGTCATACCTGTGAGTTATGAAAATTGATGGCTGGTATTTGAGGCTAAGTGGTCTGACTCCAGAGTCTATACTCTCCATTGGTATGTTCTACTGTCTTCTATGTGCTCATGGTTTTCAAATCCTTGCACGTCAACTCATTAACAATAAATTAGCTTTTATTTTGTGCCAGGGACTGTGCCAGATACCAAAGATGCTAAGATTATTAAGATGTAGTCTCTAAGGCACTCATGGCTTAATGTGAAATTTATTGTAATCAAGGCATAGAGTTCACAGAAGAGAAAGTAAAGAAAGAAAACCTCCCTCAAATGGGAGGATGGGATTAGAACTCAGAGCCAGCTCCACAGTGAGATGGTCCCGGATGTAAGTTTTAAAAATTCACAGGAAACAGCACATGCAAAGGCATGGAAGTATGAGACAGGTGAGAGTAACTCATAGTGATTGGAAGCACGGACCCTGGAGCCCAACTGCTTGGATTTGAATCCTGGCTCTACCTCGTGACTGGTGGCAAACTCCTTAGCTTCTCTGTGCCTCAGTTTCTCATCTATACAAGAAGGATGACAAAACTAGTAACTCTCTGATAGTGCAGTGGGATTAAATGGGTTAAGGTCCACATATCACTCAGAGAAGGGCCTGGCATATTTATTTAAAAAGCACACCATAGTAGTTAGTTATCACTCTTATTACCCACAACCTTTATTATTTTTGGTGCCTGTTCCTCCTTGTTATATGAAAGATCATACCAACTAGAATGGACCACACACTGTCATCTCCTTTCAAGCCTGTCCCAGCTTTCCAGAGGCATCAACTGTTACCAAACCAAGTTTCCTCACAAAACAGATTGGCAAGAAGTGGCCTTACTCTCCTTTCAAACCTTGAACTGTCTGTTCTGCTGAGGATATCCCAGGCAATTAGTGCTTCTTGGAAATTTCCATTCAAGGCACAGTTTCACTCTGGGCCACAAGGAAAGAAGGAGAGGAAAGGATGGATGCTCTGCTGGAGGAAAAATCCATCGAAACGAGTCACTGCCCTTCTCCCCAAACTGAAATCATTGGCCAGAGTAACCCACTCTGGCCAATGCTCAGGAACTTGTCTTCAGGAGAAGCCATCCTCCTAGTACTAGGTTTCGTAGGACCAGAGGCAGCTGGCAGGTAGGGATAAGACTTCTGCTTATCTCTTCTCCTTCTCAAATGTTCTTTTGTAGATCGTAGAGTAACATTTTCGTAGGTGAAAATCCTGTCATAATCCTACTCAGAAAACCTGAGTTCCAGTCCTAGGTTTAATCTTAACTAAGTAATAATAATTATAAGCACTTATGTCGTGCTTACCATGTGCCAGACAGCGTTCTACACACGATACTTTCATCAACTCATTTTTTGAAGGTTTTTTTTATGTAAAAAAATTTTTTTTAATGTTTATTTATTTTTGGGAGACAGAGAGACAGAGTAAGGGAGGGTCAGAAAGAGAGGGAGACACAGAATCTGAAGCAGGCTTCAGGCTCTGATCCTTTAGCACAGAGCCCGACACAGGGCTTGAACCCACGAAACACAGGATCATGACCTGGGCTGAAGTCGGACGCTCAACTGACTGAGCCACCCAGGCACCCCAAAGATATCTTTTTTTTAAGTTTATGTTTCAGAGAGAGAGAGAGAGAGAGAGAGAGAGAGAGAGAGGGCGAGAGAGAATGAGCTGAGAGGGGCAGAGAGAGGGAAGCACAATCCAAAGCAGGCTCCAGGTTCTAAGCTGTCAGCATGGAGCCTGATGTGGAGCTTGAACTCACAAACTGTGAGATCATGACCTGAACTAAAGTCAGATGCTCAACAGACTGAGCCACCCAGGTGCCCATCATCAACTCATTTAATCCTCACAAGAGCTTAGTGATTTGGTATATATATTGGTCAGGGTAAACTAGTTATGCTGTGATAACAAACAAATTTCAGTGGTTTGTTTCTAACTCATGTATGTTCGTTGTAGGTCCATGGGAATTTTGTTCCACACTATGTTTACCCCAGGATTCATGGTAATAGAGAAATCTGCATCTGGAATGTTTCACATTTCATGTCAGGGAGAAGAAAAGGACAGATTACGCACTGGCTCTTAAAAACTCTCATATGGAAATGACACAGTTACTCAATTCACAATTCATGGCCATACCTAACTTCAACTGGGTATGGAAGAGATATCTTACCATGTGTCTGAAAGAAGAGAACCAGAATGTTGATGAACAGTTCTAAGGTTACCATAATATAGTATTTTTATCAGCATTATATAGACGAGAAAACTGAAAAACAGAGAGGTTAAGTAAGTTGCCTCAAATTACCTAGTTTTTAAGTGGTAAAGCTGGGATTTCAACTCTAGTGGTCAGCTCCAGAGACTGCTCTTAATAACTGTGCATAGACCTTTTCCAAGGCACTGAATCTGTCTAAATTTGTTTCTTCATCTGCAAAAATGGGGAGAAAAATGCTTTCTTCCGTATCTCACAAGGGTACACCCAGAAGTCATCCATCCAGGCATCTATCCAAGCATCCATCCATCCATTCTTGCAGTAATTGACATGCCAATTATTGCTCTAATTGATGTGAATCAGTAGTGAATAAGACTAAGTTCCTATGCTTGTGGAGGGTACATTCCTCTATATTGTATGAAACATTGGGTAAAAATAAAATAAGGGAATGGATCAATGAACAAGGCAAGGATAAATGCTCTGAGGTAAATAAAACACAATGATATTGTATGGTCTGGATTTTGTCCCCCTAAAACTCATATATTGAAGCCTTAACCCACAATGTGATAATATTTGCAGATGGGGCCTTTGGGAAATAATTAGGTTTGATGAGGTCATGAGGATGAATCCTTCATAATGGAATTAGTAGCTTTATAACAAGAGGAAAAGAGAGATCACTCTTTCTTCATCATGTGAGGACACAGTGAGAAGGCAGCCATCAGCAAACCATGGGTTCTCACCAGAAACTGAATCAGCCAGCACCTTGATCTTTGACTTACCCAGCTCCAGAACTGTGAGAAATAAATGGCTGTTGTTTAAGCCACCCAGTCTATGCAGCAGTCTATATCCTGCATAGACTGATTATATATATGATAGAAAGGCACAGGGTGGGAGAGGTGCTCTTTAGAGTGGGAGATCAGGGAAGGACCATCTCAAGAAGTAATATTTGAGCTGAGTTTATCATGTGCACATCTAGGGAGCAGAGAGAATAATAAGCAAAAGGCTCTGAGGCAGGAACGAGCATGGCATGTGAGAAGAACAGAGAGCGGGTTAGAGTAGTTTGAGTATAATGAATGAGGAGGAAAATGGCAGGTAATGAAGGTGCAGAGGGAGGCAAGAATGAGACCATAAAGATAGATATGGACCAGTGAGTTTTAAACCTTGTTTTTGGGTTAAAAACCCCTTTGATAATCTGCTGAAAACCACAGACATGCTCACCGGAAAAGACAACACTCACACAACATTTTACGTATAGTATCAGGAGTTTCACAGTCCCCAACTCTCCTGTCCATCTAGACCACAGTTTGGAAACTTGTGGAAGATGTAAAGATGTTTTGAATAGTACATAGGGAAAGAGAAGGGAGAAAGAAACTGACATTGTTTTCAAGCTTTCTCTGTGCCAGAAGCTTTGCCAGTTGTGATAAATTATTTATCATATTTTTCAAAATCTTATTTGATAAATGATGAAGCCAGGTATCAGGTAGGCTAAGCAATAGGCTTTAGGCTAGCCAGGTAGTAAAGGACAGACAAAGGATTTGAATTGAGGTTGGCTTCACAACAGAGATACTATTATTAGATGTAGGGTCCAGTTTCATTCTGCCAAGGGTATTTTTATTATTAGGTGAAGGGTCTGTATTTTCAACCAGCGGAGGCAGTATCCATTTCCTTTTCAGCTCGCTGTAGTTGAATAGCAGAGCAGCTCAGATTCTGTTTCTATTTCTTTACAGCCACACTGATTATAACGTCAGTCTTTATTACTCCCAGCAGAGCAGTGAAATATAATCCCTACACCACTACCAATTAAGGCAGCACCAACTCTATCCACATATGTTCTCTCTGTGTGAATGCCAGAAGACCTGCTCCAAGAGTTTTCCAGTGGTTTAGTATTCTGCTCAAAAAGCTCATTTGCCAAGCATCATCTTTCTTAATTAGGAACCTAATGTATTACAGCCAATCCTTTAAACAAGAGGAGGATGGTGACCTGAAAAGGAAGCATGACCATTCATTTCAAGATAATCAGCTTTGAAGCTGCTTGACAATAGATATTGATTTCTAGTGCCTGAAAAACCTCCTGAGAGAGGTTTCTGGTCTCAGCAGCCTGAGCAATCTGTTTGTCTCCTTATTCACTTACCATATGAGGCCAGGAAATGACCTATAATGTGATGAGCAAAGAAACTACCTTCTCTGAAAAACCACGTGCATGAGAATGAGTGGAAGGATCCTCCTAGACTAACGTGAAGGAGGATAAGCAAACCATTCATTCCATTTTCTTACCTCTTACAGCCTTCTATTAAAGCTAATATTAGCTATCCTTTAAAGAACACACTCTATGTTATTTCCAATGTCAAAACGCTATTGGTTTTATCACCCAGTTTTCACGATGAAGAAACTGAGCGCAGAGATGTGAGTTTCTTTTCACAGTGTCACACAGCAAGTGAAAGCCTGAGCTGAGAGTTGAAATCTGTCCAAGTCTAAAGTTTTTTTTTCTTCCACAACACTAGGCTGCCTCATTTTTCTAGGTATGCATTTTCCTCCTTTGACTTTCTATTTGCTGAAATTAATTTTTTGAGCCAGTAAACTCATCATCGTTCAGAAATAATGACACCATATTGGTGGAATTTGGCTTCTTTAGTGTCTTACACAAGTATCTACATACGGCAATAGAGCTAGGTTGCAATACTACATGTTGCCAGTAGGTGCCACTATCTTATCTAATGCACTACATATTCAAAAATATTTACTGAATACCTAGTATATGAAAGGCTCTGTTATAGGTGCTAGGGATATAGTCATGAACAAGACAGAGTCTCTGCTTCATGACATTTCCATTCCATTGGGGAAATCTGAGCCACAAGCAAATATATAATATATCAGACAGTGATCAATGGAATAAGTAAATGCTGAAATTTGAGGCTTCAGGCTCTGAAATACATCAGCTGTTTGAGTTTGAAATATGTTATATTCTAGTGACATGAAACCAGCTGCCCTGTAAGAGTTCATCTCTCAGGAAATGTCCCTGCAACTAACTCTGTTCGGCGAACCAGTAAAAATGATCAGTGTTCCCATGTCCCCATTGAAACAGATTAGGAAAGAAAAACCTCCTGGGACTAGAGTCTACATAGTTTACTGGCTGAGTGTACCGTCATCTACAAAATAAGTCCCAATCCAAGCATGCTCTATTAGGCCCGTTATGATCCAACTGACCTCTCTAGTCCGATCTCTGGCCACACTCTTTTCACATTTTACACCCTTATAAGCCATATTGCTTTTCATTCCCCACATGAGTATACTGTTTTACCCCTTCAGGCTTTTGCTAATAATAACTACTACATTGGGAAGCCATTTTAATTTTTTCTCACTTACATAATCCCTAATCCTCTGGTTAGGGACCAGCTAGACCTGGTGTGGTCATATCCAGCTATCACCACCTCTAAGAAGTCTTCCTTGTTTTCCTCAATCTAAGTTAGATTCCTAAGTAATCCCTGTTACTTCTTCCACATCTTCTGGATCCTATCACTTGACTTCCATACTGTTTTACCATGAGATATCTTTGTGCTTCATTTTCTTTTTGAGGCAAGGAACTAGATCGTATTCACCTCTATATCCTCTTTGCCTAATTCAGCACTGTCCAATAGAAATATAATGCAAGCCATATATGTAATTTAAAATTTACTAGTAGCCACATTAAAAAGTAAAAAGAAACAGATGAGATTCATTTTCATAATGTGTTTTACTTTACCCAATATATTCAAAACATTACCATTTCAACACATAATTGATGTAGAAAATAATCAACGAGATGTTTCAGAATCTTTTTATCACATTAAGTCTTCAAAATCTGGCGAGTATTTTGTGCTTACAGCCATGTCAACGCAGAAACTAAATTTCCATCAGAAATACTTGGTCTATGTTTAGATTTTACAAAATTTATTCTCAAAGTATAACCACATGCTCAAACTGTTCCAAACATACTTAAAAGTTTTCTAAAAACTGAAATAAATACAAAAATATCATCTTCCTTTAATATTCAAGTCCACATTGACAAAACTGGCTCATCACTTTTAGAACAATTAGACTTTCAAGCTGAAGCATATCCATTTCAAAACTTTGTCCACAATAGATTCACCAACGCTTCTGTCAATTCAGTGTTAGCAGTGGGTTCAAAGGGTATTGCATAAATTGAAAAGCAGTTCTAAATTTACCAGTAACAGAAAAATTCTTCAAATTTTTCTTGCCATTTTTATAGCCAATGTACATAATTTTGTTAATTGCAATGACAATCTTCTGCATATTGACTCCCATTAGAAAAATACATAAAATTATTATTGATCTGTGTATTGGAATTTTTTTTCCAGCAAATTCTCATACTAGTCATGCCAGGTCAGAAATAAGCTTTTCCTTTTCACTAAACTTCAAATTTAGCCTGTTCTTTTGTAGTGTCATATTGGCTAGGAAAGTTAAGTCAGACTGACATTTTTGTCTTTGACTTACTGAATTTTGTTTCAAAAAAATCTTGAATTAGAGTTAACAATAGAGTCGATTTTTACAAAACAACTCAACTGATAAGTATTGGCAAAACCCCCCACCAGATAATTGACTTCATTGTCTTCTGTTTTGTTCAACAGATGTATAAACTGGCAATGATTCACAACATTTACATACATGCACTAAAGAATTTTAACAACTGTAAACAATAACACTTTTCATAGAGTATGCTTTAGAAGCTTAATTTTTTTAATGTATGTTTTTAATGTATATCAAACAGGGAAAAATGTATATCATTTTTGTATGTTTTTTATGTATGTTTTTAATGTATATCATACAGTGAAAAAAAATAAAGTATCAGGACACCTGGATGGCTCAGTCTGTTGAGCGTCTGACTCTTGGTTTTAGCTCAGGTCACAATCCCAGGATCATGGGATGGAGCCTGCTTAAGGTTCTCTCTCTCTCCCTCCCTGCCCCTCTACCCCACTCATGCTCTCTCTCTAAAAACTTAAAAGTTAAAAAAATAAAGTGTTTTAAATTAAAAAACACGTTAAAGCTAGAGCATCATCCATCATAATAGGAACTTCTATTACATCTAAGTAAAATTCTTCTTTGACAGATACAAAAGATTTAAAATGATCTATGCCTTAAGTTCCATATTTTCAGTTCTGTATTAACAACATTTATTGTAAATCTGAGACAACATGTACCCAAAGTATTAATTAGGCGGTATCTCACATTTACCAACTCATTGAAAGATGAAAACAATACTTCAAATTTTACAAATTTTGGATTAAATGATTTTGATAACGTTAGAATGATCTTACAGTCCTTAGGCAATTGTTTGCTGGCTTAATTGAAGATCTTCCACTTTTGTATCATTTTTAGTATTTTCCTCATAATTTTCTGAAAAAATTTTCATAAGTATAATAATAGTTCATTTTACTATCTATCAAAAAACAGTTCTGTGTATGTATGTGTAAGAATTTGTCTTATGGCCAGAATTACAAGTTCAGATTCTGTTAAAAATCTTTAAAAATTTTTTGATTAATGCTTAATTCTGATATTAGGTGACTAATTTAGTCAGTTATTTTTTGACTGTTGAGAAGAAACATCAAATTCATCATATTGCTGTAAATTTTCCTAATATTGTCTGTTATTTTTATTAATTAAATAGAGATCTTTTTTTATTCTACTGCAATAAACTGCAATTGCCATTCATTGTAAACTTTTCTTCCAATCTTTTCTTTTCTTTTCTATTCTGATCATAGTGTTAGCTTTTGCATTTCCACTTAATTCTGCATCAATAGTCTGCTTTTGTTTTAAAAATTTTAAATTTGTCCAGACCTGTTTTTTTATATTGAAAAATCTAATTGTATTACAATTAAAATAATAGCAAGATTTCAATTTAATTATCAATGAAATTTACAGTGGCTGGAGCTGTCAGCATAAAATATTCTAAGAAACACATTACCATATTGCATGTATAGAAAAAGAATCATTCAAGCTGAATCAACCCATCAACTTTAACTAGACCAGTGATACGTTTATATATATTAGTGGAAACAATCCATGTACCCAATAAATACATTACTATACAACAGTACTGTCTTATGCAATACAAAAGCTAAAGTGAAGTGTTCTTTTACTGAAACAAAGCTGTGTTTAATAGAAAGTATTTTACAGTATTTCCATTTTAAAATTAAAATTTTAAGTAATACAAATTAAACAATACTAAAAATTCAGTACCTCAGTACTGACATTAGTCCCATATCAACTGCTCAAAAATCACATGTGGCCAAGAGCTACTGCCCTGGACAGCACAGACCTAACACATTGTATCCAGTCAACAACTATCTTTTGAATTAATGGACCCAGGTGTATAACTTTCCCCAACTTTACATTTGAACCTTGGCAGTGAAGACCTACACAGAGTTGCATCATACTCAACTCCTCTCTAATCTAAGATCAATGGCACGGAGACACTGTTCAAGTTTTAACGGACCAGTGGAGATTCTAGAGGTTGGAGTAGTATAGACAACCATGTTTAGTTGAAGGCAGCACGGTGCAATGGAGAAAATCATCAGACTTAAGGCCAAATGACTGGGATTGTAGTTTCCACTCCCTAGCTCATTAGTTGGGTGTGTTAGAATTTTTCCTTCCTGCCCTGCCCAATGCGGGGTTTAAACTCATGACCCTGAGATCAAGAATTGGTTGCTTAACTGACTGAGCCACCCAGGCACCCCTAGATTACTCCTCTTTAAAAGAGACTGCTTTCAATACTTCACATAATTTGCTGTGAGGATCAAATAAAAATATTTCTATTTATAAATGTTAAAACACTGTCCAAATGTTAGTGTTTTTGTCTTGTCTGTGCCAGTGGGAAATCTGTCTCAGGCTGAATGCCACACCAATCAGAAAATATCTGTGTCAATAGAATGCTCTGTTAAGCAGCTAGGGAAACCCATTCTGCTGGCAGAATATGTGTAGGCACAGTGGATACCACAGAGGTGTCTTACTATTAGCCAAGCACAGGGACACATACAATTCAGAGACTAATGCTTAAATTGTTAATTTTTTTTTTTCCAAGCAGTGGAAAATAGTTAAGAGTCCAGGCTCCTGCTAGCTCCTAGCAGACTACCCGGCTGCTAGGGGATTTAAAGATTTAGGATTTAGGATTTGGCAGCTGTATGACTTTGGGCACATAAATTAACTTGCCATGCCTCAGTTTTGTCATCTATAAAATGGGGGTTATATTAGGGCCTATCTCCTAGAGTTGATTACAGCGTGAGATAACCCATATAAATTGTTTTAAAGAATGACTGACGTATATTAAGTTCTCAGTAAATAGTTAATGATAGTTATCATGCATGCCAAGTGTACTGTGGATGAACACGTAGGAATTTTCTTCTTATTCTTTTTTATTGAAGTAATATTAGTTTCAGGTGTACAACATATTGATTCAACAATTCCATATAAGGGGCGCCTGGGTGGCTCAGTCGGTTAAGCGGCCGACTTCAGCTCGGGTCACGATCTCGCAGTCCGTGAGTTCGAGCCCCGCGTCGGGCTCTGGGCTGACAGCTCAGAGCCTGGAGCCTGTTTCAGATTCTGTGTCTCCCTCTCTCTCTGCCCCTCCCCTGTTCATGCTCTGTCTCTCTCTGTCTCAAAAATAAATAAAAACGTTAAAAAAAAATAAAAAAATAAAACAATTCCATATAATACTCAGTGCTCCCAGGTGCAACTATAGAACATTATTACAATATTAATGACGTATACCCTATGCTGTACTTTTCGTGTCCATGACTTCTTTATTTGATAGCTGGAAGTTTGTACCTTGTAATCTCCTTTATCTATTTCACCCATCTCCCCCGTCACCTTCCCTCTGGTGACCACTAGTTTGTTCTCTGTGTTCAAGAGTCCATTTTTTGGTTGGTTTGTTTATTCATTTGTTTTTTAGGTTCCATATATAAGTGAAAACATAGGGTGTTTGTCTTTCTCTAACTTATTTCACTTTGCCTAATTAATGCCCTCTAGATCTATCCATGTTGTTGCCAATGCCAATATCTCATTGTTTTTTATGGCTGAGTAATAATCCACTGTGCACATACCACATCTTCTTTATTCATTCATCTATTGATGGACTCTTGGGCTGCTTCCAAACTTACCTATTATAAATAATGCTGCTCTAAACACAGGGGTGCATATATCTTTTCAAATTAGTATTTTTTCTTTTGTGTAAATACCCAGTAGTGGGATTGCTGAATCATAGGGTAGTTCTATTTTTATTTTGCTGAGGAACCTCCATACTGTTTTCCACACTGGTTTCACCAATTTTACATTCGCACCAACAGTGCACAAGTTTCCTTTTTCTCCACATCCTCACCAACACTTGATATTTCTTGTCCTTTTGATTCTAGCCATTGTGACAGCTGAGACGTGATGTCTCATTGTGGTTTTGATTTGCATTTCCCTGATTAGTGATGTGAGCACCTTTTCATGTGTCTGTTGGCCATCTGAATGTCTGCTTTAGAAAAATGTTCAGGTCCTCTGCCCATTTTTAATCAGATTATTTGTTTTTTTTAGTGTTGAGTTATATAACTTCTTTATATATTTCAGATATTAACCCCTTATTGGATATGTCATTTGCAAGTACCTTCTTCCATTTGGTAGGTTTTGTTGATGGTTTCCTTTGCTGTGCAAAAGCTTTTTTTTTTTTTTTTTTTTGGTGTAGTGTCAGTAGTTTAATTTTGCTTTTGTTTCCCTTTCCCTGGGAGACATATCTAGAAAATTGTTGCTAAGGCCAATGTCAAAGAGATTACTGCCTTTGTTTTCTTCTAGAAGTTTTATGGTTTCTGGACTCACATTTAAGTCTTTAATCCATTTTGAGTTTATTTTTGCATATGGTGTAAGAAAGTGGGCCAGTTTCATTCTTTTCCATGTAGCTGACCAGCTTTCCCAATATTGAAGAGACTGTCTTTTCTAGGAATTTCCTTCTTTTTCTGATTTCTCTCTCTCTACCTCCTCCCTAATCTCTCTGACCTTCACACAGTGTCTTGGTTCTAACTTAAGAAATCGCAAGTCCTGGGACACCTGGGTGGCTCAGTTGGTTGAGAGTCCTACTCTTGATTTCAGTTCAGGTGAAATGATCTCACAGTTCGTGGGTTTGAGCCCCTCATCGGGGTCTGTGCTGACAGCATGGAGCCTGCTTGGGATTCTCTCTGTGTCCCTACCCACCTCCTCCTTAAAAATAAAGTAAACATTAAAAAAAAAAAGAGGGGGCGCCTGAGTGGCTCAGTTAAGCATCCATCAGACTTTGGTTCAGGTTATGATCTCACCATCTGTGACTTTGAGCCCCGTGTCGGGCTCTGTGCTGACAGCTCAGAGCCTGGTGCCTGCTTCAGATTCTATGTCTCCCTCTCTGCCCCTCCCTCATTCATACTCTGTCTCTCTCTCTCTCTCTCTCTCCCTCTCTCTCTCAAAAATAAATAAATGTTAAAAAATAAAAGATTTAAAAAAAATCACAAGTCCTTAAGATCCAGCTCATCATTAGAGGAGACAGTAAGTCTTCCATTTTCTGCAGAATGAAATATCTGTTAAGTCTTCCTGCTGATGTTGACTATATTTTATAGCTGAATTTAGCTGTGTTATCTCATTAGGCAGTTTCTACCTCTTTACTAAGGCTTACCAAAGAATCTCTTCCAAAGAAGGACAAAATAAGAATGAAAGGAAAATCTCATTCATTCATTCATTCATTCCAAAAATATTTATTGAGTACTTACTTTGTGTACAGACATTTAAATGTGCTTGGGAGTCAACTGTAAACAAAATGATTTTTTTAAAAATCCTGCCCCCCTGGAGCTTGCATCCTAGTGAAAGGAGACTGGCAATAAATACTAACATAATAAATAAGCAAAATATTCAGTATGTTAGAAAATTATGAACACCATGAAAAAAAATTGAACAGTCTAGGGAGGATTGCAACTGTAGGATATAGAAGTGCAAAATAACTTTAGGAAGAATTCTCAGGTTGAACCTCATTGAGAATAGAGTTTGGGGACCAATAACTTGACGGAGGTCAGGGAAAGAAGCACAGAGTTATTTGGGGGAAGAGAATGCTAGGAAATGGAGCAGCCACTAGAACGGACCTAAGGAGTGCACTTGGCCTGTTCAAAGCACACTAAGGAGGCCAATGTGTCTGGAATGGACTGACAGAAGTGGGACCATAACACATAGGGCCTTGTAGGACATTGAGAAGAGTGTGGCCTGGCCTTGCTAATTGCATAGTGATTTCAAGTCAGTCTGGGCACTGAGAGTATAAATAGACTGCAGATTCTTTGAGCTATTAGAGACCTTTAAGGGAATTGAGTTTTCTTGCTCATCAATCTATGAATTCCTTCCACAGTATTGTCACCATAGAGTCATCTTGCCTTTTCATGGGGACCCTGGTGACAGAGAGCTCCCATCTTCCCAAGGCAATCCATCTTTCTAGTTTTGCCTGGTGGAAGATTTTCTCTTTGATCGAGCTGACATCTGGCTGTCTGTCACTGCCATCCATAACCTT
This sequence comes from Acinonyx jubatus, assembly GCF_027475565.1. NCBI lineage: Eukaryota > Metazoa > Chordata > Mammalia > Carnivora > Felidae > Acinonyx > Acinonyx jubatus. The sequence continues at coordinate 125,494,101 of NC_069387.1, forward strand.
TATTTCTACCCTCTGTAGGCCTTCCAGAATATAAGTCTAATTTTTCTTCCTCATGACAGCCCTTCAAATATTTGAAGACAGCTGCCACATCCTTAGAGTTTTCTCTTCCCCGTGCCAATACCCAGTTCCTCCTGTCATTTCTCATATGACAAATGTGTGCAATTTCTGCTCTTTCTCCTCTGATCCTGCTCTGGCTGCATTTATTCAACGGCCAGAAGGGAGCCCAGATGTGCCTGGCTGGAGAATAACAGTCCAGAGCCATCCCATCCTTGGCTTAGGGCTTGGCCTTGCATCCTGGCAGTCATGTGATGAAGGAGAAAGACTTCGAAATCAATAGACAGGGGTTCAGATCCCAGCACTGCCCCTTCATTGTTGTGTGGCTCTGCAGAGGGTTTCGTCTCTCTGAACTTTGTTTCCATATATGTAAGGTGAAGATAGTAATTCCAACCTTGGAGATGTGTTGCAAGAGTTGGTAGTTTGATGAGTTTATGGTTGCCTGGCACCTTGTAAGGGTGTGAAGTTGATTTTTTTTAAAATCTCTTCTGTGCCTTTGACAACGTTTTTCTCTCCACATCTGTTGTAGCATTTTATTCCCAGAGCCAGATCTTATACAATACGGCCTCCTAAGTCCCTGGTAGAAATACTCTTGATGCTCTTTTTCTAGTTCTTTAATAAGAGATACGTAGAGTCTTTAAGGTTTTTTCCCCTTCTTTCCTTCCAAAATTAATAAATACAATAGTTTCATTGGCCCAAAGCCCAGCTCCTCAGAGGCTGTAGAGGTAGTTTGGGGAGTTACTCAAGGGGGTCATGGGCAAGTACTATAAGAAAGAGTAGATGGAGTGATCACCTACATTCTGGCTGCCTAACCTTGTAACAAATAAAATGTGCTTTTATTCTAAATCTAGGAGAGCAGGCTCTTTCTTTGTAATATGATATAAAGAATGTAACTAGAACTCTCTCTCTCTCATCACCACGAACACAGCTCTGCAATGAATATGACTTTCACTGCCCATCTGAGGCTGAGGGATAAGGACAGACACTGCCCCTGAAGGGTTGTAGCCATTCTGGTGTGGGAGGTGGGGAATTGGGGAAAAGG